>NC_137979.1:6660446-7050446 GCF_963924665.1 Micromys minutus
CCCTGACAGTCCCTGACAGTCCCTGACAGCTCTAAGTGCCTGGCTGTGATGGTTTGTATATACTTGGCCCCAGGGAGTATCACTATTAGAAAGTGTGGCCTTGTTGAAGTAGGTATGTCACTACGGTGAAAGCTTTAAGACCCTCATCCTAGCAGCTTGGAAGCCAGTATTCTACTAGCAGCCTTCAGATGAAGATATAGAACTCTCAGCTTCTCATGAACCATGCCTGCCTAGATACCACCATGTTCCCACCTTGATGACAATGGACTGAACCTCTGAACCTGCAAGCCAGCCCTAATTAAATGTTGTCCTTTATAAGACTTGCATTGGTCATGGTGTTTGTCCACAGCAATAAAACCCTAAATAAGACACTGGCTCACATTAATGTCACCTAGTGGCCACATGGAGCCTGTGAGCAGAGTCAGGAACAATAGATAAGAGGTTTCAAAAGTACAGGATGAATCAACTTTCATATCTAATATAGTAGGCATTTGGACTTGGCCTAAATTTTTATTAGAGGGGTGGGATGATAGTCAAAGTTAAGTAACCTTGCTTAATGAGCTTACCCATGAACCTGGTATTCTTGTACTCATCTGGCTACTCAGCTATAACTAAAGAACTGGAAGATCAGATCATCAGTGCTTCTACTTGGTGGGTGGATGGGTAGTATTTGGCCATGAGCTTCATGGCCAGAGAGTTGTAAGAGAGGAACCGAACTTTGAGAATCTAGAACAGTTATACCAGGGGTCTACAGTTTTTTTTTTTTTTTTTTTTTTCTTTTTTAGTCAGAAATGTGCCTCTCTAGTAATAATATGCTCAAGGGTATATTAATATAGATGTCGAGTATTTTCAAACTGTTTACTTAGATTCTTTATCTCATTTATGACTCAAGAAAAACTGTTATATAACACATGCATGTAAAACACTTATACACATAAAAAAACCTTTAAAGAAACAGCTATTGAAGTTCTTCTTAAAAGAGTAAAAAATCACATTTCTTAGTTATTTAATGCATATGTATTTTATGTGTATGTATGTATATATATGATTGTATGACTACATACATGAAGACTAGAGGAGCATGTTGGGTGTCCTGCTTTATTCATTTAAGACAGGGTCTCTCACTAAATAATGTAGCCATGACTTGCTTTCCTTTCTCCTTCCCCTTAACCCTTGCCACCTCTTTTAAGACTGGGAGTCTCTGTGTAGCACTGGCTATCCTGGAACTCACTCTGTAAACCAGAATGGCCTCAAACTCAGAGACCTGCCTGCCTCTGCCTCCTGAGTGTTGGAATTAAAGTTGTGTTCCACCACTGCCTGGCTGCATAGTGTGTGTGTGTGTGTGTGTTTGTGTGTGTGTAAGGGTTGGTGTTTATGTAAGTATATGCCACATGTGTATGCTTGCCTCTACAGATGGAAGGTGTTGGACCCTCTGGAGTGCTAGAACCAGTTGGTTGTGAATCACCCATGGGTACTAGAAACTGAATTGAGATGAGCATAAAGTACACTTTTCCACTTAGAAATCTCTCCAGCCCTATTCTTCTCTCCTTCCCCTTCATTTCTTCTTTTAGTGTGGGGGCTAGGATCCAATGTCAGATCTATATGCTTGTACAACAAGCATTCAGACATCTATGTAGCTTGAAGAAGTACATCTCTTGGCTTCATATATAATGAGAACTGCTTTTCAGCTATGTGAAGAAAGGAGTGGGGCAGAAGGGGGGGTTAGTCTCCAGACTAAATGTTCTTATATTGGTGAATGAGCTAGAAACGTGATAGAATTTGTGCCCAACAGGAGAAAGTCTTCCCTGCAATGTCCCTACTGTGTTTGCATCAGTGACCAAGCATACTAGCAGGTATCAGATAGTACTGAAGGGATTTGTTTTTAAAACATTTTGTTCTACTTTCCACTATAATTGATGACGAACCCTAGCTGTGAGAGGTTGTCGCTCCATCACTTAAGAGCTAGAGTCAGGAAGATCACTTGTGTTCAGGTAAGGCAAAGCAGCAAGACTCAACCTCCAGAATAAAATGGGAAAAAAAAGTGGATCCTTACCTCAGGACTCTCAGAAAAAGAGAAGTAGTATTTGCTCTAAAAGCCTCTATTGTGCCCACACTACCCTCAGCACAGAAATGACCTGGGAACTATATGATGTGTGGATGAGGGGATCAATGGATAAAAAGGGCCACCATCCTTCAACATTATCATTTCCTATAGTTTTAGGCACCAGGCCTAGCTGCCCAAAGCCCTGATGAACTCCACACCTCAATCTTTAGAATAAATTCTTTGTTCTATGACTCCTGACTCTGTTTCACTACCAGAACTGTGACTTAGGGTGATGGTTCTGAGCAAGAGAGGGACTCAGTTTGATTGCTTCCTGTCAGCTGCGTCTACTACAGCTGTGCATGCACAAGCCCCTGGCCCACAAGTGGCTACTATGGTCTGTGATTCTCCAGAGAGAGAGGTCGGGAGGGGAATGCAGATGGCTATGGGTTGATGGCTAGCACAGGCAGGCAGGCAGGCAGGTCCTGACTCTGGGTGTCTCTGGCCTCTGTATTTCAGACTCATGCCAGCCCAGCCACCTAGGGTGCTGGGAATTTTCATCCAGGTGGGTTGTGGATAACAGTGGGAAGAATTCCCATTTTTCCAAGATGAGCTAGGCGAGAGACAAGATTGATGGAAAACCTAGTCTGGAACAAGAGAGTGATTAGAAGAATTGTTAATGCCTAGGCAAGAGACCAACAGAAAGCAAGAGACACGGTACAGATCAATGCAGAGCCAGGTCAGATCACATGCTGAAGGAGTCCTAAGTCATAGGCACCAGAGAAAGCTATAAAGAAAACTTGGCTGAGTTTCCGTGAAACCACAGAGCAGATGACCCAGAAACCTAAGAAACCACCCAGGTTCTCAGAGGAAGGGGTAGTTCTGGATTTAGAAGTATGCTGTGCTGGGACGGAGGGTTCTAGGCGTGCCTGGGATGAGCAAGGAGCGAGAAGAGGGATTAGCCTACAAGCATGTAGCTCACCAAGTTTTCCTGAAACATGGACACATAAGCTCTTTGATCTCCTAAGAAGGGTCTCTTTTTCTGTCCAACCCCACTGCCTGGTTTTAGATACACACAGAGCTAAGTAGCAGTCAGTGGGGTGGAGAATCACATTTCCCTTAAACATTCCAGCCAATCTTGTGGCTCAAGTTTCTCTTTTGTCTATCAGTTAGTTCTAGAAAGGATCATAATTTATTTATTCATCACTTCAATAATCATTCTGATAAAAGAATCTCCCTTATCCAGCATCCCGTCCAAATTCAGAGAGACACAGAAACCTAATCTATTGCAAAATTTAGTACTTTCCATATGTAATTTAACTTGAAAGGGGCGGGGGGGAGGGGAGTCAGCCTTCTGTCAAAAGAAAAAAAATAGACAAGAGGAATTCAATTAACAGTGTACTTAAAATACCTCTATCCTTGATTTGGGACAGAGAGCAAGTTTAGAGACATGTAGCAGGCAAGGAGCTGCTGACTAGCTGCAGTTGTCAGAAGACTAGGTCTGGGTTGAAAGAAAACAGATCTTGGAAAAAGTCACCAGAGTGTTAATGCAACAGCTTTCAACAATGTCTGTTCATCTGAGTGGACAAGCCTTGAATTTCAAGACAGGCATTCCAGTATTCCCAAAGAAAAGAGCTAAGTAAAGTATTAAACTTGCCTCCCGCAAAGACTGCTGACCTGTAAGTAGGTGAAAGGGCATATAACTCTTACGAAACTGCTAAGACAGCTCAATAACATCAGATCCATTGAAAAATAAACACTGACATTAGTAATGCAGTAGGTCAAAAGAATCTGTACTCTTGCTGCTCAGCCAGCCTCTGGGAGTTGAACAGCACTGCTTTTACCCTCAGCAGCAAGCAAGATGGCAGTGAAGCAGGGGCAAGTGACTAGAGAAAGCCCAGCACTCTCAAGGTCAGGGTAAAAATGAAAGACACACCAGTAAGCTACTTCAGATTTCAACTTCTTTGGGCAGCCACAGCAGATTTCAGGAATTGATTGAAACCCAACAGACTCTGCTACATTTGCTTCCAAGCACTTAGGAGTGTGGAGCTCAAGAACAATTGAAAATCCCTTCTCTGTGGACTTATGGGTCAAAAGCACTCAGCTATCTAACATAATAAATACATTTTTGTTCTTGTTTTGTTTTTCAAAACAGGATATCCTTGTGTTAGCCCTGATTGTCCTAGAACTCACTTTGTAGACCAGGCTGACCTCCCAACTCCTAAGAGATCTTCGTGCCTCTGCCTCCTGAGTGATTGGACTAAAGAGTTTGAAAGCTCCAGCACTCATCAGCATTGGCATTTTTTTTTCTTTTTGCTTTTTTTTTTTGTTAAGTAGCAATGCCTGGTCCTGGCACAATGTCACTGAAGTTAAAAATCCCCAGTGGAGTTCAGATTTCATTCTTACTACTTACTTATGCAGTAGGTAAGCACAGGTTTTGGGCTCTTCTAACTGCAAACACCCAAAGGAAACAGGCAGTAACTCTTGTGAAGATACTCTCACTCTACTCTTGAAGGATGACAATCCTTTGAAGAAAAATATACCTGGGGGCCTCTGAAAGGAAGGAAGCCCAGTCTCTACTTTCAGGAGGCTTAGATGCCAAAGAGGTACCCCTAGTTTCTCCCTACATCCTCCTGGAACCATTTCTTGCTGTTGGATCTAGACCTAAGGGCTAAACTCAACAAGACACTATCTCCTCCAGAAAGCCTAACTGGTCAATCCCAATCCCTGACACTCAATGAACCAGTTGCCCAATGGTATCACAGAAGATTCTTTTCATTGTCTGCATATTCAATACTGCTGAGACCCCAGGAAATTACAGTTGGTGCTCAAGTCCCCAAACACATCCACATGCACCATTAAACAGCACGTCACATCCTCAGCCGAGTGACTGAGAAGTGTCAAAGTCACCCAAGAATAAAGTGCAAGGGGATGAGGAATTTCGGTTTCCATCACTCTTCAGAGAAGGTGCCTTAACCAACCTCTCCAGTGATCTTGTCTCAGAATACTGTGGAAAAGACTCTGTACCAACAAGTCACCCTGGAAAGATCTGGGGACACATGGGTCCTTAAGAAGTAACAATCCATCGAGGGCAAATGGAAAACAGTTTCTCATGGGGCATGGCGAGACTTCATCTCAGGGTGAGGATAGGTGAGGGAAGGAAGAGCAACTACAGAAAGGGTAGAGATGTTGGAACACATGTTTCTTTAACTTTATAAAAGCTCTGCAAAGAGTATTTCCTTTCTAAACAGAGGCTGAAACTGTGCCCACTTCTCTGGGGCAAGTCCTAATCCCACACCTCTAAATCATTTCAGTATCTTGAAAAAGTCCCACCACTCAAGGTCTCAGGGCATCTCCTTCTGGACTCTATCTTCAATGTGACCCTACGAACCGATGGGCCATGTGACATTTGTACACTGAGTGAGGGGCGTACTGTGGCTAGAAGTCATCTCATAAAAAATGTTCCTGGGCCTCATGACTGGAGGATGCTTATCACTAGGGAGCCTGTGCGTTGGACGAAGGGCTACAACCGTCGCCCGCGATGTCACCGGATCCTGACAGGGGGCTGCCACCTACCTCTGTCACGATGGTGGCCAGGAAGACATCCTTGCTGTACTCCCAGCCATCCAGGCAGTTCTCCTGCTCCAGCTGCTCCAGGTCCACGTCCCGTCCCGGCTCCAGCCCCAGTTCAGAGAAGTTAGCGATGGTGGCCAGTCGGTAGCGGCGGCAGCTCTGAGGCACCTGTCGTCCGTCCTTCGTCTCCAACGGGATACTGTGGTTGCGCCACGCGCTGCTCAAGTTCACGGTGTGAGGCACAAGGCAACGGTGCTCCGGGGTCCCGGCCAGGAACACGATTGACATACCATTGAAGCCATTGGGGATGATGCTGGCGCTGAGCAGGAAGAAGATGAGGCGCTGGAAGGGCCCCCAGTCGCCCAGGAAGGCGGTCACCTCGTCGTAGTCCCGCATGCCGTCCTCAGCCTCCCACAGCGCCCGTCCGGGAATCTGGGGATACCGCGGAACGGGAGACGGGGCGCTGAGGGCCTCTGCGTGCCAGGCTCGTGAGTTCCCACCGACGCCTCAGACTCGGCCACCTCTAACCTTACATAGGGCCTGAGGCCGGGGCGGGTTCGGGGCAAGGGCCTGGGCCGCAAGGCCCGCCCCGCCGTCCCGGCTCGGAGGCGCGGCGCGGCGGGGGCGGGGCAGGGGCCTGAGTGACGCACGGTGGGCGCCGGCCATCGGCCGCGCGTGCGCCTGAGGCGGAGCCGAGCCAGGACTCAGAACTGGCGGGGCAGTACGAAAGGCGGGGCTGAACTTGGCTACAGAACTGTGAGAGGGGAAGGGGTGTGGCTTCATTTAACCACGCCCCTCACCGATCGCTGCGGGGTCCGGGTTGGGTGAGCACTTCTAGTTCCGCCCAGACTGGAAGACCGAGGCTGTCTGTGAGCCACGCCCTGAGCAGGTCCGCTCTAGGGGGCGGGATTGGGTCTTTTCAGGCCACTTCCTGGAGCAGGTTCCCTTGGGGGAAAGGGGTGACTTTGAAAGAGTTATGTCCAAAGCCATCATGGGAGGGCCATCCTGGCTGTTCTATGGAAAGAGGCTTAGAATTTAAGCATTAAACAGCCTACCTTCTCAACTTTTGTTGTTGTTCATTCAGAGAAATATTATGACCCTCTGAGAGTTTTATTGACAACAGCCTTTGTTGGAGTTTTTTCCTGGAAAGAGTGGCATCTTTTGTGGCTGCAGAGATAGCTCAGATAAGACTCTTACTTAAGAGTTCAGATTGCTCCTCCAGAGAACCATGGCTAGGTTCCTAAAAGGCACAGGATGGCTCACAGGCCCAGCAGGCATGTGCTTGGTGTATAGACTAGACAGACTTTCAGGCAAAACACCCTGACAATGTGTGTGTGTGTGTGTGTGTGTGTGTGTGCGCGCGCGCGCATGTATTGGGTTTTGAGACTGGTGATGAGAAAGGGGGCAATGAATTTTAATTCTCAGACCTCTATGTTTTATGCTCTTAAGTCTTTTTGTTGTTTCTTGATTTAAGAAACAGTAAAATTTTAACTTTAAGGATCTTAGTCTAGGATTAATCTCTCAGATTTGTAATTTTTACAATTAACACAGGAGCCAACTTGTTTAAAAAAAATAAACAAAACCAAAAAAACTGCCAGAGTTGGTTTATATAGCCCGTTCCAGGCTCTCAAATGAACAACATAAAAGACCTTACCATGAAGCCCATTATTTTGTTCTAGTAATATATCCTAATAATAAAAACATTAAAGCAAAAACAGAAAATCAGAAATCAGCAACTGTGTGATTCTGAAGCAACACTGTCAATAAAATAAGAAGTTATGTTTATAATTTTATTTATATTTGCTTTTTTGAGATGAATTTTGCTGTAACTGCCCGGGCTCGCTCAGCAGCTTGACCTCAGGTGATCTACCTTCCTCATCAGCGGGAACAATAGGTCCAGTGCAGCTGGCATTCTTTATAGTCACAATTAACAGCTTTGTAGGCGTTAGTAACTTTTTTTGTTACAGAGACAAAAGCATCTTGATATAGGGAAAGAATTTGTTTGAGAGGAGATTTCTCTGTCCTACATCTCCCTTAGTAGACTAGGCTGGCCTTGAATTTATAGAGATACACGGAACCCCTTCCTCTGAATGCTGGGATTAAAGACATGTGCCACCCCTGCTTGGCAGATTAACAGTTTAAGGATTTAAGGATTCAAACACTGCAAGCTATCCCTGTCTTGTGAAAATACTGTTTAAAGATTTTGGTTTTCTCCTCCTTTTATTTTTTTATTGTCTTTTATTTGTTTGTTTTTGTGGTCCTGGGGATTGAACCTAGGGCCTATACATGCTTGTCTGCTTTAAAAAAGCAAAACAGGACAAAACCATACAACCCCAACAGTATTTTAATGCCATCTCCTCAACTGAAAACAAAAATACAGAAGTGGGAACCTAGCATTTTAGACGAGGAAATAGAAACATTTCTGTAACACATAGATTTTTAAACTAATTCTACACGAAACCTGGTGTTGTGGCACATGTATAATCCTCCTGTTTGGAACAGTGGCTAGAAGATCATAAATAAGAGGTCAGCCTGGGCTACACCGTGAGCTCCTCGTCTGCCTGGGATTCACAGGAGGCCCTTTAGAAACAATGTTCATCCTCTGCATCTGACTGTTTAGTCTCTCTCCTTCCTAAATCTCATGGCTATTCCTTTAAAAGAGAATTTGCTTCTTGCTAACACCTTCCATTACAGTCCTTATTTGGAATTACAAAGAAAGTGCAACTTCTTGGTAATAAGCCAGTTTCTTGTATTCTAAAATATTGTTAAACCTTTGAGAACCACAGGAAGCCTCTGTGAAGAGTATTGACTCCTGTCCAGAGAAAACAGGTAAAGATAAGTCTTACTTTACCATAGAGAAATACCAGTTTATATTATCACAGAAAATACTGGGGTTTGAAGATGGCTCAGTGGGTGAAGTGCTGGCTGCCAAACTTAATGACCTGAGTTTGATTTCTGGGATCCACATGATGGAAGGAGAGGGTTGACTCCCAAAAGTGTTTTCCTCTGACCATCATGTGTGTGTAGTAGTAGTATCATACACACACACTCTCTCACAAATGTATTTTCAAAAAATTAAAATACAGATGGAAAAGGACTAAGAAAGACACTATCACTGTTGGGATTCTGTAAACCCCACCTCTCAGTTACCTAGTAACAGCCAGGTATACCCCACCCCTCAATTACCTGACAGTAGCCAGGTATGCTCCGCCCCAGTGACCTGACACTATAAAAGGGGCTGCTTGCCCCCTCCTCTCTCTCTTGGCCTCTCTTGCTCTTATGCTCTTGCAGCCTTGCTCTCCCTCCTACCCCTCCTCTTCCCTTCCCTTCCCCCTCTCTCCCACATGCTCATGGCCTGCCTCTACTCCTCTACTTCTCTCTCTCTCTCTCTCTCTCTCTCTCTCTCTCTCTCTCTCTCTCTCTGCCTCTGCCACCCTCTTAACTCTCCCATGACCTAAATAAACTCTATTCTGTACTATACCGTTGTGTGGCTGGTCCCTCAGGGAAGGGATTCCCAACATAGGCCCCTCAGAAGCATCGCCCTTGCCCCCAGGCCTCACCGCACCTCCATGGGCCATATGCCCCCCACTCTCTTCATCCTTCCCCTAACAATCACTAACCTCCGGAAACCACACACAGGTACATATGCAAGTACATGCAGACACATGTGCAGACACATGCATATGAAACTGTCCTTTGGTTTCCTTGTCTTAATGCTGGGAACCAAAGTAACCAGCCAAGCAGTCATCGTTTCTATGGTTCTCTCAAGTCAACAGGACCTACAAAACCAGCTGAGACCAGGTTCAACCGTAACACTCTTGGTGAGATCACAAGGCACACACCTGCCTCTTCCCATCCTGTTTTTGTCTCCTTTCTGTTGATAATCTTGGAGTTATTGTTAATACCCAGAATAGGGTTGCTTTAGTTTTTGTTTTGTTTTTTTTTTTGTTTGTTTGTTTTTAGGGTGGGGCTGCATCCATTGTCTTCCCAAAATGGGCACAGAGAAAATAACTTTTCTTCCTGTTTTGATATTACTCTTCTCCCTTTCCCCCTTCCCTGCTCCTCCCCTCTCCCCCTTCCCTCCCCCTCCCCCCTCCCCCTTCCCTCCCCCTCCCCTCTTCCCCTTCCCTCCCCCTCCCCTCTCCCCCTTTCCTCCCCCTTCCCCTCCCCCTTCCCTCCTCCTCCCCTCTCCCCCTTCCCTCTCCCTCTCCCTATCTCTGCTCTGTCTCTCTCTCTGTCTCTCTGCCTCTCTCTGTCTCTCTCTCTGTGTCTGTCTTTCTCTCTTTCTCTGCTCTGTCTCTCTCTTTCCTGTTTGGACCCCAAAAGACATATCTAGTGGAAGCTGATCTGTTTAGATCCCCAGAGTAGGTTTCTGGTAACAGTTATAAAACTTAATTTAAAACATTTTACTTTATGTATGTGGTGTTTTGCCTACTGGGACTCACATAATTGAGTGGTAGCCTTTTGATGTCATCTTGCTGAAAGACTGAGAATCACAAGGCTGGCAAACATTTGCTGTTTTAAGCTTCAAGTTTGGGGATATTATGCTCTGAGATAATAGATAACCAGCACACGGGCTATTTGAGTCCAACCAGCTGTTAAACTTCTGAAAAACAAACACACCTTTTTATAGTTTCCAAGATAAGAGATGGCGCAGTGTACAAATGAGAACATAGCCTCTGGTTATGGCAGAAATAATCAGAAGACGACTCAGCCCACATGATGCTTAATGTTGTCAGCTCAACAAAAACTAAAATCCCCTAGGAGACAAGCCTCTGGGTAAGCCTGGAAGGAATTATCTGGATGTGGCAGATTGAAGTGTTAAGACCCATCTTAACTGTTGACCACACCAACCCATGGCTGGGGTATAGACAATAAAAAGGACAGAGAGGGGGAGGGAGAGGGGAGGGAAACAGAGACAGAAACAGAGAGACCGAGTTCTAGCATTTCTTTCTTTTTGCTTCTTGGCTATGGATGTGATGTGACCAACTGGTTCCTCAAGTTTTTCCACCATTAGTTCCCTACCACAGTGGACTGCATCCTTGAACTGTGAGCCAAAATAAACCCCTTCCTAAGTTGCTTTGGTTAGGGCATTTTATTATAACCAGGAGACAAGTAGGTGACAATGAATAATGTTCTTTGTCCAAGCCTGATAATCTTTGTTTCACCAGAACCTTTGTTTAAATAAAACAAAAACAAGACAAAAAACTAGGTGCTGTAGCAAGTACCTTCAAATTCTAGTGCTGGGAAGGCAGAAACAGCCGGCTCCCTGGGGCTCTTTGGCCAGTCACACTAACCAATTAGCAAGCTTCTGGTTCAATACAGGTAGAGAACAATGGAGAAAGACACATGATATCAACCTCTGGCCTTCACTGCACATATAAAAGTGCACATAGACACACATACATGATCATTTATACACACATACGAACAGAAAGGAAGGAAGGAAGGAAGAAGGGAAAAAGTTAAAACCAAACCCTGACTGCTGACTTTGAATTTCTGTCCTGTGAGCTTGAGAAGGTCTGAGTGTCTTCTGTCCTTTAATTACCCATGAGCATGCGGTAAATGTCAGCAGTGCCTCTTAGTTTTATTTTGAGTTATTGGGAATAAAAGGGCACATTAAGAGTCACGAATTCTCCATCGACTTGGTTGTGTGCAGTGGGGCTTTCGGCAGTTATTTACTTGAGGAAGAGAAGCCTCCAAAGGAACAAGTACTAGGAAGAGGAATTCGTGTGTACAGGGCTGGGAATGGAAGCTAATATGGGTGTTATGGAAGTGAATGTGGAGGTTCCTAAAAAAAAAATAAACCTGAAACCATATTTACTACATGATCTAGCATCTCACTTCTGGGAAACCTGTGTGTGTGTGTGTGTGTGTGTGTGTGTGTGAATGACACTGGTTTTCCCATGTTAATACCACTATCCATGAAACATGGTATCAAATATCCATCAACTAATAAGTGGACAAAGAAAATATGAATGTGTGTATATGCTATATGTGTGTGTATGTATCCATGTATATTCATGTATGTTATATACCCACATATATATGGACACGCATGCACACACACACACATGCATGAATGTGGAACATTTTTTCTGCCATTTAAAAAGATCATGAAATCCTGTCACTTACAAATTGACAAGACTGAATAGATCTGGGGGACATTTTGATAAGTTCAGTAAGTCAGCCACAGAGAAACACCGAAGTGCCGTATCATTCTCTATTGTGACATTGAAACTCCCCTACACATAATTAAAAATCATTTTAAGAAAACTTTAAAAATGAAATAGTTGTTTGTGTACATCAGTTCTGTTGTAGTTAAGACTGTGAGAGATACTTTGAGAAGGACAGGTTTATTTTAGCTCATTGTTGATGTTAATTTACGGTGAGTTTCTGTCCCACTCTTTCCCAGCTAGCTCCCAAGTAAAAGACACAGAAACCTGGTATTTTATTTACAAGCTGCTGACTTTGTGCTGAGCAGGTTCTAAGCTACTCTAATCCTGCTAGGAAATTAGTAACCAGATTAAATGCCCCATACTTGCCAATTGAGTCTTGCTTTGACTCATGTGTGTCCTCAATGTGAACTTTTGGCCACCTGCTCATGTGTTAGGGTAGCCAATTACTCTCTTTCTAATCCACCTGGTGGTGGCGGTAGCTGCAAATTCCTTACTACCCACCCCAATGTTCTAGGTTCCTGAAAGAGACACACACACAGCCTTATATTTTAACATGCCTTAAAGAGCTCAATGGCTGGGCCACTCCCAAACTTCAATGTGGCTAACACTTCCTCTCCAATATTCCTGAGTTTTTACTTACTAAAATCTATATTCTATCCTTGCTCTTCTAGACCCAGTGTGGGCGGGAGCTGGGACTGCTCTTCCCGGCTCTTACATGATTGCTATGTTTTCTCTTCTGCACCTCTCAGGCCTGGTCTTTACTCCCTTCCAGGCATGATGGCTATATCTCCTTCCTCCTTTGGTCCCTCGCCCTGCATCCTAAAGTCCTGCATCTATCTCTCTGCCCAGCCATTATCTGCAGGCAAGTTATTTACCAATCAAAACAAATTGGGGCAGGTACTTACGTGTAAATTCTTGTGCAATTTTGGGGACCCAATTAACACAATACAAGGCTTAGATCAAATCCACAGCACTAATAATGGTCCATCCTGCCTCATGGCAATCTACCGCCTCTCTCCTTCTCCTCATGGTCCCTACCTGAGACCTCCACAGCAATATCCACTCCTGCTTTCCTCTCTCTCCTGCCCAGTTATAGACACCAGCCTATGACTGTTAACTAATCAGGGACTATTGGGGAGCATTCTTTACAGAACATTGGTTGATACTGTGCCCCAAGATCAGGTTGCAGTCCTAGACCAGGGCACAGAAGCTCCAACAGCTCGTGGTCTGGGTGGTTTCCATGCATGACCCAGCTGGCTCCATTGTTTCAAGGGCTATGGCTAGGCACAGCATCATGATGGAGAGTGTGTGGTAAAGCAAAGACACTCACTTCATTGTAGTTATAAACCAAAGGAGCCATAGGACAGAGCCAGTGCCAAGACAGACCCTTCAAGGGCACCTCCACCACACCCCTGTGATCTGTATTCTCCAGCTCCTTCTACTCTCTCTATTCAAGTGTTGAATCTGTCACCGGGTTGACCCATTAATTAGATTAGCTTCTCACAATCTATAGTCTGCGCTGAGATCTGGCATGGACACAAAAGGAGGAATGCTTTAGGAATCACCTAGCTGCTTCTCCATCCAATGAAGTTTAAGTATCACTGAGTTTTTTTTTTTTTTTTTTTTTTTTTTTTTTTTTTTGCTCAGACAACTGAGCAAAGCTGTAAAACGTTATTTTCATTAGGTAGGAACATCAGACTGGAGGAACAGAAGTTTCTTTATCTCATTTGGCAACATCCTAAGCACTACTACCCTGAATATGGATGCTCTGGGCAGAAAACAGCAGCTCGGAGCTAGCAGGATGTGGAGGAGGAGACCCTTGGTTGTCAGTGGGAATGCTGTACTCTGTGGCATTGCACAGGTGTTCAACCTCAAAAACAGCAACATGGGCTGGAGAGATGTGTCATCGGGTAAAGTACTTGCTGCATAAGCTCAAGAGACTGAGCTTGGATTATCGAAACCCATGTAAAACCCGGGCATGGTGGCATGTGCTTATAACCCCAGTGCTGAGGAGGGGGGACAGAGACAGGTGAATCCCAGGAACTCCCAGGATCCAGGAGTGTTGCAGAATATTTAGTGTAAGGGTCTAGGATTTCCTGAAGAATGATATCCTGGACTTACGTAGTATGTGAAAGTAAAGGGTGTTTTATTTTGCAGAAATCTAGCATGTTTGGGTCTCCAATTCCAAGACGGAGACCAAGTGAGCTTGTAGGCCTGATTTAAAGCACAGTAGGAGCATTCTGGGATAGGTGACCTCTATCTTGTTCCATCTCTAGGGACATTCTAGAACCATTATTGGGGAATGGGGGTAGAAAACTTACTGGGGATAACCGTGCTTCAGGCCAGGTGGAGGGCAGTTTCTGATGGCAGAGCAGTTTCTGACTATTTGCCTGAAGTCTGGGGTTTGTTTGTTTTTCGTTTTTTTCTAGTAACTGACTTGTCTGGGCTTGTCCAGACTTGCCCAGTTTTCAGGCCTACTCTCCCGAACTGTCAGTTTGAAGCTTGTTGTGGAATCAGTCTAGTCTTCTCATTATCTCTTTGTGAAGCCCAAGATCTTGAACTGTTGTAAGAATCTGTTTCTAATTGTGGTGTGGCTCAGCCTCTGGTCCTAGAGCTTTCTATTTACAATAAACAAGTAGCTGTGGTATGGCTCAGCCCTAGCACACACCTTTAATCCAAGAGCTAAATAAAGTCAACCATAGGTCAAGAGGCAGAGCAAGCAACCAGTTGACAAGAGTGAACATAAGTAAACAGAAAGTGTGTGTGGGTGTGGGGAGCCGAATACAGACAAGATGGTGCTGGCTCCCTCACGGCTTGAGGTAAACAACTCCTTATATAGTAATGTTCCTGTCAGCTAAGGCGCTGCACCCTGCGCATGCGCAGTACATAACCTATCTCCGGCCAATCCCGAGGCCTCTGGTGTCAGCAGACTGGTGACAACCAATCATGGCAAGCCCATATGCACTTCTCCCTATATAAGCGGACAGCTAGGGTAGTTCGGGGCCTCTTGCTTCCTGCTCTCCCCTTCAATCAAGAGGCTCCCATAAAGCATGATCTGAGAAGAATCCTCTGGTGGTGGTCGTCTTTCCTTGCTGGTCGAGGAGCGCGCCGCATGTGGGTGTTTGTGTGTGTGTGTGTGTGTGTGTGTGTGTGTGTGTGTGTGTGTGTGTGTATGTTTGAGTTGAGCTCAGAATGGAGGAGGATCGGAGAGGGGCTTTTCCATCGGCACAATCTGGGAGGTGGTCTTACTGAGGAGGCTGGAGGCCTTTGAGCATCCCAGTGTTGTATGGCCAATGGATGTCTATGATACTCCCTGAACTGATTCAGACATCAAGATCACACTAGTATTTGAGCGTATCGACTAGGACCTAAGGACACACCTGGACAAAGCACCCCTCCCCCCAAGTCTCGCCAGTTGATACCATCAAGGATCTGACATGTCAGTTTCTAAGCACCTAGACTTTCTTCAAGCCAGTAGTATTGTTCACAGAGACCTGAAGCCAGAGAAGCAACAATTGTGTATGCATGGGATTTGGCTGTATCTTTGTATATTTGAAGTGTTTTGTTGAAAGCCTCTCTTCTGGGCAAACTCGGGAGCATACCAGTTGGGCAAAATTTTTGATCTCATTGACTTGCCTCTGGAAGATGAGTGGCCTCCAGAGGTAGTTCTGTCCAGGGGAAGCTTTTCCCTTAGAGGGCCTTGGTTGATACAGTCAGTGGTGTGGTAGATGGAGGACCGGAGCCCAGCAGCTGCTGGAGATGTTGACTTTTAACCCACATAACTGGGACTCTGCCTTCTGAGCTTTGTAGCCCTCTTATCTATACAAGGAAGAAGGTGACCCGGAGGGAGAAGTAGAGAGGCTGCTGTCCTTGCTTCTGGACACTTGAGTGGAGAGGACCTCACTGAAAAGTCAGCCTCTGCCTTCCTCTGAGGTTCCCAAGACATCTCCAACATTTTCCAGACACTAAGCCTTAAATGGCATTCCCTGCTCCTCCTTATGAGGGCTACCCTCTTGTCCTCCCACCTCTCCACATTAAAGGGTGGGAAGATGTCTTCCCCCGTCCCTGACTTATACTGGGGTCCTTTTTCATACAGGAAAACAAAAACAAGACAAAGACAAATAAATGAATAAAAGAAGGATGAGTTTCCCCAAAGTTTGGTGACTATGGGGGATAGACAGTGGGAACACTGAGTCACTCATTCCTGGCAAAGGCAAGGTCCGAGTAGGATACTACATGGCAAACATGAGCTCTGGGTATTGGTTGAGAAATGTAATATTCATTCTCTGAACACTCACATTGTAGTTGCCAGAGAGGAGGTATACAATATACTGGTAAGACGAAACAGAGATCTCTCACAGCGGCTAGTGTCAGGAGTGAGCAAGAGGGGAGGCTGCTGTAGAAAGCGTGTGCTGCTGGCTGCCTACAGTGAATGGGGAGGGAATGCCGTTCTAGAGGATGCTGTCTCGAGCTGAGCAGCAAGGAAGAAAAGCAATGGCTCCTGCAAAGACCTGAGGAAATTTGGCAAGCAAAAGAACTGCCTGTGAACAGAGTGTGTGGTAGGGAATGCGTCTGGAATGTTTGGGTCACAAAAGGGCCGTGTGGCTGAACACAGCTATCAAAGTGATCAGGCCTGAGGCAGAGGTCACACTTGCTGGCAAGAGATGAAAAGCACCTAGGAACACCTGTAATCAGTCCAACATGTGTATGAGTGTGTATGGGTGTGTATGTGTATGTATGTATGTGTGCGTATGTGTGTGTATGTGTGTATGTGTGTATGTGTGTGTGCATGTATGTGTGCATCTGTGTGCATCTGTGTGTATGTGTGTGTATGTATGTGTGTGTTTATATGTGTATGTGTGCATGTGTGTGTATGTATGTGTATGTGTGTGCAGGTATGTGTGTGTATGTGTGTGTGCGCATGTATGTGTGCATGTGTGTATATGTATGTGTGTGTGTGTGTGTGTGTGTGTGTGTGTGAATTTTATCTTGGTTGAGAGACTCTCAGAATGCTTTTGAGCTGAGGAGCTGACTTTTGGGGTTTGCTATGTATTCAAATGTTAGATTCTGTACCCCAAGATCTGGTTGCACACTAGCATGCTCCATGTACACTAGCTTTTGTTGTGTGAACCTTGTCTCCCAACTTATCCCTGATTGGTTAATAAAGATGCCTACAACCTGAGCTGGGCAGAAGAGAGGGAGGCAGAGCAAGGGTTCCCAGGCAGGGACCACAAAAAGAGAGCAAGGAGGGGACAAGAAGGAAGTCGCCATGGGGTAGGTGGGCCATGAGGGCTGGTCTGATGAATCAGGAACAGTGCAAATGGGACAGATGCGAGTGTATGTGGGGATGGGGCAGGGGAAGCAGACGAGAGAGCTCAGAGGGTCGAGATCGCCCAATGTAGTGCTTTAAAGTTCATCACAATCTAAAGGTCTCTGTGGGAACTAAATGGTCTGCAGTGGGGTAGGAACCACTAATAGATATTAAAGACAACAGTGCAGAACATCTGTTAACCACTACAACTGACAGCACAGACAGGAGCTTCTGACTGTCCGAACTGTGTAGAAGAGAGAAATGGGTGAAATGGAAGATATTTGGGGGGCTGGGAGTGTAGCTCAGTGATAGAGCATGCACTTGGGGTATACTAGGCTCAGGGTTTGGTCCTCATCATCAAATACAAACACAGATACGCGTAGGCACGTACGTGCGTGCGTGCGTGTGCCAATCGGTGGCCTGGCTAGTGCTGTTACTGTCTAGGGGTCTTGGTCTGGTTCATTTTCTCTGCCAGTTTAAGAACTTAGAGGGACAGAAAACACTCAAGCACAACAGGGGCTTAAATGAACAGTTAGGAAAGGCTTTCACTAGGAGTAAGGAAGCACATATCAGACACACAGGGCACTGGGGAAGTCTCCTCCTGAGGGCCTGCTCTTCCTGGCCTTGGCTAGTTCTCTTGGGTCCCCAACAATGATACCCCAATGCCAGCAGGAACTAGTCATGGAAGATTATGTCACCCCTTATCATTTATCAACAAAAATGGTGGCATGTTAAGTCTCAAACCCTGGACCAAATGACTGAGGTACCTATTTAACAAATTGCCAAGAGCCATGCAGGAGAAAGGACCGATGGCTTTAGAACTCATGGAATGTGGCCAGCTGGTTACCACAGCCACATGGGTGAGCCTCGGGTGTGACACAGTACCAGGGACCATGTGTCCTGAGGACTTCGTGCTGTTATGGAGTTTCACTCTACTTTCTGCCCTCACATTCCTCTTAATCCGAAAATTATATGAAAACTCTAAGGAGGCTTCCAGTCTATCACTGGACGTATCTCGGGCACTCGCGACAATAACGCTCAGTCTCTTTCAGGCATTGCTGCTGGAGCAGATTTATGGTTCAGTCACCACCCTAGGGAAGAATTTAGAGATGGAGATTGTCAGCAATGGCCACCATCCTACGAAAACATTTAGAAAAATAGAATTGCAAGTGAAGCTAGGTTGGGATGTTTTTACTGCTGGCTCTGATGTAGACAGTCTCAGGGAACAATCTGAAGTATAGAAAGGCACACTCTCACTAGTTAAGCTAGGACCTTTCAAGGTCAGGGAACAAGAACAATGGCAGCACCGGCCAATGGGACCCTCAGTGAGGCTGGACGGGTAGTGATTGATTTCTTACACCCATTTCTGCCCTCTGTTTCCTGATATGATTTATTAAGAATTACTGATCCATAGATATGCATTCTGTGGATTTAAGGTAGATATGACTCATTTTATTTTTAAAGATTGTTTTAAATTTTATTTTATGTGTGTGAGTACACTGACATCAGACACACCAGAAGAGGGCATCAGATCTCATTACAGATGGTTGTGAGCCACCATGTGGTTGCTGGGAATTGAACTCAGGACCTCTGGAAGAGTAGACAGTGCTCTAACCACTGAGCCATCTCTCTAGTCCATATATGACTGATTTTTATATAAAAATATAAGTGTGTAATTCTTTTAAGATTCTTACATGATTAATTACTTTTAAAGATAAATAATGAGACAATTACTCCTTTCTTTGTAACTGCAGATTGTTGACCGGCAGTGAGAAAAACCGGTTGAGAAAACTACCTTGCTTGCTTATACTCTGTTAATCTATAACAAGTTACCTAGTTACGAATGTACGTGGGTTCTTGGGAGTAATTTATTTTCTTTACCTATACTATGTAATGTTATTTCTTGTAAAGGTATTGGGGAACATACTGGGTTTTTCCTAGTCATTAACTAGAAGAAAACTAGAATGTAATCCCATTGTAATTTTATACTGTTTGAAAGATTTTTGCTGGGATATATAAGCTAAGAAAGAAAGAACAAAGTATGGGGTTTGGAACATTGTTCCTTCCACCCATCAACTATATGTATGTATGTGTGTATGTATGCCTGTATGTATATATATAGGCTTGTGTGAATGGGATGTTGGAACACTGTTCCTTTCACCCATCAACTATGTGCATGTACATGTATATATGTGAAGTCTGTCTGGTTGTATGTTAGAGATTGCTCTATTTACTAATTGTGTGTACATAAGTGTGTATGTGTACGTGTGTAAGTGTTTAGAGCCTGCCTGCTGGAGCTTTTCTCTGACCATTTTATATGTGAATGTGTTTATGTCTGTCTGTAGGTATGTGTGCATGCATGTATACATATATGTATGAATGTATGTATGAGTGTATCTATGAATGTATACATGAAGTTATTGTTTTTTGCTTTTTTCATCCATTCTCTCTCTCTCTCTCTCTCTCTCTCTCTCTCTCTGTGTGTGTGTGTGTGTGTGTGTGTGTGAATTTTCCCTCTTTCTCTTCTTAAACTGCTGGTTGTCATAGACAGTAGTCTCTATAGGTATCTGGATCCACCCCTGTAAGCTGCTCTCAGCACTGACTCCTCATCAGCTTCCTGCCTCAGTTTACCTTACGTTGTCAAAGCTGGCCTTTCACAACACATCAAAGCTTTGCCACTGTCCTTTGAGGAGTGGTTTTCAGCTTGCAAAAAAAAAAAATGCAAGCATTGGATCAATTTCCCACTCTCTACCATATAAAAAAGTTGTCCTTTTGTGACTGATTTGTTATCACTATGTCTTCAATGTTCATTTGAGGTGGGGCATGTGTTAGAACTCCCTGTCCTTTAAGGCTGGGTGATCTTCCATGTGTTATGTGTCTACCTTTTGTTTACGCGTTTGCCCACAGACAGACATTGGTAATTGTGTAAATCTATGAACACACATATAACAAATATCCATCTGAATGCTAGCTCTGAAATCTTTCTCTCTCTTTTCATTTTCCTGTATGTGTGTATATATGTTTATGTGTGTAGGGACTTGTGCAAAGTTAATGTCAGGCTAATCCTCCATTGCTTCGTGGTATTGCTCAACCTTATTCACTAAGGAAGGGTCTTTCAGTCACAGAGATCTTGATGGCTAGCTTGTTCTGGGGAGCCCCTGTGTGGTGGTTTGTATGGGAATGGATATTTGTATGTTTGAATGAAACTGTTCCAGAAGAATTAGGAGATGTGGCCTTGTTGGAGGAGGAATGTTACTGCAGTGGACTTTCAGGTTTCAAAAGCCCACACTAGGCTGTCTCTTTCTGTTGCTTTGCCTGCAGATCAGGGTGTAAAGTTTTCAGCTACTGCGCCTGTGGTGTGTCTTTCAGCTTTGTGCCATGGTGATCATGGGCTAAGGCTCTAAAACTGCAAGCTAGCCCCTAAGTAATGCTGGACTTTATAACAGCAGTTCTCAACCTGTGGGTCACTACTTCTTTGGCAAACCTCTATCTCCAAAAATATTTACATTACAATTCATAACAGCATAAAAACCCCTGTAGCTATGGAAAAAAACAACAAAAATAATTTTATAGTTGGGGGTCACCACAACATGAGGACCTGTATTAAAGGGTCACATCAATAGAAAGGTTGAGAACCACTGATTTATGAGTTGGTGTGGTCACGGTTTCTCTCCACAGCAATAGAACAGTAATTAAGACATCTTGTATCTGATTTCTGAGTCTGCAATTAAAGGGTACTATATCACCCACTTGGCATTTACTGTGGTTCTAGAAATGCAAACTCTGATCTTATTGCTTGAGCAGCAAGCACTTTGACCACTGAGCAATCTCTCCAGCCCTGGGCTCTTTATTCTTTATTCTTTTGAGCATATGTCTAGCTATGGAATTGGTGGGTCATGTGATAATGGCATGTTTAACCACTTATTTATTTGTTTGTTTAGTGTGGTTCTGGGTATCAATCCCAAGGACTTATGGATGCAAGGCAGGTGCCCCGCCACTAACCTACACCCCTATCCTACCTTTAATTTTAAATTTTATGAAGAGATTCTCTCTCTCTCTCTCTCTCTCTCTCTCTGTGTGTTTGTGTTAAAAAGATAGATAAAAAATTTGACACTCTCATGAGCAACTTCAAAAGTTCCAATTCCTCACACTTAAATCAATAAGGTTATTTTCTGTTTTTTTAAAAATATTTTATTTTATTAAGATTTATTTATTTTATTTATATGAATACACTGTAGCTGTTTTCAAATACACCAGAAGAGGACATCGGATCTCATTACAGATGGTTGTGAGCCACCATGTGGTTTCTGGGAATTGAACTCAGGACCTCTGGAAGAGCAGTCAGTGCTCCTAACAACCATTGAGCCATCTCTCCAGCCCAAGATTTTATATTTTTAATGAAGTGTATATTTGTGTCTCTGTGTGGACATGTGCTCATGGGTTCAAGTGTCCTAGGAGGCCAGAGGTACCAGATTTTCTAGAGCTGGAACTATAGGCAGTTCCGAACCACCTGATGTAGGTGCTGGGAACTGAACTTGGGTCCTCTGGGAGATCAGCACATGCTTATAAACCCTGATCCATCCTCTCAGGCCCTAATTCTACAGATGTTTGTTTGCTCCAGGCTGGCCTGGATGTAGCCCTGGTTGGCCTGGAGCTCTTTGTACAATAATAGCCCTCAAACAGAGATCTGCTTGCCTCTGCTTCCTGAAGAGTGGGATGGAAAGTGGCATTTTGCAGAGATGCAGAAGAGAAGCTAAGTACCCTTTGTTTTGCTGTAGTTAGTATATGTTAGTACTCCGCAGATCTAAATTAGAACTCTGCTCTGTATGAAATCAGCTTTATATGCCGACTTCACTGGTAAGGATGTCCAGAGAGTGGGTAGAACATTGTGTCATGGCGTTTCTTCGAGAGTTTGTTCTAGAAGTAACTAGAAACTAGAAAACATTTGAGTCAGTATGCTGAGTAAAGAAGACCCATCCTTGCCTGTGTAGACAGACACCATCCTGAAAGCCTTCGTAGGACAAAACACAGGGGAAAGGAACATTCTCTTCTTCTCTTCCCCCCCTCCTTCTCCTCTTCCTTCTTCTTTGACTGGGTCTTTATTAGCTTATGCTAATTTGGAAAACACTATGAAGCAGAGGATGAATTACAGCTTTCAGGTCACTTAAAAAAATCTTCAGTGGAGGGACATCACATGTGTCTTGATAAGACTGTCAGACACTGCCGAATACTCTACAGCAGGTTCATAACTCCAACAAAGACGAAGAAGGCTGATGAGGGGCGGGGAGATGGCAGGGTGGGTAAATGTATTACTGTGCAGGCATGAGGATGTAAGGTCTATCCTCAGCATCCACACACTCTTAATCTCAGTGACAGAAAGGTAGAGACTGGAGGATGTCCAGGGCTTGCTAGTTCAAGTCGGTCGGTTTCAAGTGGACCTAGCTGAGCATCTTCTGAGAGCTGCTAGCTGCTAGTGGAGACAGTCATTTTTTTAGGGGTATAGTCCCTTGTAAGTTGACTCTGTTCCAGTGGCTAGTTTCTCACCCATGCTTATCTGGGCAGTACTGATTGAACTCAGTGGGTTCTAAAATAAATTATATAGTTAAAAGATGAGAGAGGACATGAAGTATTGGGGTGGGGCATGGTGAGGAATCCAGACTTAGAGGAGATGACTAAGGGTTAATTTGGCAAAAAATACATTGTGTGCTGTGGTGGCCATTCCTGGCGGTCAACTTGACTATCTCTGGAATGAACCGCAATCCAGAATTGGAAGGCTCACCTGTGATCCTGATCTTGAGGCTGGGAGATGAGAGTTTCTGACCTGGATCTTGGCACGGAGATCTTGAGTCATAATGGCTATGAATCTTAGGACTCTAAGGCAAGGAGATCAAGGTCATCTGAGACAAAGCAACTCCCAGACCCAGGCATGGTGGTACACACCTTTAATCTGGGACACACCTTCTGTTGGACCTACATAAGGACATTGGAAGAAGGAAGATTCTCTCTCTTTGCCTGCTTGCCTTGTGGGACTGAGCAACTGCTAGGTCCTTGGACTTCACAGCTGCCGCTGACTATTGTTGGGGAGTTGGACTACACACTGTAAGTCGCCCACAAATTCCCTTATTGTATAGTGAGAACCCATACGTTCTGTGACTCTCGAAAACTCTGGCAAATACATGTACATTATAAATTTCTCAAAGAATAAATAAAATACAAGTTACAAGCACAGTGCAAAGGTTCTTATGCCCACAGAGCTCCAGAGAAACCAGGAATGTTAAGCGCACAGATTGTCTTTCCAATGGGAAAGATGTAACAACTTTTTTCTTCCGTTCAGAAAGCTGAAGATAGGAGGTGATTAACAGTCTGGTGACCTGTTGGGTCAGGTCACAACCAGGACTGGAGGTGGCTAGTAATCTAAATGTCCCTTATAGTCAGAGGCTTCCCCAAGCTCCCCCAAGCAGGACCAGAGGTGGCTAAAGGCCCAAATAACCTCTGCTTTCCTTAGACCCTTAAGCTATACAGGCAGCCTATCTTTAGAACCCAACTTCTTGGAAGAAATGACATGTACTCTGACTTGAGTTTTAATGTACTTATGCTTTCTGTATTATTCCATATTACACCAGGAACCTCCCTCCTCTAAACTATACTGGGCTTAAATCTGTTAAAAACAAACTGTCTGATATTGGACTCCCCAGTGTCTTCGTCCAGGCTGATGAAGTTAATCTGTACCAAGTTTTTATTCTCATCTCTATGGTTTGTGTCTCTGCCTGACACCTGCAAATCCCCCATCAAATATGATATTAAAATAATAAGGTGGGCTGGGCAGATTGATGCATACCTTTAATCCCAGCACTTGGGAGGGAGAGGCAGACAGATCTCTGCGAGTTTAAGGTTAGCCTGGTCTACAAAGTTCCAGGACAGCAAGGGCTGTTATACAGAGAATTCCCGTCTTGAAAAACCTAAATAAATAAATAAATAAATAAATAAAAGGTGAAGGACAACTGAGAACCCATTCAGTGCTAATCTCTGGCCTCCACAGACAGGGCACACACATACACACATGTATACACACACACACACACACACACACCTGCATACATACACCTGTACACACACATACACCTGTACACACACACACCTGCACACATACACGTGTACACACACATACACCTGTACACACACACACACACACACACACACACACACATACTCAGGTGAGAATGGGGTACTTGACCAAACAGAAGTCATGTGTTGCTTCCCTTTCCTACTCAATCTACATCCCATAGTCCTTTGTGTCAATAAGTCTTAGTCCCTTAGATGTATGACCATCCTGCTTATCTGAACTTCAAAGTCCGATCATTTGTGTATGTCACTCCTACCCTAGGTCAGTAGAGAAAGTCCCATCTGCACAGACTGGCATTTCCAGTCATGCCTGAGCTTCTGTCTCTCCCAGTTGGTGGTTTCCTCTGTCCCCTTTTCATCCACACCTTAATTCAGCAGCCTGGATCAGAAGTGAATTTCAGGTCAGCTGATTTACCTTGGATATATTTTAGAAGCCAGCTGAGTTGGGGACTTGTGTTGAAGGAAAACAAAGTTCAGAGTGAGGTGAAGCCAACAGGGCTGATGGAGCCTGGGTGTGGCCTTGGTTCTAAGAAGTTCGAGGCCAAGGTGAGGGATCGTTCGTCTTCCTGAGCAGCACGGCCCAGAGTTCTTTTGGGCTCTCTCACCTGGGAAATGAGTGTACCTCAGAGTGGGCACTGATGGCTGTTCATCCTGCTCCCCACCCCGTCCATCTGTGAATCAGAGAGCCTGGCTGCAAGCTTGTGCTGTGAAACGTCCCCCATCCTCGGGAAGCTATAAAAAGGCACCGCATCTTGCCTTTCATCAGAGACCCTGCCACGCTGTCTGTGATGCTGGGCCCTGAGTGCTCCTCTGAGCTCCTGCCGCTCTGTCTGCCCGCAGCATCGATAACTCTTCTAATAAACTCCGTCTCACTGTCCCTCCTGAACCCAACAGTGAGGAGCTGTGGAGAGCAGTGGGGGGTGTGCATCTGAAAGAGGGGAACAGAACCAGGAGGGCCAGAGCAGCATGGCGGGCTAGTGGACAAGTGGGATGCCGATCACCATGAGGATTTCTCCGTTTCATTCGTTTTTCTGGACAGCGTTTCTCTGTGTAGCCCCGATTGTCCTGGAACGTGCTCTGTAGACCAGACTGGTCTCAAAGCCACAGAGATCCGCCTGCCTCTGCCTCCTGAGTGCTGGGATTTAAGGCATGTGCCACCAACTGCCTGGTGCCATGAGGGTTGAACAGGAAGCTTTCAGAGCTCAGGGATGGAACAATCTAGGCTCAAGGTTCACAAGATCAGGTGTTAGACTTTTCCTGTGCCAACCAGACAGAGGCAGTGGGTAATAGTTCAAATCCTTGTGCGTCTTTTTTTTTTCCTTACAACCTGTTCAGCAGTCTGTTAAATATCACCTTGGTGATAAGGTTATTCACCCCAGCAGAACCAGCTTGGTTGGGTCTAAACTAGAGGAGAGGTAACTGCTGTAATGGGAAGTGTAAAACATTCATAAAATGACTTTGACCTGGGCTCAACCTCCTAAATCTCAGCGCTAGTGGTGGGTGGAGGTCCAGGGCAGGCACGAGGCCTGAGCTGATCCAGGGCCAGGGCTTTGCACGCTTCAAGTTCTGTATATTGTTTCCTAAGGGCTCGCTGGGAGTGTAGCTCACTGTCTAAGGAGCATTTGCCAGAGACATAGGTTCATCTGAAGTACAAGGAAAACAAGAAGAACAATGACCAAGACCTGGTACTTTGGTAGACAATAAAGGTATTTATTGTATAGCCTTAATATGGTTAAAAATGTAATATATTTATGGAAGCATTTGTAAAGTATAAAACCACAGGGGGGAAAAAACCAGAAATCATAATTCTACCATCCAAACATGCATTGTTAATGTCTGACATTTAATATTTTCTTGCAGCCTTTCCCTCCTCAACATCTTTTAACAGTTTCTTCATTCAGCCACCATTAATTAATAGTTAATATACCTATCTGCTGGAATGTGTAGTGTGAGTGTGTGTGCATCTGTGTGTGTGTGTGTGTGTGTGTGTGTGTGTGTGTTTGTATTTATGAGTGAAGGCATGCATATACTTGTGGTACATGTGTAGAGGTCAGAGTGTGGAGGTCAGACATGACTGCCCTAAAACTGGAGAGGACAGGTGATATCACCCACAAAGCTTGGCTCATTATCTATAGACTGACTGAAAAAAAAAAAGCCTCACATGCAGTTGTTCCGTCAAGGGAAGGAATAGAAAACCTCTTTCTTCTCCGGAAGGCTGCAGCAGACATGCTTTCTGGCCTGGTGACCTTTGCTTAATCTGTGTTGCTGGAGATTTTCCCAGCACCAAGGCTTTCTCCGGCCCTATCTTGTACACTAGTTTTTCCTCAGCCATTCCATAGAACCCGATTTGTGTTTAGCCTGTTTTGTTCCTCAGAAAGATCTAGGTGTGCTTTGCTGTGCACTTTGGATTGAGTTAGTTACTACGATAGTGGAGGTTGAAGAAGCCCTTCCCCCTCCTGCCGCCTGCATAATTGTAGAAAAAATTCAGGGGTTGGGGATCTGGAGAGTGCTTTCTGTATGACCATGAGGACCTCAGGTTGGATCACCAGCGTCCACATAAAATTTAGGTATAGCTGCATTCGTTTGTAATCCTAGCACTGGGGAGGTGAGGCAGGAGGATCCGAAGGACGCCATCTGAAGGCATAAGGCAGAAAGCTACTGAGGACAATGGAGTTCACCTTTGACCTCCACATGTACTCGTACACATATGTATAAGCACTTATAGGTATATGTGCACAACCCCACATGAACATATATACACCGCGTGTGTGTGTGTGTGTGTGTGTGTGTGTGTATTTCAAATGTCAATGCATCAAGAATAAAACTTTTTAAATGCCGTCTTAAGAAAGTTTACAGTCATTGTTACAAAAGACTTGTAAGAAACAGTTTAAAAGGAGGAAAGGTATATTTTGGCTCAAAGTTCCAGGGGCTTCGGTTTGTGGTTCTTAGGCACCGTCACTTTGGGTCCCTGGCTGAACATCACAGTAGGGACCATCTAGTGGACCAAAATTGCTCACGTATGTGTAGCTGAGAAGCTAAGAAGACAAGAGAAGTAAACATTTCCCTTTGGAGGGCACACTTCATTCTCAGTGAGGCACTTACTCCAAGGAGGCTCTACCAAAGCTTCTGCTCTCTGTGGGGTTGTCAGCTAGGGACCATGATAGGGCCACTTAAGATCTATACCATGACAAATGCCTATTACACGCTTAGCTTAGCTGTGCTAAGCCTCACTGAGGAGGATGGATGAAGAGTTAAGCAAGAGAGGTCCCTGGTCTCCTGGAGCCAAGAACTGTATTGAGGGCAATTGAGTGAGGATGACAGGAGCTACAAGAGGTCACCGATGTGAACAGCTACCAGCAGGAAGACGAGCCAAGGACAGCTTCTGGGCCGCCACACAATCAGCTCTCTGCAGGACAGGCAGCACTGTGGTGGCTGCGTGTAGAAGGAATGGTGAGCTCGGCAGGTTGTAATGAACAAGACACAGCAGAAACCAAGGCTACGCACCTGCATCCTGATGGCCAGGCAGGATGACCAGTAGATACTCTGCTTCCTAAACTTGAAGTCTGAACTTTTAAAAGTGTTTTTACTTATTGAAGAGGGCGAGAGAAAGAGAGAGAAAGGTGTCTGGGTGCGCCAGTTCCGTCATGCTCACGTGGAGAGCAGAGGGCAGAACTGTGGAATAAGGTCCCTCCTTCCATCTTTACCTGGGTTCAGGGTTCAAACTCAGGTCATCGAGCTTACATGACAAAAATCTTGTTTTTAACCTACTAAGGCATCTCACTGTTCAATTCTCTGGATACTTGCTTGGATCAGGATCTGGAGAGATGGCTCAGTTGGTAAAGTGTTTGTTCCAAAGCATGAAGACTCGAGTTGGATCCCCAGAATCCGTGTGAGAAGGCAGGAATGGTGGTATGTACTTGTAAACCCAGGGGAAGAGGAGAAAAGATCCCTAGGGCTTGCTGGACATTTAGCCGAACGAATTCTTATGCTCCAGGCCCCAGTGAGAGATGCTAGCTTATAAAATAAGATGGGATCAGATGGCTCAGTGGATAAAGGAGCCTGCTGCCAAGTCTAATAAACTGAGTTAGATCCTTGGGGCCCATATAGTGGAAGGAGACACCTTACTTCCCTTAGGTAACACACACACACACACACACACACACACACACACACACACATCAAACAAACAAAACCTCCAACATAGACAATTTCCTTTCTGTGTACATGTTCCTGCACTCACAGACACAGTGAGCCTATTGAGACGTTACATCAAAAAGGCTTTTGTCATGTGAAGAAAATGCACATCTGAAGGCCACTGTTTTCAGGAGGCGACGTCAGCCAGCAGCATATTAAGAATCAGAGTCAGGATCAAGCCACAGCAGTATGTTACAGAAGCCACTTCTGTGAAGGCGCCTGTCCCCAGGCCTCACGTCACAGGAGTGACTCCATGCTGTCACCTCAGCCTCAGTGTTTTGTGACACACAAACACTACGTGACACATGGCTGACACGTAGTCTCAGAGCTGATGGTATTATGTTATCCTTTGTGCTGCTGGCCTCTGGCCCTAGGGTTTTGCTACTGGTGACCTCACAGTCCCCTGGCTTGAAAGATGTGGCTGACTGTGATGCATAGGAAGGTATGAATTCTTGAGAACAGTTTTCAGCCTCTATAACCTTTCCTGGTGCTCTTCTTGGCCGAGGAGAATACAAGCCATCTCTACCTATTTAATTTGTTGATTTAGCTTGTGTAGTTTGCCTGATTATCAACAAAATGTATCTGAAGCCAAACATAGAAACAGAAGAAAATGCATAGTAAACAGAAACCTTTTACAGATCGTATGTGCACATGTGTGTGCAGCCACATTTGTCTGTGTTTGTAGAGGTCAGAGGTGGTCACTGGGTGTCTTCCTCTACCACTCTCTACCTTACATTTTGAGACTGGGTTTCTTACTAAACCCGGAGCTCACCATTCTTGGCCAGACTAAACGACCATCCAGTGCCTAGGCTCTATGCACCCCTGCCCTCCAGGAAAGGTCTGATTGATGTGTGCTCTGATGCCCAAATTCTTTAGAGGTTTTGGGGATCTGAACCCAGGAACTTAAGCTTGCATAGCGAGGACTTTAGCCACTGAGCCATCTACACAGAGGCCTTTTTAGTAGACTGTGATGTATAAAAGCTGCTGTAACTGCAACTAAATCTGCCTGAGTCCTTCCTAAGAGCAGGTAGATCAGGTTACATGATCTCTTGGTGCATTTTAGTTGAAATACTATTGTATGTGTGTGTGTGTGTGTGTATAGTGTATGTGTGTATGGTGTGTGTGTATATGTGGGTGTGTGTCTCTGCGTATGTCTCTGTGTGTGTGTGTGTGTGTGGTGTGTGTCTGTGTGTGTGTGTGTCTGTGTGTGTGTGCCTGTGTGTGTGTATATAGTGTATGTGTGTATGGTGTGTATGTGTATGGTGTGTATGTGTGTGTGTGTCTCTGCGTATGTCTGTGTGAGTGTGCCTGTGTGTATGTGTGTGTGTAGATTCCTGTACACATGCATGTGTGTGAATGTACATGTGGAGGCTAGAGGTCACATCAGGTGTTTTCCTCCATTCTCTACCTTAGTCTTTTTTTTTTTTTTTAAGATTTATTTTTATTTTGTGTCTATGAGTTTTTGTCCATATGCCACATGCATGTAGTGCCGGGAGAGGCTATACAAGGGCATCAGATCTCCTTGAAGTAGAGTTAGGGAAGGCTGTGAGCCATCATGTGGGTTCTGGAAGAGCAGCCGGTGAGCTGCTGAGCACCTTCACCTCGCTGTTTTGTTGTAGGGTCTCTCTGACCCTGGAGCTGGCCTGTGGGTTAGACTGGCTTCCTCGCAAGCCATGGGGCTCCTCCCAACTCCGCTTCTCTCATACCAGGTCACAAACACAGCCACGCTTGGCTTTTTTACATGGTACTAGGGATCTCCCAAGCTACTAAGTTTTTTTAAAAGTACATCAGTGGAATACTATTACTATCTACCACTGTGGTATACACTGAAATGTATTTGCTTTTTATTGATGGTTCCTGACTTAGAGATCTTAAACCCCTGGAATTTCCTGATTAAAGCATCATCATTTTTGTCTCCCATGAGACATAATAAACACCTTTGGGAGCCTCCAGCTTTGTACTAAGGAGGTTACAGTCGAATAGGGTGAGGTTCAGTCATCAGAAAAGACCACTGGGCTTGAAAGTAGTAGCCATTACAAAGGACCCTGAACTTCTCCTGGCTGGCGGTGTCCCCCATGCTGATTTTGAAACACAGTGGCTACATACCTTTTGCACTTGCCCATCAGTGACACTTCATGAACGCAGTCTTCCCAGTGCTGCCCTCGCCCACCAGACCACGCTTGAACCAAACCTGTAGTTCTCCCCCTCGCCCACCAGACCACGCTTGAACCAAACCTGTAGTTTTCCCTGCACAGCCATTCAGTGATCCTCTAAAAAGCTTTTTAAAAGTTTGGTTCTAAATGTATTTCAGATTTTCAGAGTTTTTGTTTGTTTGTTTGTTTGTTTTTTTGTGGTTGTTTATTTTTGAATAGTTGTGTAGGCTTTTCCACTAAAAGTTTCTTATTGGAATATTTGGGATGCAAAAGACTGGAACTGGCTTGTCAGCCCATAAAAACCAGGCTTAGTAAATGATGTACATGCATATATTAGAGGATGGTAATTATTAAGAAGAAAGCATAGAGTAATATACACCCACATAAAAATATTCTGACACAATTATGTTTTAGAATGTTATACCTAATGTGTAATTGTTCAGAAATATGTTTATGTGCCACAAAACAAGTCTGAATCCCTGCAAGATCAAGATGGTTGTGTGGCAATATTCCAGAAAGACTCTGGAAGTTCTAATGGGTGGCTGGTTAAGACTAAGGAAGTCAACAACTCAGTGTCAGGAATTCCCTGAAATTGACCAGATGCACAAGTTCCTCCTTCCCCAAGGTTCTAGAAACAGTAAGTGCTGCCAAGGAGACGGTCTAACTGAGCTGCCTTGAAGAGATTCTGGGACCTGTTGAGCTTTCTGTGGAGATACACAGGGAGCTCCAGGATTACAGTTTTCACAATCTATCTCCAGTGGTGGGGGTGGGGCTTTTCAGTGATGCAGCAGTGTTTGGATCATCCTTCCTCCTGTAAGTAACCCCTCATCCATATTCTGTTAGCAACCTCAATAAAGTCATCGTTTACCAAGTTGTCCCTTGGTTACTTTTGTCTGTTGTGGCTTTCTTTTCTGAGGTGAGTAGATGTGTGTGTTGCGTATCCCCAGGGAAAGTCTCTCATCCCACACAGTTCACTTGGTGTCACTACCGTCTCCGACCAGCAGAAAAGGAGCGATGACACAGCGTTCTTCTCAAAGCGGTTTATTCAGGAACCTTACAGCATGCAAGTGAAAATCTTTTTCTGTCTCCTTTCTGTCTCTCTGTTTCTCTTTCTCCCTCTCCGAGTCATCTGGCCTGATCTCATGGGTGCGCCTGCGCAGTTCGCACGGTGGGCGTGGCTAATCTGGGGGGGGGAGGAGGAAGTCAGGTGCTAGTCACAAGACTAGGCCGGAGTCCCAAGCCCCATCTTGGGACTGCTGCCACACCCGCTCTCCACAACTTGGCACCTTCAGATGATAACCAACAAAGTCTGTCTTCAATAAGGTGGTAGGGGAGGACTGACACCTGCGACTGTCCTCTGACTTTACCTTCATGCACATGCATATGCTCAGCTGCATTCACAAACACAAACACACACACACATGTGTAAAAAAACCACACACACAAATTAAGAAAAAATAATTTAACAGCAGAACAAGGTGCATGTCTTGAAATAGGGGGCGATGATGCTGCCCACCCTCAATCAAGGCCATGGAGGTGATGCCCACAGCCATGTTCCTGACCAGGGTTGGGTAGAGCTCCGCAGTGAAGGCATACAGCATGGAGGTCGCAGAGGTGACCCCAAATTTCCCCAGCATCACCAGGCCAATGGACACAAAGTTGTAATCTGGAAAAGAGGCTCATGTCAGACAGGGTGCTCCTAGAATCAACATGCAATTGTATTATTTTGCTGCAATGTAGTGGCTCCCACAGAAAGTACTGCAGGGCAAGACTGTCTTCAAATGTCCTAATTGCTAGGCTTGGTCAAAGATGGAGGACACTGGACTTTGAGCTACTCTTATTTTGGATTATTAATCTTCCTGCGACCTCTGTCCATGTGTCTTTTATTTATTGTAACCGTTTCACGGCAAATCGTTAGTTGTTAATAGAATTAAGTTTAATCTTTAAAGAGAGGAGGCAGTCCCTTCCTTCCTGGTTTTTGTTATTAAGAAGCACAGTTCTAGCAGCTCAGTGGTGCATGTTGTGTACAAAAATATTTTTCTTTTGTGTGTGTGCGCACACGCTCGTGTATGGTGTTCACATGTATATGATGTTTGGATACTTCTGCATGTATGTAGTCATGCAAGGCTAGAATTACAGATGAATCATAGTTCCTGCCAGTATTTACGTGAGTTCTGGGATTTCAAGTCTGGTCTTCATGTACTTTAATCAGTGAGCCATTCCCAGGCTCCTGGTACATGCTGATAATCCTAGCTATTAATACTTCACTGGCTGAAGCAGGAGAATTACAGATTGAAGGCTAGCCTAGGCTATATAATGAGTTCAAAGTTAGGCTGGGTCGCTTAGCAAGACCTTGTTTCCACATAAAAATAAACAAAGGGCTGGGGATATGGCTCCATGAGCAAGACCCTGGGTTAAAAAGTTAAAGAGAGGGGCCAGAGAGATGGCTCAGTGGTTAAGAACACTGGCTGCTCTCCCAGAGGTCCTGAGTTCAATTCCCAGCAACCACATGGTGGCTCACAGCCATATGTTATGGGATCTGATGCCCTCTTCTGGTGTGTCTGACGACAGAGACCGTGAAGTCACATACATTAAATAAATAAATAAATAATCTTATTTTTAAAAAGTTAAAGAGAGGCAAAGAAATAATGTTATTTGCATATTACAACGTATCAATACTATATCGGCCTGTATTTTAACAACAGAAGAAAGTTAGTCTCGCTAGGAAAAGAAGACATATCCATTCCCTTTTGTGCTATTGTGGGCTTTGGAGGATTTTTTTTTGTTATTGTTTAGTCTTTCTGCATCACCTGTAAATTTATTTGTTTGTTTCTTTGCTTATTTGTCTATTTGGGCAAGTGCATATCTGGGCATGTGTGTATCGAGAGGAAGAAATGCTAGGAACTGTCCTCTCCTTTCTTCATGTGGCTTCCAAAGATGAAAGTCAGTTCATAACCTTCCTTAACCACGGGATTTGATATTAGTGACCTTGGCTCTCCTAGATCATCTTAATGTTGTGAATATCCTGACCTTAAAATATTTTATTGTTACTCAGCACATAAACTCTATTCCTAGGGCAAAGTAGGACTTTTCATTGCATCTATACAACATGCAAGGATGAGTTGGCCTTCTAGAAGACCACGGGCAGGGAGTTGTCATAGGATTAAATAAAAACTGTTCTGGTTTCAAAGTGCTTTTGCGTATGTGTGCACACTGCATGCGTGTATGCAGGTGGGTTTGCCCATGTGTGTGCATGCTTGTGGAGGCCAGAAGACAGTCCCTGGGGGTCATTCCTCCCCGGGCACAACTTACTATTTTTGAGAGACAGGGTCTCTCTCTAGTCTGGATCTCACTAAGGTGGCTAGGCTGTGGAGAGGAACCCCCAGGAGTTTGCCTGTCTCTGCCTCTCCTTGTGCTAGAATTGTGTAAGTGTGCAGTACCACACGCAGACCCTTTTGCATGAGTCCTGGAGGTCACACTCACCCTCATGCTGGCAAATACGCGAGTACACTCACAAGACGGAGCTATCGCCCCAGCCTCCCAGTTCGAATTTCTCAACAAACTGCAAGACAGTCTGTAAGTTATGCTTGAGGCCAGGCCCCAACCACAGGAAAGACCACAAGACTATTGCTCAAATACCCAAGAAGTCAGTGTGGTCCCTAAAGGAGCTGTGGCTATCAGACTGTATGAGTTGGAGAAAGGTGCATATCATTCTGGGAGGACACTGGGGCCCCAGCTGTCGCCTGTTTATTAGGGACAAAGGCTGGTCAGGACACTTGTGTCTCTAAGGTTGTCAAGCAGTCAGAGGGGAAGGAAGGGGCACTGCACCACCTGTGGAATGTTCCTGTGGCTTCTAACAGCTTCTCCGGTCGCTAACTACCCCAACCATTCTAGGATGCTACAAACACTTGTCCTCCTTTGAACGCTAAAACACATCTTAAAATAATTAGTCCAATTAAGTGATAGTGGATTCTTTCTGTTGCTTTGCGCTTTGTTTTAAATCTGTTAATGCATGCACACTGTGGTGCCTGTGAGGAGATCAGAGGACAACTCTGTGTGCTGGCCCTCACCTCCTACCTTATTTGAGACAGTCTTTTGACATTGCACATACCAGGCTGTGTGACCTGTGAGTTTCTGAGGATTTTACTGTCATTTCTCTCCGCCTTACTGTAGGTGTGCTGGGATTATAGACATATGCCACTGTGTATGATGATGTGGGTCCTGGGGATCTGAATCTAGGTTCTCACATTTGCATGGCAAACAGATTATTTCGTGTGTGTGTGTGTGTGTGAGTGAGTGAGTGCACATGCATGTGTGCATGTGTGCATGCGTGTACCTGCAAACATCACAGCTGGCAAAGAAATACACCACAAGAGGTAAGAAGGAAAATTCAGTCGAGCCTATTTTAGTTGATGCTGGTTTAAACTTCTGCAGAGTCTGACCCCAGGCTGTTTATTGTAAACTCATTTAAGCACAGTCAGTTTGGACAAAGGCTTCCTGCTGTAATACAGTCCCCTGGGCACAGGAGACATAACTGCACTGAAACTCAACTCAAAGGGCATGTGCTCATGAAGATGGGATCTAGAGCTTCAGGTCCTAGGATCAGGTGTGGTCTCTAGGATAGCACTGAAGTCAGCAGGCTGTAAAGTACCTGTGACATCTCACCTAAGGACAGGTTCTACCGACTGAGAAACAGAGCTAAATAAAGGTCTAGGGAGAGAGAGTCTGGGATAAACATTCTGGGGTATGTGGGTGAGGTCAGGCTCTACAGATTAGCACAGGTCACCAGACCATCAACATCTACTTGCAGCCGTCTGATGGAAGACAGGTATCTGCTCCTTTGAAGAGTCAACTATGTGTGATTGACATTCCTGGTTTCCCTAGTGATCCGTGGGCAAAAGGACCTTTCTACTCACAACAGTTTCTTCACCAAGTCATTCCTCCCAGCTCCTAATTTGTATTTCTCTGATCTCATAGCTTCTTTCCTGGCTCAATCTTTTTTTCTTTGCCAGGTTATGCTTAGAGATGTCTTCTTTCTCTTTTTTCCTTTCCTTTCCCTTCCTTTCTTCCTTCTCTCTTCTCCCTCTCCTTCTTGCCTTCCCTTTTCCTTCCTTCTTTCTCCTTTCCTTTTTTTCTTCCCACACCTCTTTCTCCAGGACTGCAGGTAGCCCAGGGTAGCCTCAATCATCTATGTAGTAGAAGATAACTTTGAACTGCTGGTCCCCTACCTCCATGTGGTTCTTTCTTTCCTTTCTTAAAGGTCTAGGTCATCACTGGCCTTGGCTTTCAACCATCTGACCAGCTTGGCATTGTAGAGGTTTCTGCACAGTCCATGTGTGGCCTCCTTTCTCTTACTGCCCATGTCCTGGAACACATACCACTGCCTAGCCTTTTGATGGGAATTTGGGGCATTTAAAAAAAGTCCAAATCACCTGTGCCCCTCCCGTTCTCAGCCTGTCCTCCTTAGAGCCATGGATCTGTGTTTTCAAGTTGCCTTGATATTTGTTGCAATATCTCAAGACAAGATGATTATTTGGTGGAGCCCGGTGAAGCTGGCTGCACATTACAGTCTCTGTAGAGTTTCTTCAGCTGTAATGCTAACCCCATTCTTAGCAGGCAGGAAATACACAGCTGCCTAAGCCATTTCCCACCCCACTCTGCTGGCTAGTGCTTTTGCAAGCCTTACCCTCAAGGATGAGCTGTTCAGGAAAAAGCTCTATGGTTTTATGTTCTAGGAAGATGGAAAGACTGTTCTTAAGCCCTCAGCTCATTAGTACTGGCCTCTGGCTGCCCTTTGCCTGGGGCAGCCTTGTTCTCGGTACAATGTGCCCATTGCCAGGAGCACTTGGGCCAGTCCATGTGTGGCAGAAGAACTCTCTTAAGTAAGAGTGAGTCAGCCCTTTGCAATAGGCCTTCCTTGCTGAATTCTGGGGATTGAGAATCAGAGGTACTTCCTGGGGTCCTCAGGCAGACACCTCTTAACCTGAGTATGGACCCTGTGATTGCTGCCTCCGTATCTCTTTCTGCCTCTGATAGAATCATAAGGTATAAGGTTGAGTACATTTTTTGGAAGTACAGAAACCTTAGGCTGAATACAAAAATCATTCTTCTGTAGAGGCCCAAAATAGTCTTAAGAGAATTCCTGGTCACAAACTTCTTTTTGGGTAAACCCATTAGCTTAGCAAGGAGGTTGTAGAAAGGGTGTGCGATGATCGTGATAATGGCAGAGGCTCTCCCTGCAGAGCTCTGTTCTGCTCTTGTATGCCCAGGTGCTTGGTCAATATTATCAGCCACTTGACTGCACCTAGGAGTCGATCTCTGGGCAAGCTTGTGACCGGTTTCCAGGAAGACACGCCTTGATGTGGCTGGAGTGAACACATGGGGAAAGTGAGCTGCGCATCAGCATTCACTGCTCTCTGCTTCCTGATTGAAGACGCCATGACCAGCAGCCTCACATTCTTGCTGCCATGGCTTCCTGCAGTGATAGACTGTATCCCTAAACTGTGAGCCAGGGCAGAGCCTTCCCCCCTTGAGTTGATTTTGTCAGGCATTTTGTTACAGCAACAAGGAGAGTAACTAATACGAATTTCTCTTGGGAACAGAGTTGTGTGGATCATGGCTGACCTTCCTTACTGATTCTCAGTCTGGGTTCCAGAGGGAACTCCCAAATAAAACATCATAATAGCTACCTCTTTAAAAGCTGAATTTCTTGGCTGGAGAGATGGCTCAGCGGTTAAGAACACTGACTGCTCTTCCAGAGGTCCTGAGTTCAAGTTCCAGCAACCACATGGTGGCTCACAACCATCTGTAATGGGGTCTGATGCCCTCTTCTGGTGTGTCCAAAGACAACGACAGTGCACGCATATAAATGAAGATTAATTAAAAATGTAGAAGCTGTCTTTTGCCAATCAGTAGTGGTACACACCTTTAATCTAAGCACTTGGGAGGTAGAGGCAGGTGAATCTCTGTGAGTTTAAGGCCAGCCTTCTCTACAGAGTAAGTTCTAGGACAGCTAGGGCAACACAGAGAAACTATCTTGAAAAACAAGCAAGCAAGCAGGCAAGCAGGCAAACAAAGCTGTCTTTCGAGGTCCAGTAGATTAATAGTGCTAGCTGCTCTTCCAAAAGACCTGGATCCAGTTCCTAGCACTCACATGGTAGCTAACGACTGTCCATAACTCCAGTTCCAGGGGACTGAGCCCCTGTGATATCTGTCCCAGGCACTGTATTGCACAGGGTGCATAGGCACACGTGCAGACAAAGCATGCATATACATAAATAAAATTAAGTATTTTTCAAACTCAAGTGAAATAAGAACAAAACAAACCAGTAGGCACAATGTTTTTATGTACTGTGTAAGATTATCCTTGTATTATTTAAATGCTGATTTCTGTGCCCCCATATCTTGTTGAAATCCGGACATGGCATTATAATGTTTATTCCAAGAATTTCCTGTTCCAAATTTGTAACATTGCTCCCCATTTATTATATGACTTGTCAATAAAAGCTGAGCAGCCAGTAGCTGGGCAGAAGAGAGATTAGGTTGGCCTTCCAACAGCCAGGGGAAAGGGGGAAGAAGAGAAGGGGCAAGAGGAAAGGGAAGAGGGGAGAGGGGAGAGAGGATTTACCATGAGAAAGATATCTTGGAGACATCATGGGAGGACTCACCTAAAGCCCAGAGACAGACCAATACTAAAATGCAAGTATCTTGGGGATTTTGGCTATGAACTAGCCAGGTTAGAGGATTAGAATAGATTAGTGACTGCCCAGCTATTGAGTTGTAAAGGTAATTAAGTAAGTCTTATAGCCTCTCTCTCATTCATTTAGGAGCTTGCTGGGGTTAGAAAAAAAAAAAAAAAAAAAAAAAAAAACTATCCACTTTAAAAATGTGTTTACATAAACCAAACCAGAAAAGGTTATTTTTACCAGACACTAACTCCATTTGAACCCATACACACTCCTCAGTCTAAAATGTTGCTGCTGGTAAACCCACAACAACCTGGGAGGTAAAACCAGGTGGAGCTTGGAGAAGGCCAAAGGAGCAATCCCCTCAGGTAAGGCAGAGGGGACACCTGTCAACCCCAGTGGCTGCATAGCAGCTGCAGAAGGATGACGGTCCCTCTAGTCACTTTCTTGGGCAGGTGTCACAGGGCAACCAAGATATCTAAACCGTGAATTCCACAAGGTGACCAAAGAAACCTTTATTACCTTCGTCATGTAAATAGTTGGCAACTGAGCAGTTCAGCCAAATGGGTCATTTCTAGAAGGCTGGATTTTGGTTCAACAAAATAAAACCCTGGTCAAGGTCACTGAAACACCTGTATAGATTATTTCACTATCACCCCATGATGCTTGCACTGGAATCACTCCCAGACCCCATGGACACCTGGGAGATTATAGAGACTATTGGCAAAGGCACTTACGGCAAGGTCTACAAGGCAGCCAATGAGACAGATGGGAGTCTGGCTGCCGTGAAGATTCTGGACCCCGTCAGTGACACGGATGAGGAGATCGAGGTGGAACACAACCTTCTACAGTGAGAGGGCAGCTGTGGCTGGTTCTGGAGCTGTGTAATGGGGGCTCTGTCACAGAGCTTGTCAAGGGCCTCCTGAGGCGTGGCAAGCGGCTGGACGAAGCCATGATCTCCTACATTCTGTATGGAGCCCTCTTGGGCCTTCAGCATTTGCACCATCACCAAATCGTCCACCGAGACGTGAACAGGAGGATCATTCTTCTGACGACAGAAGGAGGAGTTGACTTTGGTGTCTCTGCTCAACCTACGACTATGGAGAAACACATCGGTTGGGACCCCATTCTGGATGGCTCCTGAGGCCATTGCTTTCGAGCAGCAGTATGACTCGTCCTATGACACTCCTTGTGATGTCCGGTCCTTGGGTATCACAGCCATAGAGCTGGGCGATGGAGACCCTCCCCTCTTTGAAATGCATCCTGTGAAAATGCTCTTTAAGGTCCCAAGACTTCCTGCCTTTCCCGTTTGGATGCTGGATCAGATATCAGAATAATAGTTTGGCAGATTCTCAGTGTGATTATTTGGACTTGACATTTGCCATTGTCACAGCTCTAATGGGCTGGCTCGCCACTCTTGGGCAGGAGGAAGAGAAATAAACGATGGCGTGCAGCTTCCGTGCTAACACGGCATAGCTTCTTTCCTCCTAAACGCTGGGAGGACTCTGTGCGTTCATATTCGGTAAGTTGGTTCTTTAAGAATTATCCTGTCAGAATCGCACAGTTCCTTTTGAAGGGCTATGGGTTGACTAGAGTTGGGTGACTGTGCGTGCTCATTCCAAGTGCTAAAATGTTGTCATTTCCTCAGAAAGAGCTCTTGGATGCAAAGTGGGGGAAATTAAGCATTTACATCAAAAGTCTTAAATTGAAAAAAAAAATAAAAGAAAAGCAGAACCAAGAATCTTCTTTTGTCTTGTTCAAATATGACAAAGTAAAAGGGGGAAATTCTCAAAAGGAGAGCTGAGACAGGAGGACCACTTGGAGCTCGGAGCTCAAGACCAAGCGCAACACAGCACCTAATCTAAAGCCGAGTGTAGCTCCACGGCAGAATGCTTGCTGGCCTGTACAAAACCTTAGCTTCCACCCCAGCATTGCAAAACTAACAGCATCAATAAACCCCACATACGATTTGTATATAAGCTAAGTATGTCTGTGTATATCTCTGGGTTCCTTATAACATCCAATGTAAGGTATAAAATTTCCTTTGGCGACAATGTGCTGGTCACGGGCTTTGGGTATACCAAGCATGCATTCTTTCCCCGATCTACCGGCCTCTCAATGCCTAATAAAATGCAGAAATGGTGTAAGAGTGGTTGTAGTATACTGTGTAGGGATAACAAGAACAGCCTGAACGTGCTCATAGCACTATTTTCTGGAACTGTTCTTTGTATCCTCAGATCTGGAGCTTGCGGGCAGCTTGGATGGTCTGTATCATGGTTGAGTAGAGACAGAATTTCTAAACAAAGGAAAGTGCCCCCAGAGCACACAGAGCACCGAGCACAGAGTTGAAAAACAACCCAACAGTACCAGCTCCGCAGACAGCAAGGACATAATGGGCAGGAGACTGCACTGGGCGGCATCTGGAAGAAGGCTGGGAGTCCTGACAACCAGGCTTCCTACAGGGCACCCGCCCACTCACTGAGGTGCAGAAAGTGCTGGAGGTGTGGAGGGGCAGGGCAAGCAGCAGTCGAGAGCATGCAGATGCGGCTAGGTGAGCGGTGGCCTGACTCTGGGTGCCTGCCTGCCAAGCAGCAGAGGGCTGGCTGGGAATGCCCGTTGTACTCACCACCACAGTGGGACACAGAACAGCCCAGGCAGCGTCAGTGCCAGCAGCAGCATCCTCCAGTCTCGGATGAAGTGCGCAAACAGCGGCAGTACCATGTAGCCGATTGCAAAAAACGTACAGACTCCTAATGTGGAGAAGAGGATGCGCACAGACTTGATCAGGATCTCAGTTCCTGCTCAGAACAAGGGGCGGCATTAGCATTTCTGTTCTCTCGACATTTGCTTTTTGAGACAGGGTCTCTTTCCGGGGCTGGGGATTGAGCCCGTGTATGCCTGGAAAGGGTTTTTACCAATGAGTTATGTCCGAGCCCAACATCCATTTGTTACAGTCTTATCTGGAAGTTGGAGTTTAATCCCTACTCCTAAAAAAAAAAAAAGGTGTTCATTTGCTGTGAAGAGATAGCACGAGCAAGGTAACGCTCAAAAAGAAGGCGTTTAGTTGAGGATTTGCTTAGTCCATCGTCGTGGTGGGGAACATGGAGGTACGAATGGCACTGGAGCAGCAGCCGAGAGCTACATCCTGACCCTAGGGCTGAGAGCAAGTGAACTGGGCTCTCGAAACCTCGAAGTTCAACCCCAGTGGCACATTTCCTCCAACATGGCCACGCCCTGTCTTTCTAATCCTATCAGAGTTCAATTCTCCGGTGACTAAGCATTCAAGTACCACAAAAGAAGACTTTCACCTTGTGCCCCGAGTAGCAATTTCAGGGTGTGTCATGGTGGAGTAGGGAGGGGCAGTGTTGACAGGGACCCAAGATTGAGGAACTTCATAGGACAATCACGCCAGCTGTGGAATGACTCCCATAGGCTCATATATTTGAATACCTTGACTCCAGTTGGTGGAACTGTTTGGGAAGGATGAGAGGGTCAGAGGTGTGTCACGGGACTGGGACTGGGGTTCCCAGAGGCTTGTATCATCACTACTGCACCCTCTGTCTCCTGCTTATGGGTCAAGACAAGAGCTCAGAGCTGTTCCTGCCAGCATGCCTTAGGTCAGCCATCACAGACTCGAACCCTATGCAGCTGTGAGGTCCTCGTGTTCACAGATAAACACTGGAGAACCAGGAAGGTCAGTCATGCAGGGATGTCTCCTCAGCATAGGAAATAAACACCTGTTTCCCACCTAGAAGCCTGGGGAGAGGAGAGGATGCTGTTAATGACCCAGTGGCCTTTGCTATTAGTAGAGCCAGACCTCCCCAAACACCCCAGGATGTTTATCCTAAATTCTCTCCCTAGACCTTCAGTCCCAGTCAGTCGTGTCTGTCCTTGGGGAGGATGTCACATGTACTTCATAGCCTGCTGACCTCTATGCCATCTCAGTCAGAGACCACACCTGACCCTAGGCCCTTAAGCTCTAGAACCTATCTTCACAGTCCCATGATCTTTGCAATGGAAATTCCATGTAATCATACATGAAGAGTTATTGTGCGCCTGAAGTTAGAATGATTGTTAGGCTGGAAATGTTTCCAAATTGTAATTCGTTTAACCATGCGTACAATAAACCAGCCGGCACCAGACTCCCAGGATTTGAGTCACCCTAAGTAAGTCTAGCTGAACTGAGTTTTGTTTTCGCCTCTTCAAGATTCCCTTCCCTGCTGGTGATGATGCTTGAAGGGACCCCCACGTGTGAGCCCAATTAAACTCTTTCTTTTATAGGTTGCCTCGGTCCTGGTGCTTATCACAGCAATGGGAAGTAACTAAACAGCCTCTGACAGTGCTGTTTCAGCGGAAGAGGCCCATGTGAGACGCAGAGACTGTCAGGTCCAGGACACAAGAAGTGGCTCTTTTTAGACACTGTGGAGTCAGGCTGTGGGTGTCCACAACATCTGTACATGAACAGTCACGGCCCGTGAGACAACAGTGACTCTCTCAGCTGTCAGGACACTGCCTGTCCTTGAACCCCGAGACATGCTACTCAGAAGCCAGCTGCCTCTGGAGTTTCCCGGAGCTGACAGCCTGCACTGGAGCAGCTCAGAAGCCCATTTCTGTACCTTTTCGGGAAACATTCAGATTCTAGAATCAATGAAAAGGTTAATTCCCAAGACAAAAATTTGCCATCCCAAACATTTTTTTCTCAGAGCAGGGGGGACAAAGATTAAGGGACAGACAGAACTTTTCAAACAAAAATCTGTTGGACTCAAATCTGGCTTTGAGGACTCCCCCCCACCACATTCCCCCCCCCCCCCCCACGAAAAGCCTGGAAAGTAGCTATTTTATTTCCGAACCACCAGAGGGCGCTGCTGCACTGCAGGAAAACCAGCAGCCACCATGTCTGTCCTTCCACCAAGTCCTCCCTTGCAGGAGCTGCACCGGGTTCCATCTGTTCTGGGACAGACCAGTGACACTCTTAGACCTTTAGACCTAAGACTTAACACAAGTGCTATCCCAGAACCTAATGTTAGCAGTTTCCCTCGGAGCCAACTAGAACGAGAAGGTGGGTTCAAGCAGACAGGGAGCCATGTCTGCGGTCTTCTCTATTAATTGACACACCTAAGCTCCACCCTACCCTTGACCCGGCCCTCTTCTCTCTCCCCTGCAGGTGAGGCCATGGCCACGTGGGGAGGAGGGAGGGCTGTGGAAGGCAGTGCCAGGGCTGTGGGGCTGGAGGGGGCAGCGGCTTGTGGCTGGGCCTGTGGATAAAGTGCTTGCCATACAAGGATGAGGAAGTGAGCCCAAATGCCCCAGGGCCCACCTAAAAGAGCTGGGCACTGTGGAACACGCCTGGCATCCCAGTGCTGGTGGGGCAGAGACAGGAGGCCCTCTGGGGTAAGTCAGCCCAAGAGCTCTAAGTTTAATGTAAGAGCTTATGCCAAAAAATAAGGTGGTTTTGGGTTCTATAATAAAACAGGCTGAAGACGCCACAGAGAGCAAGCCAGTAAAGAGCAGCCCTCGCTGGCTGTAGGTTCCTGCGTTGTTTGACTTCCTGTTCTGACTTCCTTCAGTGATGAACAGTGATGTGGAAGTGAAAGCCAAATAAACCCTTCCTTCCTTGCTTTTGGATGGTGTTTTATCACAGTAATAGAAACCCTAAGACAGCTCCCAATGCTGTGGTGATGATGGTGATGGTGGTGGTGATGGTGATAGTGGTGGTGATGGTGATGGTGGTGATGGTGATGGTGGTGGTGATGGTGATGGTGGTGGTGATGGTGATGGTGGTGATGGTGATGGTGGTGGTGATGGTGATGGTGGTGGTGATGGTGATGGTGGTGATGGTGATGGTGGTGGTGATGGTGATGGTGGTGGTGATGGTGGTGGTGGTGGTGATGATGATGATGATGTGCTGGTGAGATGGCTTAGAGGGTAAAGGTACTTACTTTGCTGCCAAGCCTGACAACCTGAGTTCAGAGACTCACATGGCAGAATGCAAAATCATCTTCTGTAAGTTTTCCTCTCATCTTCACATGTGTGCTAATTCATGTGAATATACCCCCAGTATAAGTACAGAATTAATTTAGAAATTTAAAGATTCTATACAGAAAAGGAAGAAATGAAAAATACAATAGTTATTTTAAGATTAATTTATTTCATACAAGTACACTGTAGCTGTCTTCAGACACACCAGAAGAGGGCACCAGTTCCCATTACAGATGGTTGTGAGCCACCATGTGCGTACTGGGAATTGAACTCAGAACCTCTGGAAGAGTGGTCAGTGCTCTAACCACTGAGCAATCTCTCCAGCCCACAATTATTTTAAAGGTTATAAGATTGTTACATAAATGACCAGTGATTTAGCCATTAGGGGATGTGTTACATAGGATGGTCAGTCTTGGTTGCCAATTTGACTACTTCTGGGATCAACTGAAAGGCAGGAGCTATAGAAAATGTTCTTGGTTGGATCATTTGAGGAAGGAAGACACTAAATCTGGGCCAGGCCTTTTGAAGGCAGCCCATAGAGAAGGACATTAAAGAAGGAAGCTGTTGGGCTTTTTTGTTTTGTTTGTTTGTCTATTTCTTGCCTGTTTTCAGGGGACTTTCAGGTCCCAAAGAAAGGGATTTCTTTTGCTTGATAAAGGCCACCCTCTACAACTCCACAGCTAACATCTCACTTAATAAAGAAACTGTGCTTAAGAAATGCGACGAGACAAAGCATCTGCTCTCCCTGTCACTGTCACTATCATGACATAGGAGTGCAGAGGCAGGAGAGGCCACCAGGAGACAGAAAGGAGAACAAACGCTCTGGGAGGAGGCAAAAGCAATTACTCTTCACACCTGGTGCAACCACTTACACAGGAGTCTCAAGATCAAGAGACAGATTGTCAGAATGCATGAGTCCGGAAGCCATGAGACCAAAACTAAAAACAATTGGTTGCCCTTGTTCACATTACAAGCAACAACAGGGAACCGACAATCAACATTTGTCGCTAAATTCCTTCCCCGCAGGAAACATAAGCCTAGGAACAGTTCTGCCACAGTTCTCCTTGGAAAACCATGAGTTTACTGGGCTTACTGACTGGAGGGTGGGTGATCTCTTCCCCATGCACAAGCCAGACTGGTGAGTCTTTACACATTGTGGACAAGAGCTTTCCCATCGCCACTTAGATAGAGCACCCCCACTTCCTGTGTCTTCCTGATCTATGTACTCTAGTCCTCTCTGAGGCCATATGCACTTAGGCATGAGTAGCATAGGACAGGTGGCAGGGAGTAGGTGAATACTCAGGTGACCCTCCATGGCCCTCTGTGAGGGGATATGAACAGTTACAACTCCAGATAGGATGATCCTTTTGTAATCAAGCACAGGAACACCTTGAGAAGGTATGGCTTAGAGGACAGTCCTACGTAGGCCCACATTTTTTTGCAACATACTTTTAGAAAGAGTTCAACCTCTCCTCTAGCCACCACCCAGCAGAGGTAGTGGAAGAGAAAAGTTATTAGGATGGGGGAAGTGGACCTGTGCAGCAATAGTTCTTTGGGGATGAGCTCAATCTTCTTGGGCAGCAGTTCAATCCCATAGCAAACACCAAATACGACTCAGCGGCTACAGACCAGTCCTCTAGGCAGGCAGACACCAGACACGAACCAGCAGCTTCAGTCCAGTCCTTTCAGCAAACAGACACCGGGCAGCTGTAGTTCAATCCTGAAGAAACCACCAGGCTCACCAGTCAGCTTGAGGGGAGGCCGTGGAAGCAGCAAACTGCCACAGGAACCCCAGGAGCAGTTCCTTGGTGAGTTTCTCTCATTGGCAGCATTATTACAAATTGAGCTCAAGGCGAACCAATACATGCTTGTCTCTAGCAACAAATAGCAAGGCTCAGTGCTCGTCTCCCACTGTCTATGGGGTCATAGTTATACTCCTTCATCAAGTGTCCTTTCATGTGTTTGCTATAGGAAGACACCCTTTCACCCGTGTACCCCAGCAACACATCATTTGATATAACTAACTTTCTAAACAACTAGAAAAGTTTCCACTTCAGTTCTATTTGACACTAATCACTTGGCATCGGATTATCAGTGAATGAAAGAGTTCTGTTAGTGAAGAGTCTTGAGAAAATCTCTATGAGAAGAGTGTATAAAAGAAAGTAGGAATGGAGCCAGCAGTGTGGACTCAGGTGGTCAAAGCACTACCGGGACCCTGGGGTGCTAGATCTGAAGTGTCCAAGGTTTCCCAGGTCCTCCAGCCCAACCTGCAGGTTCAGAGCCACGTGGACCCCAGCTGTGTCACAGTTTGGGCCCTTCCTGTCTTAGTACCTGCCTGGAGCTTGATGCCTTCTCCGAAAGGACAAACGCTGGAGTAGCAGAGGCTGCAGCTTGCTCGTGGCATCTCCATGACAACAAGATAGTCTTAAGTACTGGTCATCTGCACTCAGAACACCGAGAATACACTGCAGTGTTTGGTGAGACTCTGATACTAAGCCTCACCGTTTGCTGTACTTAGCCCACTGGAACAAATTTGTGCCAAGGCTGAAGCTGCCATAAAGTCTGCCCAAATGCTTTAAGCTCTGTTCACACTGGTCTCTGACACCTGCAAGCATTTTAAACACTTGTTAGGAAAGACAGGACAAATACAGTTAGCTCACTCTCTCTGTTTCTCCTTTTGTGTGTGTGTGTGTGAGAGAGAGAGGGGGGGGGGGAGAGAAGCCCTGCAGGCCACTGCCTCCTGAAGGGGCAGCTCTGACTCACGGGAGAATGGAGCTCTGGCTACTTTTGTATAAACAACATCTGGGGGAGGTTTAGTCAGAATGCTGCTCAGTTTCTCTCAACTGAACAGAAACTAGAGTCTCCTGGCAAGAGGACCCTCAACTGAAGAATTGCCTCCATCAGATTGGTCTGTAGACATGTTTGAGGAAAGGGCCATTTTCTTGACTGAAGACTGATGTGGGAGGGACCAGATCACAACCCTGGCGGTGGTCCTGGGTTTTATTAAAAACAAGCTGAGCAAGCCATGGGGTAGCAAGCCAGCATTTCTCTATGGCCTGTGAGTTTCTGACTCCAGGTTCTTCCTCGACATCCCTCAGTGATGGGCTGTAAGCTGTAATGAACTCTTCCCTAGTTGATTTTGACCAGTGTTTCATTACAGCAAGAGAAACTAGGCTAGAACAGTCATGAAGAGAGAGGACAGGATTCCCAAGGGTAAAGCCAGAGCCCGGTTTTGTAGATGTGTGTGCATTTGAGTGTGGAGGTCAGAGGTTATCATGAGATGTCTTTCTCCATCACTGTGTACCTTAATTTTTGAGACAGGGTCTCTCCATGAACCTGTATCCTGCAGAGGCAGCTGGACTGGCTGGCCAGCAAGCCCCGGGAATCCCCCTGTCTCTGCCTCCCAAGTGTTGGCTTTTATGTGCTGCTGTGGATGGAAGTCAGGTTCTTATGAGTCAGGTTGACTGTATGACAGGCTTCAAATATCAGTTCAGGAGACTAGGCCAAATATCATTCCAAGAACTGGGCAAGTCCAGGCAAGTCTAGGCCTCAGAAGCTGACCTGACACTTGGTCCGAGGCAAGGACAATAGTTCAGCAGCCATTTCCAGACTTCCCCACCAATGGTTCTAAAGTGTCCCTAGATAGAGCCAATGATAGAGGTCACCTAACCCTCCCTGGAATTCCTCTAATGTGCTTAAAATCGGGCCTGCAAGCTCACTTGGGTGTCTCCATCTTGGAATGGGAGACCCCAGCATGCTGGACTTCTGCAGAATAAAGCATTCTTTGCTTTTACATTCTATTTGTGTCTGTGGTGTTATTCTTCTGTGAATCACGGACCCTTCTCTTATTTATGCGTATGTAGTAAGTACCTGCTCTCAGGAGGAATCTCCCCAGGTGTCATGGTCGGTGTTCTATTGCTGTGAAGAGAAACGATGACCACAGCAAGTCTTAGGAAAGGAAAACATTTAATTGGGTTTGGCTTATGGTCTCATACATTCAGTCCATTATTGTCATGGTAGGAATCATGTTGATGTGCAGGCAGACATGGTGCTGGGAAGTAGCTGGGAGTTCACATTTGGATCAGCAGGCAGCAGGAAGAGAGAGTGACACTGGGCTTTGCTTGAGCTTCTGAAACCTCAAAGTTTTCTTTGTGTCCTCCTGTGACCCACTCCCTCCAACAAGGCCACACCTCCAATCATGCTACTCTGTATGAGCCTATGTGGGCCATTTTCCCTGAAACCGCCACATTCTGCTTCCTGGCTTCGATAGGCTTGTAACCATTTTATAATGCAAAATGCATTTAGTCCAACTTCAACAGTCCTTCTAGTCCATCACAGTATCACCACTATTTAAAAACCCAAAGTTCAAGTCTCTTCTGAGACCCATAACTATAACCTCTATAAATTAAAAGAAAAAAAAGCAAATCACATACTTCCAACATACTATAGCATAGAACATACATTAATGTGGTGGTTTGAATATGCTTGGCCCAGGGAGGGGCACTGTTAGCAGGTGTGGCCTTGTTAGAGTAGGTGTGGTCTTGTTGGAGGAAGTGTGTCACTGTGGGGGTAGGCTTTAAGACCTTCATCCTATCTTCCTGGAAGCCAGTCTTCTGTCTGCCCTTGGATGAAGATGTAAAACTCTCAGCTTCTCCAGCCCCACAGCTGCCTGGTTGCTGACACAGCAATAAAATCCTGGCTAATACAAAATGGAGGAAAGGGAGCACAATGAAGTACTTAACCAAACACAAGATCAAAACCTAGCTGGGCGAAATCTGAACTCTGCATCTTCATGTCTGATGGAAAGCTCTCTTCACATCTCCACCTCTTTTTACCTTTTCTGACTCAAACACACTTCTTTCTCTTGAGCTGGTTTCATTTCCCCTTAGCAGCTCTCCTCAGCAGATAACCTGCAGCACTGACATCCAACATTTTGGGGTATCCTGGGCAATTGAGGCTTCACCTTCACAGCTCATACAATGGTCTCTTTGGGATATCCTTGGCACATGACTGGCCTCAGAGGCTTTTCTTAGTCATGGAGGAAGGTTCTTGACTTTAAAGCCAAAACTGGCTGAAGCTACAAAGCTCTACTTCTTGGTAGGGCTGGAAGATGGTCCCCTTATTCAAATACATCTTTGCCAGCTCTCTGTTTTTGATAATTTTCTTCACGGCCTAAGTTTGGCTGTCCTGGAACTCACTCTGTAGACCAGGCTGGCCTTGAGCTCAGAGATTCACCCGCCTCTGCTTCTGAGAGCTGGGATTCAAGGTGTGCAGCACCACACCTGGTCCTAAGATTTTCTTTGTTTTCCTTTATTTTTCCTTAATTCCTTTTTACAAGTGGGGAGCACGCCTGAGCATGACCTTGCTCTGAGGTCACCACTCCCTTTTTTCCACTTAGCATCAGGCTTTTCATTAATCTGTTCATACTTCCTGGTGTTCCTTTTCTCTTCAAACTGCACATTTCGTATTTTTCCTTGCTTGGCTTGCGCCTTTTCACTATAGATCTGCATAAGAGTGGCCACTAATAACCACATGACACAGTCAATACTAGGCTACTTGAAATCTCCTCTGCCAACACAATTAATCCAAAACTCTTCAGAGTAGCCTCAGGCAGACTTTTCAGACACGAGCAAAAAGCAGCAGTATTTTCCCACCAAAATATCAAAAAATGGTCTCTAGGCCACGTACTAACATTCTTCTCCTCTGAAACCTATTGAGCTGACCCTCACAGTCCAAATCACCCTCAGCACCGCTGTCTCCTGTGCCCCACTAGGGTGGCCTGATAAACTGCTTAAAATGTTCAGTCACTTTTCTAGTCCAAAATCCTAAAGTCTATATTCCTTCTTCCAAACCAAAACTTGATCCAACCTGTCATAGCAATACCCCAACTCCTGGTACCAACTCTGTCTTAGTCCATGTTCTATTGCTGTGCAGAGATACCATGACCAAGGTACCTCTTATAAAGGAAAATATTTAACTGGATCTGGCTTACAGTTTTAGAGGTTTAGTTCATTATCATCATGGCAGGAAGCATAGAGACATTCAGGTAATGGTTCTGAGGAAGCAGCTCAGAGCTCTAAATCTGGATCAGCAGGTAGCAACTAGAGAATCATGTTACTGGGCATGGCTTGAATTTCTGATACCTCAAAACCCAACCCCCTGTGACACAGGTCCTTCAACAAGGCCACACTTTCAATAAAGAGACTCCATGTGAGTCTATGGGGGCCATTTTCATCCATACCACCACATCTGGATTTTTTTTTATAGATAGCACACTTGACTAGAGTGCTAGGAAGCAAAGGCTGCCTGAGTTCAATCTCTGGTACACACCTGTTGGAAGGGGATAACAACATGAGTCGCGAAGGTCATCCTCTGACCTCTACATGTATGCTTTGCTGTGCTTCCCCATATATGGTGTAATAAATAAATAAACAACACCCTAAGTATTAGGTAGCAACAAAAATGCAGCCATGAGGTGGAAATGGGTTGGATGGTGTTTTGCTGGGGCAAACCAGTGAGGGAAAGTTTCGTTAAGGTGGACACAACTGTGAAAGGCTAAGGCTGACTCTTGAAGGAACGTTTCACTAAAACAGACACATGAAAGGACAGGAGATGAAGGATTCTTTGCTAATGACACACATGTATTGGTCTGTCTTATATTGTGTAATTGAGCTGCAGTTGTCGGGACTCCATAGAGAGACACACACCAAAAAACTTCTGGTGGTGTGCTGCGGTTTCTTGCTGCTTCCACAGATTCAGGCTGATTGGATGCATGTGCTAAGGCAAGACCTGTGCCAAGACAAGGCACATGGAGAACAGGGAGGGTATAAATAGGACTCCACAGAGTGACGGAGACAGAGCTTGTCTTGCTGGTGCAGCTAGTTGTGCAATGCTTGTGGGCTGGGGCTTCCCTGATCTTTGCTTCCCTGAGAGAGGCACAACGGAGAACTTCTGGTGTTCCTCTGGGTCTCTTCTGTTGACTGGAGCTGAGGCTGAGTCCTGGCTGTCTCTGCTAGGTTGTGACAATGCTGTTACTCACCCAACTCTACGAGACTAGACGGCTGGTGTATCTGTGAAGTGTTTGTGAGTGGATCGAGTTGCCACTGCCTGCCAACCTGTGGACTGAACTGCTGGTTTCAGTTCAGTTTCAGACACCACAGGCAGGCGTTGCTCCAACCTCTGGAGGGTGGTGGGCTAAAAGGGAGGTTAAAACATTTAAGAACCATCATTAAACATAGGATTTGAAAAAAAAAATGGAAGTCACACAGCCATCTTTCCTGAAGGGTCTGAAATCTAAGAGCCCCAGGCAGCCTGAGAACTTTCTGCAGAAGAGTTGATGTCACAGGGCAGTTAAAAGCAGGAAAGTTCTGGGCCTGAGGTCAGCATGTCATGAGAACTCCTGGCAGGAATGGAGTGGCAAGGACTCCCCCAAAGTTTAGATGTTTAGAAAGGCAGAATATAGGTCTGGAGATGAAAATCTTTCTACATAAAATTTCTCTTTTCTGCCCCTTTAAGGCCCTAAGAACTCAGACCACCAACACGGCTTCCACTCACAGAGAACCTCTGCCCTTCACTGTTCTTATTAAAGGACAACCCTGCTTCTTGTGTCTTTGTCTCCTCCTTCTTTTATTTCCATGATATCTCCATTAATCCTAATCAAATATTGCCAGTGTGTTGAACAACAAACAGAACAACTGAACAATAAAATAATAAATGTGGTTTTGGCCTTCAGGGATCATACTTTGTGAGGAAATGAGACCAGTCAGTCAAATCTAGAATGACCATCCCAAATGCTGTGAGCCCAGTGAGATGGCTCAGTAGAGCAGGGCCCTTGCTGCCAAGCCTGATGACATGAGTTTGATCCCCAAGGCCCATGTAATGGAAGGAAGAGAAGTGACTCATCTTCTGGCTTGTATATACAGGCCGTGGCACATGTGCTCACACACATGCACACGAAAGAATAAAAAGATCTAAATGCCATAGGATCACCTAGCAGGTGGGCTGCCTGACCAGCAAATCTCAATCCTCAGCTTCCTGTCAGTCTACCCCAGGCTTCTGCCCTGCTGCCTGCAACCTTTGCAGTTCAGCTTCCTTCGTTCCCAGCCTCCGTTCTCAGCATCAGACCTGTGTCCAGACCTCAGTCTTCCCCAGTCAGCTTGTGTGCCTCTTCCTCCTTATGCTTCCCACTCTCCCCAGCAAACACCACACTCTTCCTTCTGTCTCCCAGCTGGTTGAGGGGGAACCCATACAGACAACAACGGCCTGACACTGACTGGAGCCCTGGAAGGATTTTGGAGAGAGGCCCCAGGAGAGTAGGTCATTGGTGGTTGGTGGGTTGCTGTGGATTGCCGTAGGTTGCTGTTTGTCAAGTAGTCGTGCACGAAGAGATGAGAAGAAGAAGTTAGATATCCTGATGACGAACATCAAACTTGCTCCAAGGAACTCGAGACCCTCAATCAGCAGGAGGTAGTCTAACAGTATCATCACCCTTTCCTATCCCTGAATTTATTCAGGAATGTCTTTCTCTCTCTCCCCTCTATCCTTCTTTCTCTCCTACCTAGTGTTGGGGGTAGAGGAAGAGTGGTGAAGTTTGAAAAAAACTAAACCCTCAAAGTAGCAAAAGTCTGCCTACAAAGACAAGTTATAAACGAACAAAAAGAATTTTAACACAAAGACAAGTTATAAACAAACAAACAAACAAACAAAAGATATTTAACTGGGAGCTTGTTTACAGTTTCAGAGTCCATGACCTTGATGGTGTGGAGTCAGGCAGCAGGCAGGCATGTATGGCACAGGAGAAAAAACTCACCTTAGTTCTTATCCATAAGTTGGAGTCACAGAAGGAGAAACCTGGGAATCCCATAAGCTTCTCAAAGACCACCACCAGTGACACACCTCTTCTATCGAGGCCCACCTCCTAATTCTTCCCAAACAGTTTCATACCCCAAGGACCAAGCTTTAAGTACAGGAGCCTATGAGGGCCAAAATCAGTCAGCCCACCTCAGAGAGCTTCAATTCTGTGTAGCGTGAGTGAGGTGCCAGGTGGGCACAGAACCACCATGTCTCACCTCCCTCCCCAATTCTTCCGGTGCATGTTTGCTCAACAGCATGCTACCAGTCATGTCTTCTTCATGAGGATCTGGTCCATAGATGTCCCCCAAACTCCCCTGATCCAGTTTAGTGCTGCAGCTCTTTCCCTCTAGAGGAAAAGGATTCCTGCCTTAAAAGGAAGTGGGGGACTGAAGAACAAAAAGAGTTGATTCAGTCTTTATAAATGATGATGATGATGGTGATGATGGTGATGATGAGTTGGGTATTTACATCAGGTTTTCTGAAACTACAGCCATGAAAGGTTATGGAAACTGGGAACTGAATCCAGGTCCTCTGCAAGAGCAGCTCCAACTTTTAACAGTGAACCATCTCTCCACATCTCTCCAGTCTCAATCCATGAAGAGGTGTTGTAGGAGGCTGGAGGGAACATGTGCTGGAGACGTCCCACATCATATAGTAGGCCATAACTCTGGACCCAGCCATAATCATTAAAGACCTGGCTCTAGTAACCTAAATTCATCAGCTTAGCCCTTCCTCTTAAAGGCTCCTCAAAATAGCACCACCAGCCAGAGGACAAGTATTCAAACCCCAAGAGTATGGAGGATGTGTCAGATTCAAACCATACCAAGACTGATGATGTATTGCCGATTTTTAAAAATCAGGTTAAAGCCCATTAAAAAAAGCAGTTAATGACAGAGAAGTCTAAGCTGGCCACAGTAGTGTATACCCATAAACCACACTCAGAATGCTCATGATGGGGAAATCACTTAAGCCCATGATTGGAGACCCTACCTGAAAACATGAATATGTGAAGAAGACACACACTCCAAAGCATGCTTTCATGTTTCTTACTACCCAGAAGAGAATAGGGCTTTCTGCCATCTTACGGAGTATCACTCAAAAAACTGTTTAGTAGAATGATTCTTTTTGTCAAATAACAACAATTCATTAATACAGATGGGAAAATGGCAGCTTCAGTGACCACAGGTCCTCACTGCTCACACGCCTCTCTCTGAACAGTCCCCCTGAAGTCATGGAAACAGGCTCTATTGTTCAGCCTGTGCAGAGGGGAAGGTTCTCAGAAGGGACTTGGGCTGTTGCCCCCTCTCCACACAGCACACAAGGCATTCAGGCAGTAGTGTCTGCTGTAGGAGATCATGAATGACTGGAACCAGACACCAAGAATAAAAGCCAGGGCAGGAACTGTTCACCCATGGCAGACATGGCGGGCAGGATTGCAGTTCACAACCCGGGGCTCCTGAGAAGGCAGGCCATCAGGAACCCACTCAGCACCTGGTTTGAGGGGACTGGAAACTGGGTGAATCTTCTAGATGTGCTGCTCTGTATTACCCTGGGCCAGAGGCTTGTCACCTGCCATGCTGTCCAGTAACAGCTGAGCTGTGGACCTGATCCATTCATACTGGAAGCACAGATGACTGTGACAAAGTCTTCATCAGCACTGTGTATGTCTTGTGCAGCCCCCAGCCCAATGCTGTCTGCCCTCAGCAGCTCCAAGGACTGGGTTCTAGTGGCATCTTGTGGAGGTGCAGCCTGAAGGCCTCACTTGGGTCTGTAGTGTGTAACTGCCTGTTCTCCATCCAAGAGACAGGATCTCTGTGTGACTGATGCCTGTGTGAACTGAGAATGTGGGGAACAGATGCCCTCCTGTTGTCTTTGTGAATGGGAGATGATAGGCAAGTGCTTCCCATTTTTCTCCATGGTGCAGATGTATTTCCCAGGCTCCCTCAGAGATTCATGCCATTGTAGGGCTCTGTCCTTAGTGTTGTCCTCTCCAAGAAGACACCCTACTACTGGGTCTCCCTCCTTCCCTGTTCTGTATTCCTGCTCCTCAGAGTCATATATGTAAAATATGTAACTGTACAGAAGCTCTGTGCTTAGGCAGTTTCCAGGGAGATGCAGGCTACACGGAGGTATAATTCATGGTCAATATTAAGTAGATTACTACACAGTATTAGCTAAATCTTAATCCCAAACCACGGCTACAATTAGCTTACAGAAAAGTAGCATGTACTGTGTCCGGGTGGGTCAGTCAGGGTTGTGTGAAAGAACAGAACTGATAGAATAAACTCATATATACTAAAAGAGGGGGAGTTACTAGGATGTTTTAGAGGCTGTGGTCTGAGTAATTCAACAATGGCAGTCTGAGGGAATGACCAACAATCCTGGAGTTGTTCATTCCACAAGACTGCATGTCTCAGTAGGTTCATCTGGTGCTGGAGTCCCACGAAGGTCCTAGAGAACTGTCAGTTTTCAGTCCATGTTGGAATCCAGATGTGGGTTCTAACACCAGTGCTGGAATGGGTTAGGAACAGGCCAGATGAACTAGCTAGTGAGAGTGGGGGCACAGAGGCAGAAAGTAAAAACCTATGCTCCCCTGTGAGCTGTCACCAGAGGGTATGATCCAGATTTAGGGTGAGTTTTCTGACCTTCAGTGATTATGAATTTAAAATAGATCTTCCACCTCAAACAATCTAAGCAAAAAAAAAAAAAAAAAAAAAAAAAAAAAAAAAAAAAAAATTTCCTCAGAGGTGTGGCCAATTCCACATGTCCTCAAGTTGACAATTAAGAAATCAAGATACGCGGACGCAGAGCGGAGCCTGGCCTAAATGCCAGGCGGAACGGCGGCTCATAGAGGCTGAGCAACTGGTGAGTGGGAGACCAAGACTGCAGGGGAGCAGAGAGATCTCTGCGGAGTGCACACGGAAAGTGCACACCATACCTTGCTTTGCCCCGCCCTGCCCGATCCAGCGATTGGGAACAGAAAATTAGAACTTCTGTTCCCACCCGGAGGCAACTTCCGGACGCAGAGCGGAGCCTGGCCTACCTGCCACCCAGATCGGCGGCTCATAGAGGCTGAGCAACTGGTGAGTGGGAGACCTAGACAGCAGGGGAGAGGAAAGATCTCTGTGGAGTACACAAGGAAAGTGCACCCCTGCCTTGCCCTGCCCTGCCTTGCCTGATCTAGCAAACAGAAACAGAACGTTGGAACTTCTGCTCACACCCGACGACTCTGAGGCATAAAACAGGGCTCGACCCATCTGACACCTCAACCAGTGGAGAACCAGGGTCACAGACCAGATACAAGGGAAAGGTAAGAACATATCACTGACAACAAAATGGCAAGAGGAAAGAGAAAGAGTATATCCCAAGGGAACCAAGACAATCTAGCAACACCAGAACCCAGCTCTCTCATAACAACAAACATCGGAACTCCAAACACTCCAGAAAAAGAAGACACAGACCTGAAATGATACCTCAAGATGCTGATAGAGTTAATTAAACAAGAAAGGGAGGAAAAGCAAAAAGATTCAGAAGCTTTTAAAGAAGAAACAAGAAAAACACTCAAAGAACTCAAAGAACGAGAGGAAAACAGAACCAAAGAAATAAAGGAATGGAAGAGGGAAATTAAAACAGAGATTGACACAATAAAGAAAACACTAAAAGAGATAACCCTAGAGTCAGAACACCAAAAAAAGAAATCAGGAGTCACAGAAGCAAGCATTTCCAATAGATTACAAGAGATCGAAGAGAGAATCTCGGGGGCAGAAGACAACATTGCAAACATAGACAAAACAGCCAGAGAAGATGCAAAAAACAAAAAGCTCCTAACCCAAAATGTCCAGGAAATCCAAGACACAATGAGAAGACCGAACATAAGGATAATAGGAATAGAAGAGGGAGAAGAGTATCAACTAAGGGGCACAGTAAATATCTTCAACAAAATCATAGAAGAAAACTTCCCTACCCTCAAGAATGAGATGACCACGAGCATAAAAGAAGCCTCCAGAACTCAAAATAGGTTGGACCAGAAAAGAAATACCTCCCGACACATAATAGTAAAAACATCAAGCGCCCAAAGTAAAGAAAGAATACTAAAAGCAGTAAGGGAAAAAGGTCAAGTAACATATAAAGGCAGACCAATCAGACTCACACCCGATTTCTCAACAGAGACTATGAAAGCTAGAAGAGCCTGGACAGACATCATGCACTCCTTAAGAGAGCACAAGTGCCAGCCCAAGCTGCTATACCCAGCAAAACTATCAATCACCATCGATGGAGAGACGAAGATATTTCAAGACAAATCAAAATTCACACAATATCTGACCACAAACCCAGCACTACAACGAATTATAGGTGGAAAACCCAATACAATGAGGGAAAATACAGCCCTGTAAGAAAACTCCTAAACAAGAAAACTAAAAGAAGAAAAAAACACAGACACAACTCAACCCAAAAAAACAATAATGGCAGGAAACAGAAACAACTATTCCTTGATATCTATTAACATAAATGGTCTCAACTCCCCAATAAAGAGACATAGACTATCAGACTGGATACATAAACAAAATCCAGCCTTTTGCTGCATACAGGAAACTCATCTCAGAGACAAAGACAGACACTATCTCAGAGTAAAAGGGTGGAAAAAAAACTTCCAAGCAAACAGCTCCAAGAAGCAAGCTGGAGTGGCTATTCTAATATCGAATAAAGTAAATTTCCAACCAAAAGTTATCAAAAAAAATAAGGAAGGACACTTTTTACTCATTACCGGGGAAATCTGTCAGGAGGAACTCTCAATCCTTAACTTATATGCTCCAAATAAAAAATCACCCACATTCATAAAAGAAACCCTACTAAAGCTCAAAAAATACATTTCACCCCACACAATAATAGTGGGAGACTTTAATACCCCACTCTCACCAATGGACAGATCAGGGAAACAGAAACTGAACAAGGACACTGCAAAACTAGCAGAGACTTTGAACCAACTAGAATTAATAGATATATACAGAACATACTATCCAAAGTAAAAGAATACACCTTCTTCTCACCACCCCATGGCACCTTCTCGAAAATTGACCACATAATTGGACACAGAACGAGCCTCCATCGATATAAGAAGATTGAAATACTCCCATGCATCCTCTCAGATCACCATGGGCTACGGCTGGTCTTTAACAACAACAAAGACAACAAAAAGCCCACATATACATGGAAACTAAACAATGCTCTGTTAAAGGATAGCAGGGTCAAAGAAGAAATAAAGAAAAAAATTAAGGATTTTCTAGAATTCAATGAAAACGAAAACACAACATACCCAAACCTATGGGATGCAATGAAAGCAGTATTGAGAGGAAAACTCATAGCCCTAAGTGCTTCCAAAAAGAAACTGGAGAGAGCTCACATCAGCAACCTCACAGCACAGCTAAAAGCCCTAGAACAAAAGAAAGCAGATATACCCAAAAAGAGTAGACGGCAAGAAATAATCAAAATTAGGGCAGAAATAGACCAAATAGAAACAAAAAGAACCATTGAAAAAATCAACAAAACCAAGAGTTGGTTCTTTGAGAAAATCAACAAGATTGATAAACCCCTAGCCAGACTAACAAGAGGGCAAAGAGAGAGTATCCAAATTAACAAAATCAGAAAGGAAAGTGGGGACATAACAACTGAAACTGAGGAAATTCAAGAAATCATCAGATCCTACTACAAAAACTTATACTCCACAAAATTGGAAAATCTGGAGGAAATGGATGAATTCCTAGACAGATACAAGGTCCCAAAGTTAAACCAAGACCAAGTAAACCATCTAAATAACCCTATAACACCTAAAGAAATAGAAGAAGTCATCAAAAGCCTCCCAACCAAAAAAAGCCCAGGTCCAGACGGGTTCAGTGCAGAATTTTATCAGACTTTTATTGAGGATATAACACCAATACTCGCCAAACTATTCCAAAAGATAGAATCAGATGGAATATTACCCAACTCATTTTTTGAGGCTACAATAACCCTCGTACCTAAACCACACAAAGACCCTACAAAAAAAGAGAACTTCAGACCAATCTCACTTATGAACATTGATGCAAAAATACTCAACAAAATCTTTGCAAACCGAATCCAAGAACACATCAAAACGATCATTCATCATGACCAAGTAGGCTTCATCCCTGGGATGCAGGGATGGTTTAACATAAGGAAATCTATCAACGTAATCCACCATATAAACAAACTCAAAGACCAAAATCACATGGTCATCTCACTAGACGCTGAGAAAGCATTCGACAAAATCCAACACCCCTTTATGTTAAAAGTCCTGGAAAGAACAGGAATCCATAGCCCATACTTAAACCTAATAAAAGCTATATACAGCAAACCAACAGCCAACATGAAACTTAATGGCGAGAAACTTGAAGCAATCCCACTAAAATCAGGGACTTGACAAGGCTGCTCACTCTCCCCCTACCTATTCAACGTAGTACTGGAAGTCCTGGCTGGAGCAATTAGACAGCAAAAGGAGATCAAGGGGATACAAATCGGAAAGGAAGAGATAAAAACATCACTCTTTGCCGATGACATGATAGTGTACTTGAGTGACCCCAAAAATTCCACCAGAGAACTCCTACAGCTGATAAACAAGTTCAGCAAAGTGGCTGGATACAAAATTAACTCAAACAAATCAGTAGCCTTCCTGTACTCAAAGGACAAACATGTGGAGAAAGAAATTAGGGAAAACGTACCCTTCACAATTGTTACAAAAACTATGAAATACCTTGGTGTGACTCTAACTAAGCAAGTGAAGGACCTGTATGACAAGAACTTCAAACCTCTAAAGAAAGAAATTGAGGAGGATCTCAGAAAATGGAAAGATCTCCCATGCTCATGGATTGGAAAAATCAACATCTTAAAAATGGCCATCCTACCAGAAGCAATCTACAGATTCAATGCAATCCCCATCAAAATTCCAACCCAGTTCTTCATGCAATTGGAAAGATCAATGTGCAATTTCGTATGGAATAACAAAAGACCTAGAATAGCGAAATCCATCCTCAACAACAAAAAAACATCTGCGGGAATCACTATCCCTGACCTCAAGCTATATTACAAGGCAATTGTGCTGAAAACTGCATGGTACTGGTACAGAAATAGGCATGTGGATCAATGGAATAGAATAGAAGATCCAGAAATGAGCCCTCATGTATATGGTCACCTGATTTTTGACAAAGGAGCAGTAAACATTCAATGGAAAAAGGACAGCCTATTCAACAAATGGTGCTGGTCCAACTGGCACTCAGCATGCAAAAGAATGAAAATAGACCCGTTCTTATCTCCTTGTACAAAGCTCAAGTGTAAGTGGATCAAAGATCTCCACATTAAACCAGATACACTGAAACTATTAGATGAGAAAGTAGGGAAAACCTTAGAACACATAGGTACAGGAGAAAATTTCCTGAACAAAACACCAATGGCTCAAGCTCTAAGATAAAAGATTAACAAATGGGACTTAATGAGATTGCAAAGTTTCTGTAAGGCTAAAGACATCGTCAAGAAAACAAAACGGCAACCAACAGAATGGGAAAAGATCTTTACCAACACCACATCAGATAGAGGCCTAATATCCAAGGTGTACAAAAAACTCAAAAAGCTAGACACCAGAGAATCAAATAACCCTATTAAAAAATGGGGTACAGAGCTAAACAAAACGTTTTCAGTTGAGGAACACCGAATGGCCGAGAAACACCTGAGGAAGTGCTCGACATCCTTAGCCATCAGGGAAATGCAAATAAAAACAACCCTGAGATACCACCTTACACCAGTCAGATTGGCCAAGATCCAAAACTCAGATGACAGCAGACGCTGGCGAGGCTGAGGAGAAAGAGGAACACTTCTCCACTGTTGGTGGGGTTGCAAGCTAATACAACCACTCTGGAAGTCTGTCTGGCGATACCTCAGAAAATTGGATATAGTACTACCTGAAGACCCAGCTATTCCACTTCTGGGCATATACCCCAGAGACACTTCAATACACAACAAAGATATATGCACCACAATGTTCATAGCGGCTCTATTTATAATAGCCAGAAGCTGGAAAGAACCCAGATGTCCTTCAGAAGATGAATGGATACAAAAATTGTGGTACATATACACAATGGAATACTACTCAGCCACCAGAAACAATGACTTAACCAAATTCTTAAGAAAATGGCTGCATCTAGAGAATATCATCCTGAGTGAGATAACCCAGTCACAAAAGAACAGATATAATATGCAGTCACTGATAGTGGGATGCTAACCCCAGAGGCTTGCACTCCCCCAGAAGCAACTCACAGACTGTATGAAGTCCAAGAAATAAAGAAAACAAAAAAAATATACATATATTTACAAAACAAGAAGACTTTGACTATTTCCATGTTCCGTTTTGTTTTGAATGTACTTTACGCTTATTGTAACTATTAGGTTTTCAATGCATACTGTCAAGCCCTTGAAAAAAATCAAGTTCTGACGAAAAAAATATATTCACATGGTTTTATGTAAAAATTATTTCAATGTCTGAAAAAACATTACTGACAAAAAAGTATAATTTTAAGCCAAAACTGTTTAAAATCTGTACATTTATCTTTGTTTTGTAAAATAAAGTCGTTTAAAAAAAAAAAAAAGAAGGTTGAGGTTCGATCTGTTGTATTATAGTGCCAAATTCTGTACTAAAAGGCCTAGTTGGCTACAAGTAAATTATCATGTTTACCAGCAAAAAAAAAAAAAAAAAAAAAAAAAAAAAGAAATCAAGATACATTATCACAAAAAAGCCAGTCCAATCCTAGGAAGAAAGACTGTAGTCAGTTGGTATTGTTTAAAAAAAAAAAACAAAAACCACTGTTTATTAAAACCATTTCATTGCCCAAGGCACTTCAGGAGCTTTCACAAAATACGGGTTTTGTGTTTGTTTTGTATCCTAAGAGCGTGAAGCTTGTGCTCCGGGAGCACCATGGCAACATAATCAGAAGAGAAGACAATCACACTGGACACAAACTACCCACCGGTGTGCCATGACTGCAGCCAGCAGCTGAGAGACTGAACACAATTTACATCTCTCTCTTGTAATTTCCCTCATGATTACACATCGTAAAAGGAAGAAGCACACACAGTGTTACTACTGGCACTCAGCAGCTCTAGTGGCTAAGACCGGGAAGGCCTTGTACGGTGGCAACTGGGCTGGGAGTTCCCAAGTCTCTGCTACGGACACAACAGCAGATGACAAACAAACAAACCTCCCATGACAGTGCTGGGAGAAGGAAGGGACACTCTGTTATCCATACATTTCCCTCGAGACACAGATAAAAAGTAGCTGGCAGCCAGAGCTCTGATTTGCACAAGCCTGGCCTCAACAGTAGATGTCTACACAGTACAGCCGGCTATGGGACTGAGCAGTCCACACACTGCTGTATGGACCAGCTTCCACCTTAGTTTCCTTTAGGGTTCCCTTGGTCCTGTGTTCTTCTGTTGTGGGTGAAAACAATCACAGTTAGGAGTTTGGTAACTTAGAGTAAGATGAGAAATCAAAGTATCCTTGAAATCATTTATTTTCTGAAAAGATTTTTTTTTGCTTTCTTTTGTTGTATTTGATCAAATACAGGGCCCTGTGCAACTTAGACAAGCACACGGCCCCTGAGCCACATTTATTCTTTTTCTTTTAAGTTCAGTTAGGAAAAGGAGGAAAAACCAGACCTGTGGTTCTATCTGCAGCCTTATCCTGTCTTACAAAATAACAAAGCGTGTCTAGCAGATGTTTCTCACCGTCTTCCAAGTCCCACTTGTTCAAGACTCATTCACTTCTCTGGAAGACCCAAGTTCACCAGTGTGATGGAAGGTGCAAGCTGTGTGTGGTTAGCCTTGGTGGCCCTGGAGGAAGGTGACTCTCCAGAACAGATGCCCCCGTCCATGAGCATGTTAGATACAAGGTCAACAGAACAGAAAGTCCTCAGTTGTTGAGAGCATTTCTGACAACATGGAGGTTTTCAGTTCACGTCTTTCAGCTTTGGGACCAGGTGTTCAAAGCTTTAGGTGTTAGGGATTTTTCTTTAGAATCTTTTGAGGACCCTTTCTTGCTTAGGACTTGCTCTCGTTTTATTCTATTAGACAAGAAAAACAAAGGTTACTTACAAATCTTATCAAGACACCTATTAGTTACAAAACAGACAAACCACAAGTGGGGTGTGGGGACACCTGGTGGATTCTGAAGTCTCCTTTAGTCTTTGCACTAAAACATAGCTTTTGCTTTCATGGGCGGGCACATGGTCACACAGGATCAAAAACTATTGTTCTCGATAGCACTGTGGTTCAAGTAGTCCAGGTATTTGTGAAACACAGTATGCGAGAGCACTACTTCAAAGACTTGTGGCCTTAAGACTTGGATAGGACTTGACTCAATATACCTTAGTGTTAGGAGGGAGGTCTCTTACCTTTTGACTTTTTGCATCTCATCAATGGTGTCTGGGAGAGAAACCCCAGAGCTCTCTGGGAAGAACAAAGTGATGATAGCTGTCAGGATAGTCAGACTTCCCATGAGGATATAAGGCAGGTGGCGGTTATAGGCACCTGTGGTTGAGCAGAGGACCCAGGTTACAGTGAGACTTGGTCTTAGCTGGGGACTCTATAGAGGGCTTACTGTCCTGTCCTGTTGGTTCCAGTGCTTCCCAAAGCCTGGGCTGCCAGAGTGAAGTTTGGCATCTACAGAGCCAGAATCCAGACCTGGAACACATGTGTCCAGAGGTTCTGCAGTGTTTACCCTGACCAGAGAGAGGAAGAGGGGAACAGAGACAGGACAGCTGCAGGGTTACAGTGCTTGTCCAGGACAGAAACAACCTTCCACCTCTGCAGATGTGTCACAGTCTGATTTGCACTCAGGTTAGACTAGGTACCACCCAGCTAGAGCCATGCAGCATGCTTGCAAAGTGCTTGCTACTCTCTGGACACTGGCAAGTCCTCTCCTGAGCTACACATAGGCAGAGGAGGAGCAGCAGCCAGGAGGGAGCACTTCTTGAACCATAGAAATTGGTGTCCTGCTATATAAAATACCAAAAGGCAGATCTTTACAGGGCATAAAACATCCTGTCAAGTGTGCCATGCAGGCCTACATGCCAGCTAATCAGTAGGCTGAGGCAAGAGGGAAAAAGTTCAAGGGCTGCTGAGGCTACAGAGCAAGTTCAAGCCCAGCTCTTACAACTTAGTGAGCTACTGTCTTGAAAACTAAACTGAGGGCCAGGGAGATGATTCGGCTCCTTAAAACACTTGCTGCTAAGCTTAGAGACTAAAGTTCCATCCCCAGGATCCACATGGTAAAAGAAAAGAACCAACTGCCTAAATTGTTCTCTGACCTCCACAGATACACTGAATGAATGAAGTGTTTTAAGTTCTGGCAACTGCTATTAGACCTCTTGAATGAACAGGATTCTCTTCATGTTTCTAACTCTAAGAAAAATTCCTCCAGTAAAGTACACTGCCTCCCTAAAGCATTTCTTACGATGAAGAAATTGTACGTTGTGATGGAGGGTCTGGGGAGACTGAAATAGAAACTCCCAGACTTTCTCATTCCCATCTAGCTGTTCTGTGAGTTATTTTCCACTTGCAAATGAGTGCCTTCTCCACACTACACTTGGAAAGGAACCTTCCGGTCAGGGATCCTGGAACTGAGGCATCCTGCTAATAACTTCAGGTGTTTGTTCTCCAGCTCACATTAATCTACTTAGCGCTTCTGTCCCGTCGCTCCAGTGCAGCATGGTACTTACCGAGGTAAACGAAGTAGGGAGACAGGATGCTGCCAAGGCGGGATGCTGTGGAGCTGACCCCCACACCCATGTTTCTGACCACAGTGGGGTACAGCTCAGCTGTGTACACATAGACCATGGAATAGGCAGAGGTGATTCCAAACTTGCCTAACATCACCAGGGCAGTGGACAAGTAAAACAATTCTAGAAAGACAAAGTTAACACAGTCAAGAGGGTCAGTGTACGGTTTCCCTGAGAAGTTCTCTTCCATTTTCTGGGATAGAGAGTATTGATCAGTTTCTGTAACTTCCTATTGGAAGAAAACACTATGGCTGAGATTTCTCAAAGGAGATTATTAAAGGAGACAGGCTACTTCATGTATGTACGGGTACATGTCCCTCAACCCAGAGGCCCAGACAGTAAGTGCCCTATCAGCCCAGTCCGCCTGCCTTCCAGAAGTCATCCTGTGTTATGGATGAGCTGCTACCCCAGAACCTCATACTGAGGGCACCGTTGATTTAACTGGGGACTTGTATGTATGTGAATGTTGGAGCCCAGTTCTAACTCAGGTTCATGTTTCCAGTCAACTCCCGAAGTTCATAGATCTGGGTTTTCACCGTGGCTCAGTGGGCAACAGAGCTTTCAGTCAAGACTAAAACTTGAGTTTTATTCCAGGATCAATACACTGGAAGGAGACTACCAGTACTTCACACTGCATGTTGTCCTTTGACCTCTCCATGTGTGCTGGAAATATGTCTCTCTTCTCCAAATAAATAAGTGTAATAAAATTGATGTAAAAAACAACTATAAACCATTTAAACTTAGGGATGACCCTCCCATTGATTTCACTACCTAAGTGTCCCACAGATCACTCTGAGCTCAGATGAGAGTGACTCAAGCCACTCCTTGGTTCCTATGACACATAATGGTGTATTCCTATGCAGGGGTGGGAGTCTCAGTATCACAGTCCTTAAAGTAATGACCTCAAAGTAATGTGGTTCCTAAACCACAGAGGCATGAGTGATTCTGGAATATAGTGAAAGAACAAATATAACTTGTCATCTGGTCAGAAACAATTCCTCCTGCCCTCTTCTGGGTTACCAACCAGCAAAGTCCTGTCTATAGCCTCTGAGACCTTTCTTTTCTATCTTTTTATTGATATTTAAAAATCCTGAATCGTACTGTGCTCCTTCCTATTAGAATATCAAAGCAACAAGTTTCTGGCCCCAGAGGAACCAGCCTTTAGAACCCAGGAAACAGGAACCAAGGAGCAGTCTGGAACAGGATCCTTCCGGGTTTTATCTGTGCCCTGTGTTGACCCTGTGCCACAGTTCTCTGTATCCAGACCCTGCTGAAGAGAGCTGTTCCCCCAGTAGTGGTGACACACAGGCTTGCAGGAGGTTCAAGCCACTATCAGAATCAGTAAGGACAGATAACAGCAGAAATAAGCAGATGGCAAGAGACAAGTCCAAACCTAAACAACAGAAACCAAGGCCACTTGTCATCATCAGAACCCAACACACCAGAAAAGCAAGATTCTGACTTAAAATCACAACTCATGATGATGTTAGAGGACTTTCAGAAGGTCCTTAATAGAAACACAGGACAACACAGGTAAACAGGTAGAAGCCCTTAAAGAAGCAACACAAAAATCAACAACCAAACAGGTGAAGGAATTGAATAAAACCATCTAGGATCTAAAAATGAAAATAGAAACAATAAAGAAATCACAAAGGGAGACAACCGTGGAAATAGAAAACCTAGGAAAGAGATCAGGAGTCATAGATGTGTAAGCATCACCAATAGAGTTCAAGAGATAGAAGAGAGAATCTCAGGGGCAGAAGATACCATAGATAACATTGACACAACAGTCAAAGAAATGCAAAATGCAAAAAGCTCCTAACCCAAAGCATACAGGAAATCCAGGACACAATGAGAAGGTCAAACCTGAGAATAATAGGTATAGAAGACAGCGAAGATTCCCAAATTAAAGAGCCAGTAAATATCTTCAACACAATTATAGAAAATAACTTCCCTAACCTAATCAAAGAGATGCTCATAAACATACAAGAAGCCTACAGAACTTCAAATAGATTTGAAAAGAAAATGAATTCCTCCCACCACATAATAGTCAAAACACCAAATACATAAAACAAAGAAGTATTAAAAGCACTAAGCGAAAAAAGTCAAGTAACATATAAAGGCAGACCTATCAGAGTCACACCAGACTTCTCAACAGAGACTATGAAAGCTAAAAGATCTTTAGCCGATGTCATACAGATCCTAAGAGAGCACCAGACTACTATATCTAGCAAAACTCTCAATTAACATAGATGGAAATACTAAGATATTCCATGACAAAACCAAATTTACACAATATCTTTCCACAAATCCAGTTCTACAAAGAATAATAAATAAAAAAAATCTAATACAAGGAGGGAAACTACACCCTACAGAAAGCAAGAAAGTAATCTTCTTTCAACTAACACAAAAGAAGACAGTCACACAAACATAATTACACCTCTAACAACAAAAATAACAGGAAGCAAGAATTATTGGATCCCAATATCTCTCAACATCAATGGGCTCAATTTCCCAATAAAAAGACATAGATTAACAGACTTGATATATAAAGAGGACCCAACATTTTGCTGCATACAGGAAACACACCTCAGTGACAAAGACAGACACTACCTCAAAGTAAAAGGCTGAAAAACAATTTTCCAAGCAAATGGTCCCAAAAAACAAGATGTAGTAGCCATTCTAATATGGAATAAAATTGACCTTCAACCAAAAGTTATCAAAAAAGATAACAAAAAATGTTTTATACTCATTGCCTTAGTTAGGGTTTCTATTCCTGCACAAACATTATGATCTCAAGAAGCAAGTTAGAGAGGAAAGGGTTTATTCAGCTTACACTTCCACATTGCTGTTTATCACCAAAAGAAGTCAGGACTGGAACTCAAGGAGGTCAGGAAGCAGGAGCTGATGCAGAGGCCATGGAGGGATGTTACTTACTGGCTTGCTTCCCCTGGCTTGCTCAGCTTGCTTTCTTATATAACCCAGGACCACCATCCCAGGGATGGTACCACCCACAATGGGCTAGGCCTTTCCCCCTTGATCACTAGTTAGGAAAATGCCTTACAGCTGGATCTCATGGAGGCATTTCCTCAACTGAGGCTCCTTTCTCTGTGATAACTCCAGCCTGTGTCAAGTTGACACAAAGCCAGCCAGTACACTCATCAAAGGAAAAATCCACCAAGATGAAATTTCAATTCTGAATATCTATGCTCCAAATAAAAGGGCACCTACATTCGTAAAAGAAACCTTGGTATTGGTACAGAGACAGGCGGGTAGATCAATGTAACAGAATTAAAGACCCAGAAATCAATGCACACACCTATGGTCACTTGATCTTTGACAAAGGAGCTAAATAAAACCATCCAGTGGAAAAAACACAGCACAAATGATGCTGGTTCAACTGGTGGCCATCATGTAGAAGAATGCAAATCGATCCATTCTTCTTGCCCTGTACAAAGCTCAAGTCCAAGTGGATTAAGGACCTTCACATAAAACCAGATACACACAAACTAATAGAAGAGAAAGTTGTGAAGAGCTTCGAATACATGGACACTGGGGAAATTTTCCTGAACTGAACACCCATTGCTTTTGCTCTAAGATCAAGAACAGACAAATGGTACCTTATAAATTGCAAAGCTTCTATAAGGCAAAGAACACTGTCATTAGGACAAAACGACAACCAACATAATGGGAAAAGATCTTTTCCAATCCTACATCTGATAGAGGGCTAATATCCAATATATACAAAGAATTCAAGAAGTTAGACTCTAGAGAATAAAATAACCCTATCAAAATATAGGGGACAGAGCTAAACAAAGAATTCTCTTCCGGGGAATAGTGAATGGCTGAGAATCACCTGAAGAAATGTTCAACATCCTTAATCATCAGGAAAATGCCAATCAAAACAACCCTGAGATTCCACTTCATACCAGTCAGAATGGCTAAGATCAAAAATTCAGGTGACAGCAGATGCTGGACAGGATGTGGAGAAAGAGAAACATTTCTCCACTGTTGGTGGGATTGCAACCTGTTACAACCACTCTGGAAATCAGTCTGGCAGTTCCTCAGAAAATTAGGCATAGTACTACCTGAGGACCCAGCTCTACCACTCCTGAGCATATACCCAAAAGATCCTCCAACATATAACAAGGACACATGCTATGTTCATAGCAGCCTTATTTGAAATAGTCAGAAACTGGAAAAAACCCAGATGTTCTTCAACAGAGGAATGGATACAGAAGATGTGGTACATTTACACAATGAAGTACTACTCAGCTATTAAAAACAATGACTTCATGAAATTCTTAGGCAAATGGATGGAAGTAGAAAATATCATCCTGAGTGAAGTAACCCAATCACAAAGAAACACACATGGTATGCACACAATGATAAGTGGATATTAGCCCAAAAGCTTGGATTATTTAAGATACAATTCACAGGCCACATGAAGCTCAAGAAGAAGAAAGATCAAAGTGCAGACAATTCAGTCCCTCTTAGAAGGGGGAATAAAAATATTCACAGGAGGAAATATAGAGACAATGTTTGGAGCAGAGACTGCCCCACCTGGAGAAACAACCCATATACAGCCACCAAACCCAGACAATATTGCTGATGCCAAGAAGTACATGCTGACAGGAGCCTGATATAGCTCTCTCCTTGAGAGGCTCTGCCAGATCATGACAAATATAGAGGCAAATGGTCATAGCCAACCACTGAACTGAGAACAGGATCCCCAATGGAGGAGTTAGAGAAAGGATCAAAGGAACTTAAGGGCTTTGCAACCACATATGAACAAAAATGCCAACCAACCAGAGCTTCCAGGGACTGAACTACTATCCAAAGAGCACACATGGACAGACCCATGGCCCTAGATGCACATGTATGTCATCAGTGGGCGAAGAAGCCCTTGGTCCTGCCAAGGCTCGATGCTCCAGTGTAGGAGACTGTCAGGGTGGGGAAGAAGAAAATGGGTGGGTGTGTAAGGGGACAACCCCCAAAGAAGCAGGGGAGGGGTATGTGACAGGGGGTTTATGGAGGGGAAACTGCAAAAGGGGATACCATTTGAAATGTAAATAGAATATATCCAATAAAAAGGGAAAATATGAGTTTAACTACCTATGGTAAAATTGTTGTACAGTAATATGTAAAATAATGCTTAGCACTTGTGCTTTTTACAATTATTTAATAAGAAATGTGACATTAGACTCCCAATCCTGGAGCCAATGAGGTGAGGGTACGTCATGGTGCTGCACTCGGCGCTGCCTCACGTCGCACCGCGGGCAGGCAGAACAAGTGTGGTTGCGCTGACACCGGTACATAGGCGTGGGCCTGCGTGTCCTTGGGTTAGAGAGCGGGACGTCTGACTAAGAGGCTGAGCGTCTGTGTTGTTGACCAGCCTGGATCGACTTTAAAATGGATGATGTTGAAAAAGGCAAGAAGATTTTTGTTCAGAAGTGTGCCCAGTGCACACTGTGGAAAAGGGAGGCAAGCATAAGACTGGACCAAATCTCCATGGTCTGTTTGGGCAGAAGACAGGTCAGGCTGCTGGATTCTCTTACACAGATGCCAACAAGAACAAAGGCATCACCTGGGGAGAGGATACCCTGATGGAGTATTTGGAGAATCCCAAAAAGTACATCCCTGGGACAAAAATGATCTTCGCTGGAATTAAGAAGAAGGGAGAAAGGGCAGACCTAATAGCTTATCTTTAAAAGGCTACAAATGAGTAATTTCACTGCCTTATTTATTACAAAACAAATGTCTCATGACTTTTAATGCGTACCATAATTTAATTCATACACCAAATTCAGCTCATGAATGGCTAACAATGTTTTTGTTGGACAGTCCTGATTTAAGTAAAACTGACTTGTGATGACGTGGATATGATCTCTTTTAAAGCAACATTTCTGGCTGTATACAATCTAACACTGCTCTCCCTTCCTCAAGATAAAATTGGACTTAATTAGTTATATTTCACTTTCCATAAATATGGGAGTGTAGCCCCAAACCTATTGGATGGTATTATACTTAGATTTATATAACTGGGTATGCGAATGTCTTTGAACACTGGGAAGACTCTATCACTGTCTCAGAAACAAGAAGACTCACCTCTGTCTTAGTTTGTGCTCACTGGCCTCTCACAGGCCGTGCTAAACACCAGGAAGTAAACTAGTGACAATGCTGTTTTAATTAGAATTCCCTACATCAATGCCTTTTACCACTGAAAGGCATTTACTGTGGTTTATGTATGATATGAAATAAAGAGTATTTAACACTTAACAAAAAAAAAGAAATATGACATTAAAAAGAATATCTGAGCGATAATGTAGCCAAGGCCAACGTCAGGTTCCCCAAATGGCCAAGGATGACTGAACTGATTCTCCTGTCTCTTCCTCTTGTGCTGGGATTACAGGTGTCACCCACCACGCCTCACTCTGTCTTTTCTATCAAATCATCTGAAATGTTCTCCCTGACTTTCCCAAGGTGTTCTGTTACCTCGTGTAAACTTTACTGAATGCCTCTTGTTCAGGGTGCTACCCATGACTGCTCTTTAGTTCACAGATGGAATAACCTCTGCGAAGGACCAGCATCTAACTTTCTTCTCCACTAGAAACAGTCCATGCGGACCCACTCCAGCTAGTCCTTGAACAAGTAATAAGACAGAACTAGTGGGATGACTCTCTTCTCTTTATTCTAGAGAGGAAAGTATACATGAATACATTAACTTGGGTCTAGGGCTTAATTAACCAACAGCCTGATGGTTTCTTCCCACTGAACAAAGCCCAGGCTATGAAGAACACACTAGTTTTGTGACACCATCTCTTGATTTTTAAGTGAGCACTGTATACATGCAGCACACGTGTGATGGTCTTTGCTTTATTCAGTTCACTGATTGCCTGGTTCAAGAAAGGGAAACAGCAGACTCAGGATTGTAATGAATATGGTCCATACCTGAAGGCACTAGCTGCATGAAGAGAAGGACACTGCCACCCAGAAAAAGGGAACCAGCCATGGAATAACGCCGGGTCACATGCTGCAGCAACAGCCAGGCCAGCACGTAGGCGGGGACTTCAACAGCCGCCATCAGGAAGCTGTTCACATACATGTTTCCGTTCAAGTTTGGAGTGTCAAGAGAGAGTCCGAAGTAGCCCACGGATATGGTCAGCCTGCAACAGGGGACAGAAGAGAGCTGGAGAGACCAGACCCACACACAACAAACTTTCATCCTGAGAAGTTCTGAACTGCTCTTGATGCAGGGAATGGGAGGGCAGCAGTGACTCCATTCCTGATTTATATCTCAGAACATTCCACAAAAAAGTATCTCAGCAAAATGATTACATTTCAGCATTAGAATCTTACACTGAACCTTGGGTTTACAAAAACCCATTTTCCCAATTCTTTTGGCAAACCTCTGTCTTCAAAAAATACATACATTATGATTCACAGCAGTAGAAACATTACACGTATAAAGTAGCAACGAGAGTAATTTTATGGTTGGGGTTTACATGAGGAACAGTGCTAAAGGTTCACAGCATTAGGAAGGTTGAGAACCATTGGGTCTATGAACATTCCCAAAGGGTCCTCTGCCGTTTTGTTTCCAGAAATCTCTTAGCAGCCTCAGAAACATAAAACATAAAGTATCTTCACTGAGTCCCTTCTTCAAACCCAGAACTGTCCCAGCCAGAGAGTGTGTCATCAACAGAACTTTTAATAGGAACAGCCAGGTATAGGGTGGGGGCCGTGTAGGGTATGTGTGTAAATGACAATGTGGCCCCAATGTATGGGTGCTCCCTCTGTCTCCATGAGCTCAGGAGAAATTCTGTCAGCTTCCTCCTGGCTATTTACCACAGATAATCTGTGGGGGCAGGGGACAAGGACAGAACCACTAAGGAAGGACCTGATTCCCTTGTGAGATCCCAAGATCTTAAACAGCCCCCAAAGATCATTTTCTCCTTTTCTGGGTTCCCATTACATTAAAAACCTGTGATGTGCCCGTGGCTGCCATCCATCCATCACAGGGAAGAAGCCTTGTATCATGTGATGACAGAGGCTTCAGCTTTGGTCTGAAGCATGTCTGTAGACAAGAGTCCTGAGAGTGGGTGTGGCTCAGGCAGGTCTCACTTACGCACCACAGGTTTATGGACATGATGGTGATGATCCTGATATTCCGTGTTCGGACCAGATCATAAATGTGGTGTGACTGAGGTTTTTTTGAATCTCCATCTTGTAACTTTGAGGTCTAGGAAGAAGAACAAGTTGAAGATGTGCTTTATACACACACACACACACACACACACCTAGCACCCATCATTTTTGCTATCTACCACTCAAGAGTTAGGGAGCATTCTAAGGTTCTTCCTTGAAAAGACAGATGTACAATGACTCGAGGGCAGCCTTAGTCAAGGACAAACTGGAATCAGAGACAATGAGGGATTAAAGAGAGATGAACAAAAGATCAGGCAGACAGCCACCTCACTGTATGACTCCACCCACCCTCACTGTATGACTCCACCCATCCTCACTGTATGACTCCGCCCATCCTCACTGTATGACTCCGCCCCATCCTCACTGGCCACCTCCCAGGGAGGCTTTTGGGAATTCCTATGGTAGGCTGACTCCCTGCTTTCAGTCAGAAAAAAATGAGGCTATGTATTTTACTGATCTGATATTTAAATGGAATGAATGTTTGGGGTCCTCATATCTTATAGTTACTGGTCTTCTTCCAGAAAAATCATCTGACAGAAAACTGACCGGCTTTTCACCCAGAGTAGCTTCCTATGAGATTCAGCCAAGACAACGATGTGTAAACACACTGTTACTGCTTTCTAAGTTAACCCAGCTCCGAATTTCAGCAAAAGTCAACTTGGGACCCAAATCCTCAGAAACAGCCTCATTTCCCCAGTGATGCCAATGAGGCTTACGGGTTCACCCAAACCTAACCCCTACTTAAGTGCCACCAAAGCAACCTGAATTAAAAGGCCCTCATCCACATTCCAGGCCTCTCTCTGTGCTCCAGAGCCCTTGGAGTGCGTGCTGAGTCACAGCTGCTTCTGGGCTAGCATTTAAGGACTCTTGGTGGCTATCAGCATCTGGGCTTCCTATAACCAAGCCCCAAGTCCTCATAAGCCCAGAGCATGTCAAACATCCTTGTTGTCTACACTGCAAGAAATTCTTCATGGTCTAGGAGAATAGGTAAGAGATGGCCATGAGAAAGGACCTGGACGGACAACGACGAGTAAACCCTGTTGGACACAGGACACTGATGAGTGCAAACCTACAGTGTTATATCTTGAGATGGCAGTCCCCAAGGTGTAAGAAACAAGGTCTTCCCAAAACGCTAAAGTCAAAAAATGCCCTATTCTCATGAAGGGTGTTTAGTATTAAAAATTGATGGTTAAGCCAGACATGGAGGCATATGTCTTTAATTTTAACTCTTGGGAGGCAGAAGAGTCAGTGTGAGATAAAACTGGTCTACACAGAGATTTCCAGATCAGTCAGGGTTACAAAGTAAGAATCTGAGTTAGAAAGGCAAGCAAGGAGGCAGGCAAGCAAACAATGTTTAAAAAATATGGTTACGTGAATAGGAAATAAGGGAAGCATGGGGGGAAAAATCATGGGGATTTGGAACCATCCCTCTCATAATCTGAGGGTTGCATGTACTCATGTTCATGAATGTATGTGTCTGCACCACATGAGTGTGTGTGTGTGTGTGTGTGTGTGTGTGTGTATGCGTGTAGGCTACAGCTTGATCTGAGATGTCACTGCCAATCACTTTTCTAGCTTATCTTTGAGCTTTGAGACAGGGTCTCTCATTGACTGGTTATCCATCTGACCAGTAAACCCCCAGAGACCCTTCTGTCTCTGCTTCCCCAGTACTGGGATTACAGGCACACTCAGCCACGCCTGGTTTTCAGTCTGTTGTTGGGGATTCAGGCCCTGATGCTTGTGTGGTGAGCACTTAACAGACTCAATCATCCCTCTATTGTTCCAACTTCTGCATTTTAACAACCCTTGCCTTAGGGGTATGGCCATGCTTAGGGAAGGCAAGGGCTAAGATCCTGTGAGCTGTGTTGTACAACACTGAGCTAAAATGGCCAGCACGAGCCGCCCCAGCAGCTTTCACATAGAATTTACCTCACTAGGATCGAAGATAGTGGAAGGTGCCACGATCCCATTGAATCTGGCAGCTTTGCGGATGATCACCTCTGCCTCTTTAACTCGGCCTTGAGAGATGAGCCATCTGGGGGACTCAGGGATGAACCTGGAAGTACAGTGTAATCTAGTGAGGCCTCCTGCTCACTTCTCTCCAGAGGCTGGACATTGCTCAACTACATATGGGAAGTGAGATCTCAGACAGAGAGGCAGGTGTGTGGACTGTCTGGTATTCACAAGCCAGAAATGGAGATGGCCCAGGGACTACCTGAGGTATGAGCTCTGCTGAACACTGACAGGAGTGAGCAAAACCTGACACATCCTCCTGTACATCCCAAGGGGACCCCACTCTGCCTGACTCCTGCATGTCTGCAATGGTGGTGCCCCCTTCTGGGCTCCTGATGCCCGGCCTCTGCTGAGAGTCAGGCCCACTCGGATCCCACTGTCTTCTTCTCAGTCCCCGAGAGGCACGAGACCTTCTGCAGAGATCACTTAACATCCATTTGTTCTCACTCCACCTCTGATTTATTCAACAGACGTGTCAGTCTCTCTACACAAAACAGCACTGTTATCAAGGCCAGAGATGGGTGGATAGTTTCCTCATCCTTGTGACCAGGCAGCCCTCTCTCCTCTCTCATAATCAGGAACCATGATGCATTCATTGCTTCTTCTCCTCCCATTCTTCTCCAGGATGCTCTCCACTGTGCAAGGGATTAGGAAGTCACCTTAGTCTAGTCTATTCTAAGGAGTAATTCCTGCCAGGATCCATTCTTGGCTTGGAATAGCTTTTGCTTTACCTGCCCAGTCTCTCTCTGTTGGCAGCATAGCTGGAGCCTGCCTTCCTCTGCATAGCCACTCAAGGAAGCTCAATTTGGAGCTCTCCCTCTCTTTCCTTTCCAACCCGTGGTCTGGGGCCTCAGTATCAAGCAGCTACAGTCCAGGTCTTGCTAGGCTCTGAGAACTTCCCAGAGGTTTGACTGGCCTCTATCTGCTTGCAGCAAATCCTTAGTTCAATCTAGAACAGGGCAGGGGAGATGCCCACTTATGCATTGGGACTCTGTGTTGTTTTGGCTTTTCTGAGCATGGAGAGATTTTATGAACTGACTTATAAATAATATGCACCCCCTTTTTCTGGGATCTAGAATTGAAATTTGGGGACTACTGCTGCCCTCTACTGGATGTGAACCAGAAGCCAGCCACACTCACCACCAGAGAGCCCCACATAGCACTCCTGGTAAAGTAATTGCCAGCAGCAGCATCCTCCAGTCTCTGATGAAGTATGCAAACAGAGGCAGCACCATGAAGCCAAATGCATAAAATATGCAAACTCCTAAGGTGGCGAATATAATTCGAACTGACTTGGAAAGAATTTCTGTTCCTGTTCAAAACAAGAAAGGAGTCAAGTTAATCATTCATTGGTGTTACTTCCTCATGAATCTTCTGTGATATCATTTTTAACATAGAGACAAGGAGGGAGTCAGAAATAGCTGTGTTCAGAGTCTCTGGGAGGGGTTACATCTGAACAAAGTCAGCTGTCCTTTGCTCCTGCGGTGTTCCTCTGAGGTCCCTAGGCAACAGTTCTCTTATGAAAACATCATCACCACCCTCAGACACATGCTAAAGAGAGTTAGCCCCCTACAGGGAGGGCCTACACAAGGAAGCATTAACCAAAGGCAAAGTCACCACTAAAGCTAAACATGCTAAGTATTGTCCTTCATAGGAAAAATATTCTAGTAAATGTGAAAAGAAAATAATCATCCTTCCCATTATACAGCCAAAGGAACCCAGCGATCTGATTGGTCAGAGCAAGGCTCTTCTAAACAGGGAGACTAGAAGCTTTCCGGTGGGAACAATGTAGTGTGTTTAAGTCACAGCATTGAAGGGTAGACTCTGACCAATACCTAAACTGGACTTCTCCACCTCTCTCTTTGGCAGACAATGAGAGGCACCAATGCTCTGCAGCCTCTCTTTCCTGGGGAGCCTGCCCATCATGGTCCATCTCCCCTAGGTCAGCTTCCTTCTTTCCTCAGCTGCCTAAGCCCTTTCCATACAAGCCTTTCACAAGGGAGTCCTGGTTAATGACTGAAGTACTAATAAGGCCAGGAGGACACAAGTCAGAGGCCAGAAGAACCGGACATCAGAAGTCAGAACCATTGTCAGGCTCAACTTTCCATCTGGTAAACTAGTGTATTTATAGGAAATTCTAGTGAGGGCATCACAACTTGTCTCCAGTAAAGAAAAACACAGGGTCAAGTACTCAACTCCAACCTGATGTCCTTACCCAGGACAAATGCTGCCACGTAGTTGGATATATGTCCCATTCCAACAAGGACAAAAAGCACTGTAAACATCTCGAAGTTCACCGAGAAGACCTGCAGGAAGCTGAAGCCAGTCTGCATGCCCATGGTCAAAAACAGCACATTCTTGCGACCAAACCTGGAGAGGAAAGGAGGGTCACAGAGAAGCAGCTGGGAGAGGCAGCAGCCACTGGCTCCACTGAGGAGCTGTCTCCTGACACAGGGACTGGCACCAGAGGAGTCCCACCCTCTCAGGCTCCATGTGGACACTGAATCCATACTTTCCAGGATGAATGTGTAGTCTGGACACTCGGGCTGCCTCAATGGCAGTGCCACAATGATGCCATTGACTGCAGGGGATGGAAAGACATTTGTAAACCCACATATTCATAATAATTATTAAAGGCAAAAATACACATAAACATGTTAAATGTCTAATTGATTTTTAAAACAGTATAAAAATAGAAAATTACAGAATAGAAAATTAACGTTGCTTATTTAAATTTTTAAGAGGGTTTGAAAAAGACCATGACAGAATATTTCATATACTTTACACAATAAAATAGACAATCACACATATATTTTGATGACTATCCAACAGTCACATGTAGGTAACATTCAGGAGCAAGATATTTGTAAAGGAGTGGGTCAAACCCACCGTGTGCCCTGTTTTATTCTGTAGTCAGCTTCAGCAGCCCTGATGGACATCCTGAGCCTTTCTTTTGTGGTATCAAGGCTGGAAACCTAGTTCTAGACCCATGTTCCACTATTGTGGTCCAGCCCAGTTCACGATTCTAACTTGTTTTGTTTTAAAATCTCTTTCATTTTTATTTGGGTGCATCCATGTGGAGATCAGAGGACAGCTTCTGGGAGTTCATTCTTCCCACTAATCAGCTGAGTGCAGGTGACTAAACTCCGTTCCTTATGGGCAGCCAGCAGTTACCTGCAAAAGGGAAAAAATTGCCAGCCAAGCAATCTACCTTTTTTTTTTAATTAAAAATTTTAATTTTAATTTTAATTTATGTGTACAGGTGTTTTCCCCCAGATCCCCCAGAACTGGGCTTAGGTTGTAAGCATCTATGTAGGTATTTTAAAAAAATTAAACCCAGGTCCTTCAAGTGCTACCAGTGCTCTCAACATCTGGATGGTCTCTCTGACCCCCAATCTAACTTGTGGGGATCAAAAGACCCAACAAAAAATTAAGAAACCCAACAACAGTAACCACCCCTCCATTTGTCACCCAAGGATCTGTAGAAATGTTTCTCTTTTACAAGGACAGATATGCAAAGAGTACATTTCTTCATTTATTGAGGATGTTTCAACCTATTGGAACAATAGTTACAAATGAAATTGATGTTGCGAGAATATATTTTCATAAAACAAAGTATTCATGAAATGCACAAAATAAAAAAGCCTATATATAATCTATATGCCTAGAATTGGAAATTATGCAATTATGACATCTATTGAATACTGAATTACAGAAAACAATACTTGGAATTCAGAATAATTGGAACAAATGGGTATAGTTCAACATCAGACCGCATGCTTAGCACACACAAGGACCTGAATTAAATTTCCATCACAAATGACATGTAAAAATATGGCAAAAGGAAGACCCAACACACAAAAAAGTATATTATGGGATAGATTATGGGCAACTGCAGAGGCAGCAGAGGAACAGGAGACTGGCATCACTACCTAGAGCCCAGACTGCTGTCTGTGCTAAATTAGCGTGTTCGTTTTCTTTTGGTCATGGCTGTTTCTGAAGAATACACTCACATGCACTGTGCACATGGTGGACCTTCTCGTAAGTCCATGCACACTCACACACTAATCTCTGTGGGAAGCACTCTCTGACACACCTCAAATAACACTTCCTCGGGTTTCTAGGCGTCTGTTCTGACTAATGTGCTGCAGTTTTCCTGAGTACTATCAAAGCGTGCATCAACCCTTCCTGGGACATAGCTTTCTATTTTCTTTACATCCTTCTTTATGATGAGAATCTCAGTTTGGAGGATTTCTTTGGTGTGTGTGCACGCACACATGCCCGCACATGTACATATGTGTATAAGCATGTGGAGACCAGAGGTCAATCTCAGTGTTATTATCCAGAAGCTGTCCACCTCATTTTAAGCTGGTTTCTCACTGGCATCTAGAACTCACCCATTAGGCCAGGGTGGCTTGCCAATAAGCTCTAGAGAGCCTCCTGCTCCTGCCCTTCAGTTTCTGGGATTGTGCAGGCACGCCATGCCACCCTGAGATCACATGGGTGCTGGGGACTGAGCAGGGAACTTCATGGGTGTGGCTCAGCCCTTCACTGTGCTATTTCCCCAGGTTCCGGATTCAGAGTTTTAGGTTTCTGTTTGTGATTTGGGGCGGTTTTAGGCTCTAGGGTTTGTTGCTTTGAACTGTCCCTCTGCGGATGACAGGCACTGACACGGAAGTGGTTAGTGGGCGCTCACCTGGATGGGCAAACGCTGGACAGGCTTCTGAGGCACAGAGTTCTCCTGCCTGAGGAGCAGTTGCGGTTGGGCCGCCTCCATTCCACTCCAACTGCGACGGCGACGACAGAATCGAACGTAATTGGAACTAAAGCAAGAGCTAAAGTAAACTCGTTTCTCCAGATTCTTCCCCTCCCCAACCTTAGAGCTCCCCGCAGTCATGACCCACCAACAGAGACCATTATCCATTGCCCACATTCTTGAACTTACCCCTCCCTGATTGCACTGCAACTGCCATCAAGAGTGTGAGTCACGTGGGCCCCAACTCTTCTCTGAACTCCTGCTCTGCTGCTGTTGGCCAGCCTGGGATGCTAATCATTCCAATAATCCCAACCCACAAGTCAGCCTGAGGGAAAGCAGAGCTTCTGCTTGAGACTGGTCTCAGCTGGCTCACACCATGTGCATTCACGTATGCGTACCCTCTTATGTTAGAAAACCGGCAATGTTTGTGTCCTCAAGAAGGTGGTGTCTGGTTGGTGAGGCACTATCAACCACGATTAGTTACCATGCTACTGGACACGCCATTATACACCGGGACAAGCGCATAAAAGAGCCGGTCTCCAGGTCCACAGAGACACGTGAAGGAACTCAGACTCCAAGGGTAGGTACTGGGCACTATGAGATGATTTCCCTGACAATGGGGAACTGATGAGGTCCAAGGAAAAAGTAACGGTGCCAATGGGGAAGCACTGAGTCTAGAGCAAGAGACCATTGTTGATCCTGGGATGTCACTTTCCGTTCACTAATTTCTCTTCAGTGCCATGAAGTCCAGGAACTGAGGCCATGGAAACTGCCACCTAGAGCCATTTGTGTCCATTCGTGTGGCCGAGAGATAGCATTAGATTGAAAGAGTCAGATTCTCAGCTCGTGCGCCGTGGCTGGAGAGCACGTCTATGTGGTTCACTCAGGGCTTTAGAGAAAGCCATTAGCTGCTCCAAAGGACTTTGGAGGAAGAAAGACGTCTACACTGCAAAAGGCTTTGCGGCCATTAGACAGTGAAGGAGACTCCGACGTTCTTGTGTAAGGAGGGAATCCTACAAGTACAAGCAGTGTAAACCCTGCCCTCTTTCCTTCCAAAGGCCGCTCAGGACGAAGGAATCTAGGGAACACTCTCTCTATGCTTGGGCAGCTGGAGGTTGTAAAGAAAGAAAACTTGCTTTTTATTTGTGGGTTTCTTTAAAAAAAATGTGTTTTGCTTTTAAACAGTGTCTTACATAGAGCTAGGCTAGCCCTGAAGTCTCTCCTTCTGTTTAGCTTCTAGTGCCTGAATTATAGGCATGCATACGATTAGATCAGAAAACCTCATTTTCAACTTTACTTTTTAACTTTTTATATTGTGGGTGAGGGGTGGGAGGTGAGGGTGCGTGTGGTAGTCAGAGAACTTCCTAGAGATGCTTCTCTCCTTCTACCATGTGGCTCCCCATGACAGAACTCAGGGGCTTGAGCAAGGATCTTTTTACTCCGAGCAATCTCGCCCACCCACAGATCAGGTTTGGTCTCTTTTAAAGACTGTCAACAAAATGGCAGACGTACACATTTACAAAACCAGAAAATGTCACTCTACTTCTTCTCAGGGTGGTGCCTCTCATAATCCATAAAGCCGGTTTAATAATTTCAAACAGTCATGGCAACGTGACAGATGGTGGTGGCACATACCTTTAATCCCAGGCAGGCAGATCCTATACATTCAAGGACAGCCTGGTCTACAGAGCAGGTTCCAGGGCAGCCAGGGCTACACAGGGAAACCCTGCCTTGAAAAAAAAAAACCCAAAAAACAAAAAACTAACCAGACAGACAGACACACACACTCACACACACACATGCATGCATAAATACACATACACACATGCATGCATAAATACACACACACAGACATACACACATACACGAATAAATACACACACACACACACACACACACACACACACACGCATGAACATATAAAAGATGCCTCTTGTTTTCCTTCCATCAATTCAAGCCTAATAAGTCCTTATTCAAAATGCACATCTGATAGTCACACTCTGGTTTAAACCGCTCTCAAGGCTCCTCGCTTCTCGAATCCAAATGCCTCCCTGTGGTCTGAGCTAAGCTACGTTTGCTCATCTGCTCAGGCCTCTGCCTGCCTCGTGGTCCTGTCTCCACCCGAGTCTCCAGACCTCAACCACAGCGGACTTTTTCTATTCCTAAGCCTCTGGTCTACACTGCAACACATGGTGGGTTTTCCTGCCCAGAGTCCTCTTCTCTCCACCTCTTTGACACCAAATTCCCATTCATCTTTCCACTCTCAGCTCATGCTCTGTGTCTCAGTAAACCCTCCCCTGACCCTGATGGAGACTCCATGGCACTCTGACCTTCCCTGGTATCATTTCCCATGGCCAAAGAAAACAATCGCTTCTTCAATAAGTTGAATCTATCTGCTTTGTCAAAAGGCACGTTCTGGGTGAGCAGAGACCTTCAGCAGTAGTCCAGAGAACCAGAGAAGCAAGGGGCCCGGGTCTCAGAATAACCTGCCACTTGCCTACTGCATACTCTGGGCACATAAATTAACCACCGTGTTTTATTTGCCCCGCTTATAAAATGGAAATAACAGTTCTTGTCAGAGGGTTATGAGGATATGATTATCTATTCGGTTTTTAGAACAGAGCATGGCACATATTATATACTATGTATTTGCTAAATAAACAAGGTCAATTACTGCTTGTTACCAGATTAAGAGAAGTATCATTCCCCAACAGGGAGGTACCTTAGGCTCAGCCAGAGCTGCCAATCTTATGGTCACAGCCTACTGACATCTTTATGTTTAAAAATCTTTAGTTTTTTTTTTTTTTTTTTGAAACAGGGTTTTTCTGTGTAGCTCTGGCTATTCTAGAACTCACTGTATAGACCAGGCTGTTTTCAAACTCAGAGAACCATCTGCCTCTGCTTCCTGAGTGCTGGTACTAAAGCCGTGTGCCACTAGACATGACATCCTAGTGATGTCTTTAGTGCACGCTGGTGGCAGTTTAGTATTTTTGTTTTTAGTCACCAAGTGACTTTTGAAAAACTAAATCTAATGAGATATGCGGTTATGTAAGTTTTCCTTAGCTGGAAGTCGTGGTACATCCTTGTGCTTCTAGCATCAGGAACCTGATCCAGGAGGACTGCCAAAAGTTTAAAGTCAACCTGGCCTAAATAAATGTAAGAATTAGAAAAGCCAGAAAGATAGCTCAGTAGGCAAAATGTTTGCTATATAAGCCTGATGCTCTAGTTGAATCCTGGAACTAATATAAAAGCTGTCTCCTAACCTGCAAATATATTTTTATTACTTGCACACCTCTTATACACACACACACACACACACACACACACACACACACACACATACACACCACATACACACACACACAAATTAAGAAAACAACCAAAAAATTTGAGAAACAATCTGAGAATGATCCATATACGTAAACACACAATCACAGTCCCTGAGAGTATGTGACACAGTAAAGCAGCTCTGCTTCCCAGACAAGATGACATCTGTCTCAGCCTGGACTTGCCTATGAGCCTGCGAGTTGGCCAGGAGGACGCTGCAGCGCCCTCTACTGCAGTGGTTCTCATCCTTTCTTAGATGAGGTACTGCTGGGACCCTTCTCATATGGTGGCTCCCCCTTGCCTATAAAATTATTTTCAGTGCTACTTCATAAATGTTATTTTGTTACTGTTATGAATTGTAATATAAATATCTGATGTGCAGGCGATCCAATATGGGACCCATGAAAAAGGGGTTTCTGAGAACTTCACAGTTCTTGATGAAATAACAATAGAGACAACACACCCTCATAGACAATCTCTAATTTTATTGTTGCCTTTGGTTGCTGAGGCAGATTCTCCCTAAGTAGCCCAAGATGACCTTGAACTCTCAATCCTCTGGCTCATTCATCTGAGTGCTAGGAGGAGAGGTCCCCCTCCCCAACTTAAATTTCAAGAGGTTCCCCTTCCCATCACCACAGGCCACTTTGCTAAAGGACACCAGAGTTCTGCATCTTACACACTTCTCTCACCTTGCTCAGAGTTATAAGCTGGTTTTCTTACAAATACAGAAGTGGCCATCAGGTTATTGCTTGATGTACAATACCTGAAGTGTGAATCTCTCTCTTCCTCAGGGACAGGAGAGAGGTATAGTCTCCTTGGGAAAGTGACCCAGACTAGTACAGAAGTGAATTATGACAAAGCAACTGATCATAGGTACCCATGGCTTGACCGCCTTGGGTTTCTCTGTTCAATAGGGATTAGGAAATAATGTGGGAGGCCGTTGGCCCATGTTACTTGACATGGAAAATTTATGCTAGACATAGCTCCTGCTGCTTCTCAAACAAATGGCCCCAGTGTAAGAGAACATCATCATTTGAAGTCAAGTCCAAGTAAATACTCCTTGATCAGTGCTGGACCTTACCTGTCTGAGAGCTGTCCCGAAATGAAGGAGCCTAAGAGCACACCCACGTAAAACAAGGAAGTGGTGAGTGGGGCTTTCCAGTCATCATCACACACCAGGTCCCACTGTAGGAGGAGCAAAGGGATGTATCACTCATTCCTTTTACGGAATTTAAGGCTTCTTGGAAAATGAATCGGCATACCCTACATTCCCGAATGTTCTGACTACAGGAGCTCACTGACCTAGGTAATGACTCACCTGGGCAGCAATGCAGAGAAAGCAGGCGGCTCTCCCTCTCCATCTTCTCTTCATAGAGTAGGCTCCCATGTGACAGTTCAATTCAAGGAGAGGAGGAGGGCAAGCAGCTGCACTCTACCAAGCCTGACACTAACCCTGCTCAGCAATGGCTTTTGTGCAAGCTTCTAAGGATGCCAAGGGCTGTGGAAGAGGCAAAGTACTCTTGTGGGGAGTCTAAGAGGGAAAGCATCCTGCAAAAAATTGAGGCCAAAGAGCTGACAGTGTTCAGTCTAGACCTGTTCAATCAGCTCTGCTTGGGCCCCATCAAGGCAATGGCCCTTAAGTCCTGGTAGTATTCCATGCTGGAATATCTGATACCACACTCCAATATTACTAAACCCAGTATGCCTTGAAGTTATGGACTGGGAGTCTGGAATCTGGGTGTTAACTGCTACTTTGGTGTGAACTGTTTTTCTAACTTGCATAATGCCCTACCCATCACACTGAACAGTGCCTTAATTTCGTTATCTAGAAAACAGAGATTGGGGCAGAAAATAGGCATCGTTGCTTGTATTTCCACAATTCAAAATGTGGTTCCACTACAGTTACCATAACCAGGAAGTGATCTGTGTGGGGGGAAGTGTGGGGTACATGGGGGAAACAGTAACACTTAGGTATTTAGATGTCTCAGCCCAACATGGAGCTGGAAGACTGGCAGACAGTCCAAACAGGGACTTTAGTGGATCCCAGAAAGATATTGCTTGGCCAGAGACTGTATAGACGGAAACGCTGCAGCGTTTGGCAGAAGGCTAAGGGAAGTAAGCTTCCTGGAGGTGGCCTACTGTTCTGCCTGGCTGCGATGGGCATGCTCTGGAGGGCATGAACCCTAGAGACTTCCTTCCAGGATTGCTTATTGCTGCTGACATGCCTTTCCTGCCACTATTACACAGCCCAGTGATTCCTAGGTATTAGCCACTCTATTGGGTGAATTTCCTGCAGATCAACATGAAGATGAACTCTCATTGAGTTGATGCTCTTCGGATGTATTGATGATTTTATAGAATTCCTGATTTGATTTAAATAATTTTAGCAAGTTAGAATAATTGGTAGAAAGTTTAAGGAGCTGATCTTAGTTGTTTGGCTAGAAAGATATAATAAAGTCAGAATCAAGAGTAGAACGTGGGGGTCGCAGCCACCAAAATGAAGTCCAATCCAACGCACCGCCTCACATTCAGAGGAAGACATGTCTTCCCCTCTTTCCAAAGATCTGAGACAGACGTATAATGTTCTGTCTATGCCCGTTCGAAAGGATGATGAAGTTTAGGTTGTTCAAGGACACTACAAAGGCAAAGTGGTCCAAGTGTGCAGGAAAAAATAAGTCATCAAGGGAAAACATTCATTTTAGGTCGGGTCCAAGGCTGAGGCCACGGGTGTGTAGGATGATAAAGGAAGGGCATGGAAAACGGTTGCTTTGAACTAAGATGAGCTTCGGAACGAAGCACCACTTTGAACTTATTCTCACCATTCTGCTTTAACTCCCCTGTGTAACACTTCATCTACGAAGGAACTGTTCTTACTTAGAACACTTCGTCTAAGAATCTATAAAATGCCAAAAGCAAAATAAAAGATGGGTGTAGCTCTTTTCTGTTTTCTGTTTCATCCAGTGTAAGTCTGTCTTGTGTGTCTTGTGTGTGTGTGCATGAGAGAGAGAGAGAGAGAGAGAGAGAGAGAGAGAGAGAGAGAGAGAGAGAGAGAGAGAGAGGAGGGCACATGGCCTTTTTTCCTTCTTTTTCTTTCTCTCTGGCTCATGAAGAGTTAATAAACTCAGAGCCTCCAGCCTCGTGCCCAGCCAATGAGTGGCCCCTGAAAGAGCCCAAGTGGTTTAAACTTTTTCCCTTACCTTCTATTGCTAGCAGCAGGAGTCAATTGCAAAGCCATTAGCCAGGCTCCCTAACAGTAAGCAAGAGTTAACTGGCAGAGCCATCAGCTCCCTTCCCCCAATGATAGGAGAGAGCAAATTGCCAGAAGAATTGCCAGAAGTCATCACCATTTTTTTGCCTCTCCCCACTGCCCAAGTCTATATCCTACCTCAGTTTACCTGGGTGTTGAAGTTGGTCTTTGGCAAGACCTCACATGTACAGCTGCCCTCATGGGAATCTAGACCTACCCCTCCTGGCACCAGACTATTGCCTGCCTTCCAAAGAGCCTGCTGCCTCCCAGTAATTAACACAGACAGGGAGTGTGCTGCTTTCACAAAGAATCACTTTCATGCTGGTGACAGAAAAATTGGGCCTCTTTGCTGTCCTGGGTGTGGAGGGCATCCTAGAGTCTGGACATGTAGACTTCCATTGCTGCCTTAGGCATACTACTAGCTTTGAAGTAACATGTACTTAGATGGGCTAAGTTGGGTGGTGATCCCCAAAAGAGGTAATAATTGGGGTTATCTGATCCTCAATTCAAAAAGGAAGCAGTCAAAATAGAAGCAGAGGCAAGCAGGATTCAAGGATCCTGAGCATCTGGATTTGGATGCTCTCACTCCTACAGGCTCCACCTGCCCTGGTGGTACCAGCACCCAGGTATCTGGTAGGTGGACAAATGTTACTATCCACACATGGCTGCTAAAGCCAATTCTGGGAGTATTTGGGGTCATAAAGCTGAAGGAAACAATAATGGCAGACAGCTTCTGAGCTTCTGTGTCACAGGCAAAACTGTGGCTACTGTCATTCTTAACTGTGATGAAATGTATTGCTTTTGCTACAACAAAGATGACATGAAGGATAAGGTGCTGTAAGCTGTTTATCAACATGTCCTATATGATGGTTGGGAACTGACACATGCAAGGAAGACAAGAAATCCATCTGGAGGGCTGAGCTGTAGCTGAGTCGGTAGAGTGCCTGCCTAGCAAGCATGAAGCTCTGGCTTCAGTCCCCAGCACTGCACAAACCATTGTGTAATCCCTGAAGTGGAAACTTAAGGGTTCTTTGGAAAGTTGGTTGGATGGTGTTTTGCTGGGGCAAACAAGTGAAGGAATAAAGTTTTCTTAAAGTGGCTAGGTGTGAAAGGCGAAGGCAGACTCATGAAGGAACGTTTTGCTGAAGCAGACACAGGAGAGAGGATGTTCTGCTAAAGCAAGCACGTTAGAAGACTCGTGACGAAGGATCCTTTGCTAATGACATGCATGTATTGGTTTGCCTTACATTGTGTAGTTGAGCTGCATGGAGAGAAACACACCAAAAAACTCCTGGTTGTGTACTGCCGTTTGTTGCTGCTTCCAAGGACTCAGGCTGATTGGATGCTCGTGCTGAGGCAAGGCTCTAAAGAACATGTGATGCTTGTAGGGTATACATAGGATTCAATAGTGAAGGAGACAGAGCTTAGTTTGCTGGTACCACTAGCTGTGAAATGCTCGCAGGTCTTGAGTGTTTGCTGATCTTTGCTTCTCTAAGAGAGGCACAGCTGAGCACTCCTGGCGTTCCTGTTGGTCCCTCCTGCTGACTCAAGCCCAGGATGAGGCCGGGCTGTCTCTGCTAGGTCATGTCACTGCTGTTGCTAACCAGACTCTTCCGAAATGGACTGCTGCCGTATCCATGACGTGTTTGTGAGTGGATAAAGCTGCTGCCTGCTAACCTGTGAATGGAACTACTGATTTCCAGAAAACATAGATGGGAGTTTCTCCAAAGAGCCTTTCTAAACAGGTCCACTCCCCCCATATCCTTTCTTTTCCACTACCTCAGGTAGGTGGTGGGTTATAAGGAAGGTTAAAGCATTTAAGAGCCATCATTAAAAATAGGATTTGAAAAAAATTAAAGTTACAAATCCCAGCTCTTGGGAAGAAGGATCAGAATGTCAATATTCAAGGTCTTGTGCATGCCATGGAGGAGGAGCTGCAGGGGACAAGTGAATTTCCCGGAGATGTCGCACCCAGCTGCCATGGGTGAACTCTGAAGAGGCACAGCCCTAGGAACTTCGTCCCAGGATTGCTTCTTGGTATCCATGTACCTTCTCTTGTTTGTCATTGCTCTATTCCCCATACATCTGGCATGGAGAGACCCTTACTGCCTATAGCCTGGTCTGATTACTTCCTGGGTGACAGCCCATTCTGTTGGGCAAGTTTCCTGCAGATCAAACATAAATATGATCTTTCCTGAGACAATGCTGTTTAGATCAATTAATGATTTCGTGGAATTCTGTATTTGATTTAAATAGTTTTAGGAAGTTAGATCGTTGATAGAGAGTTTAAGGGGATGGTTTAAGTTGTTTGGCCAGAAAGATATAGTAAAGTTAGAGTTAAGAGTAGAATGTGCCTCCTCCCTCCTAGAATAGTGAGGTTACATATGTTAGAAAAGGAGTCCAGTGAGCTTTCGTGTGTTACAAGCATGTAATTGTACTAGGGAGTAAAGTAGGCTTGGGACCAGTTAAATGATCAAACAAACAAACAAAACAAACAAAAACACCATTTCATTCTGTGTTGGGTCTGAGTTCCTGGATCTTATGATCTATAGATATGGCCACAAGTTTTGCTGTGCACCATGAAAAGACAGGGTTATAAATAAAGAATAAATAATTCTATTATAAAAATAGGGGTAGATGGTTAGCCAGTTTAGCTGAACAGGCTTCAAAAATAAGATGTAAGACAGATGGTGATCTGTTTCTTGGTAAATACAAATTGTCATCAGCAAAGCACAGGGAAATACAAATTGTCATAATGCAAAACACATTTAGCCCAACTTCAAAAGTTCCATATTCTATAACAGTCTCAACAATGCTAAAAGTTCAAAGTCTCTTCTGAGATTCACCCAATCTCTTAACTGTAATCCCCCCCAAAAATTAAAAAGCAGATCACAGGATATACATTACCATCCCAAAATGTCACAGAAGGAATACTAGACCAAAGTCAGGCCAAAAAACCTGCTGGGAAAACTCCAAACTCTGCATCTCCATGTCTGATATTAAAGTGCTTTCATATTTCCAAGTCCTTTCAACTTTGTTGACTGCAACAAACTTCTTCCTCTTGGGCTGGTTCCATTCCTTTAGCAGCTTTCCTCAGCAGGTATCCCAGGGCTCTGATATCTCTAGCATCTTGGGGTATCCAAGGCAACTTAAACTTTACACCTTCTTGTTCCAATGTCTGGGATCCACACATGATCTGAGGTCCTCCAATGGGCTTGGGTCACATCATCCAGCTCTGCTCTTTGTATCACTTTAGGCTCTGGTTGACTCCTCTCCACTGCCACTACTGTTCTTGGTGACCATCCCATGGTAGTGGCATCTTCAATACGCTAGGGTCTTCTGCTGCAACTAGGCTTAGTAGCCTCTCACAGGCTCTCTTCATGCTGCCAAGCCTCAACATCTTCTGCACGATCCCTTCATTCCTGGGTTGTCAACTGCAACTGAGGCTGCACTTTCACCAATGACTTCTTCTGGCCTTTCACAGTGCCAAGCCTCCATGACTGTTCATGCCTTCAAAACCAGTACCGTCTAGGTGATTCTACATTACCAAGCCTAGCTGCAGCATGAGACACAGCCTTGGTTATCTTCAGAACACAACTTTTTAGTGCTCTCAGAAAACACTTCTCAGAAGACTTCACCTCAGTGGTGCTGGTCTCTTCTCTCACCATTTTGCATCTTAAAGGATTCATGAAGGGCTTGTCTTCTGGGTCTTTCTATTATGGAGAATTAGGTTTTGCATAGCACATCCACCCTGGCATTGCAATTTTCCCCTGAGCCATAAAATCCCTTCATCAACACTAAACCAAGGAATATCAGGCATCTCCAACTCCTTTTCAGCAGGCCATCTTTTGAGAAACGCTTCAGCCAACCATTCAAATAAACTTCTGACACCTTTTTGTAACTTGTGAGCTTCCATATTAAACCTCAAATATCTACTCAGAGGGCTCATATCAATAAACCCAGTCTGATCTAGTTGTATGTCCCTTCCACCATTATCCCACACCATTAAAATGCATTCTCACACACATTCCCTAGACTTCTGCTTGAACTAATTAGCAAGCTCATTAATCTCCTTAGTGCAGCACACTTCCCCATGGACTAGACTTTCCAACCTCCCCTCCAGGGACCTGCTTTGCCTTGAGTCCGGTTATAGGTCTAGAAGAAATGATTAGTTGGCCTTGAAGAACATCAGTATTGTCTTGCCTGGCATTTTCTTTAGAGAAAGTCACTGCTGGCTTATCAAACAATGAAGGATTAATTTTCTCAGGTGAAAAGGGCAATATTTCAAGGGGTGGGACTACGGATAGTGCTTCCTCCGGTGACGTGAGATTCCCCTTGAGAATCTGAGGATTTAAAGTTCTCAGCCTTAATAGGGTCCTCCCACACACCCCCATCCCAAGCTATAGGATCCCATTCTTTGTCAATTAATGCCCTTACTTTAACTGCTGACAGTGTCTGAGGCTGGAACTTAAATTTTCACTATCATTTAGCCAACCTTATAATGAATACTTTGTTTTTTTTTTTTGTTTTTTTTTTTGTTTTTTTTTTTTTTTTTTTTTTTTTTTTGAGCTCCATAGCTGCTGGAGGGGAGATTCTCTTCAAGGGTACCTTAGAAACCCTAAAACAGCTTTTCGAATGTGCAGCCAGTCAATTTTATTATTCAGCTCACCACTTTCTGTTACCAGTTTATCTAGAGATGCCAAAGAGCAATGAGCCAGCAAAATAATTTTCCTCATTTCCCCCCAAACTGTAGAAAATTTCACATACTATGTCACCTAATCCATTGCCAGTCACAATCGATGGATCAAGCTAGTCAACGGCATTTCCTTCTTTAAGTTTGAAATATAGTTTCCACCATGGCCTTCAGTATTCTCCAAGCTCCCTGAGGGTTTGGAGAGCTTTTGGTAATTGAAGGTACTGATGAATTAGAAGGTGCTGGCAAATTATTAGGACAATTGCAGAGACTTAAAAGATTCATCCTTATACTTCTGCTCCTCTAGAACTGCTCTAAGTACCAACTTCTGTATTAGTCAGAGTTCTCTAGAGTTACAGTATGGAATGTCTCTCTCTGTATTAATGGAAATTACTGGAATGACATACAGTCTAACAATAGGCAGCTGTGAATGGGAAGTCCAAGTCTGAATGGGAAGTCCAAGAATCTTGGGTGTTTCAGATGGTCTTCTCTAAAGCTGGAATCCTGAAGAAGTCAGTCCCAATGAATGTGCCCGAAAGTAAGGGCAAGCAGACAAAGAACAAACACTCCCTTTTTCCATTGTCCTTATATAGGCCCCAGCAGCGGGCATGGCCCAGATTAAAGGTCTGCACTACCAGGCCTGGATTTGGAATGTGCTCTGTCCCAGGCTGGCCTTCAACTCAAAGATCTGTTTGCCACTGTCTCTGAGGACTAAAGGCATGTACTGTCTTGTCTGAGCCTAAGCTTTTTCATGGCCATGATGCTTCAAAATCTGGATCACCGATATACCCTCCATTTCTGAACTGTAGCTCATTCTAGATGTAGTCAAGTTGACAACCAGGGATAGCCATCACAGAGTGGAATACGGTAGAATGAATATGCTTGGCCCATGGGAAGTGGCACTATTAGGAGGTGTGGCCTTATTGAAGGAAGTGTCTCATTGTGTGGGTGGGCTTTGAGGTTGACCCAAGCTCTGTCCAGTTCAAAAGAGAGTTTCTTTTTGGCTACCTCCGGATTGAGATTGTAAAACTCTCAGCCCCTCCAGCACTATGTCTACTTGCCTGCTATCATGCTTCCTGATGATGATAATGGACTGAACCTCTGAAACTGTAAGCCAGTCCCAATTAAATGTTGTCCTTTATAAGAGTTGCCTTGGTCATGGTGTCTCTTTATAGCAATAGCAAGCTTTCTTTCAGAGGATCCCATTGCCTTATTTTGGCTCCCACAGGCACTACATTTAGGTGGCACTTCAAATGCATGCATGCAAAACGCTCATACACATAAAAATGAATCGATAAAAAACTTGTTGAGGTTGTTTAAAAGATGAAGAATCATATCTTTTATGCATCATTTAATTCGTATGTTAGTGTGATACTTGTCTATGCATAGGTGGATAGACATGAACGCCTACATGGGGACTAGAGGAATACAGTGGGTGTTCTGCTTTATTCCTTTGAGACATGGTCTCTCCCTGAACTTTGTTGTTATGCCTGGCTTTTCTTTCCCTGTTTTTTTGTGTATGAATATTTGTCTATGTGAGTGTATTCCACATGTGCCGAGCAGACGAGGATGCTGGATTATCTGAGACTGAAGTTACAGGTGGTTGTAAGCTGCCTGATGTGGGTTCTAGAAACTGAACTTACAGAGGACCTTTTTTATTCTTTCCTTCATTTTTCTTCTTTCTCCCTTTCTTTCCTTTACCTCCCTCCCTCCCCACCTCCCTCCCTCCCATCCTTCCTTCCTTCCTTCTTTTAATATAGGGGCTTGTATCCAAAATCAGGTCTTTCTATATGATTGAGCAGCAAGCACTCTTACCCACTGTTATCTCTCTGGCCCCAAGGAGTACCTCTTGACCTCATATATAATGAGGATTATTTTTCTATTATGGGAAGAGAGTGGTGAGTGCAGACCCCAGGAAATTACAGTTGGTGCTCAAGTCCCCAAACACATCCACATGCACCATTAAACAGCACGTCACATCCTCAGCCGAGTGACTGAGAAGCGTCAAAGTCACCCAAGAATAAAGTGCAAGGGGATGAGGAATTCGGTTTCCATCACTCTTCAGAGAAGGTGCCTTAACCAACCTCTCCAGTGATCTTGTCTCAGAATACTGTGGAAAAGACTCTGTACCAACAAGTCACCCTGGATAGATCTGGGGACACACGGGTCCTTAAGAAGTAACAATCCATCGAGGGCAAATGGAAAACAGTTTCTCATGGGGCATGGCAAGACTTCATCTCAGGGCAAGGATAGGTGAGGGAAGGAAGAGCAACTACAGAAAGGGTAGAGATGTTGGAACACATGTTTCTTTAACTTTATAAAAGCTCTGCAAAGAGTATTTCCTTTCTGAACAGAGGCTGAAACTGTGCCCACTTCTCTGGAGCAAGTCCTAATCCCACACCTCTAAATCATTTCAGTATCTTGAAAAAGTCCCACCACTCAGGGTCTCAGGGCATCTCCTTCTGGACTCTATCTTCAATGCGACCCTATGGCCTATGATGACCTGCCTGACACTTAGACACTGAGGGACGTACTATGGCTAGAAGTCGTCTCATAAAATATTCCTGGAGGATGCTTTTCACCAGGGAGCTTGTGAGTTGGATAAAGGCAACAACCGTCGCCCGCGATGTCACCGGATCCTGACAGGGGGCTGCCACCTACCTCTGTCACGATGGTGGCCAGGAAGACATCCTTGCTGTACTCCCAGCCATCCAGGCAGTTCTCCTGCTCCAGCTGCTCCAGGTCCACGTCCCGTCCCGGCTCCAGCCCCAGTTCAGAGAAGTTGGTGATGGTGGCCAGTCGGTAGCGGCGGCATTTCTGAGGCACCTGTCGTCCGTCCTTCGTCTCCAACGGGATACTGTGGTTGCGCCACGCGCTGCTCAAGTTCACGGTGTCTGGTACCAGGCAACGATGCTCCGGAATCGCCGTCAGGAACACGGCCGACAACCCAGTAAAGCCATTGGGGATGATGCTGGAGCTGAGCAGGAAGAAGATGAGGCGCTGGAAGGGCCCCCACTCGCCCAGGAAGGCGGTCACCTCGTCGTAGTCAGGCATACAGTAGGCAGCCCACGGGGAGACCCTTGGGTGCAGTGGGCGGCGCACGGTTTGTCTGTGCGCGTGCGGGCTGAACACCAGTCACTTGTCTTAGAGGAGAGCGAGAAAGCGCCAGGAGACGTTTTCCACAGGAACAAGCTCGTGAGTTCCTTCCGCCGCCTCAGACCCCGCCAGCGCCAAAGACACCCAGGTCGTGAGGCCATACTGGACTCCGCCTCTGGCCTAGACTGCAAGGCCCGCGGTGCAGCCCTGAGACTGAGACGAAACTTTGGGTAGGCGTGGCAGGAGCCTGCGTGATCCATAGTGGACGCTGGACGCGCGTGGACGTGAGGAGGACCCGGTTCGGGACGGTGCGGAAGCGGGATGGAGCCTAGCTTCAGAATTGCGTGGGCGTGAGGGAGGCTTGGCGTCCCTTGCCCTCTACTCAGCTCAAGAAGTCCCTTCATGTCCAGCCTACAGAGTAAGCAAGAAGGGCTGGGGGCGGGGCCTCTGTAGTCCCCGCCCCGAAGAAGCTGTTGCTATGGGAGGAATACGTCTTCTTAAGCCACACCCCTAGCAGGTCTCTAGGCCCCCTATGCAGGAAGTGGTGACCAAGCCAGGTATTGACTTGGAAAAATGCTTAGGAATTCAGTATGAAATATCCTCTCACCTTTTTGTTGTAGGTCAGAAAGGGATTGTATCTCGCCCCAAATTTCCTTCGGAGGTCCTGAGTTCAATTTCCAGCACACATTTGTAGCTTACAACCTTCTGCAACTCCAGTTCCAGGGGAACTAACGCTCTTTTCTGGTCTCCAGGACACCAGACATACATGTAGTGCACAGACATACAGGCAAAATGCCCACTAAATAAGGCAAAATTATCATAATCATTAAGACTGAGACAGAATTTGAGACTGTGGTCATGAGGCTGTGGGCAATGAATTTTAATTTCCAGGCTCTGTTCTGTGCTTTATGTTCTTAATGATTAAGAAATCATCCTGTTGTTCATCAAATTTACTTATGCAAATATAAAAATTTAACTTCAAGATTAAGGATCTTAGTCTAGGGTTAAACCCTCAGATTAGTTATTTTTACAGTTAATTAACAGCTGACTCATGAGGATCTACGTAGGTCTAGGTCAGCCAGGGTTACACAGTGGAAACCCTGTCTCAAAACAAACACACAGTCTCACAATGAAATCCATTATTTTGGGCAAATACTATTTTCTAAACTTAAAAAGGGTAAGGTATAAAAAATAGCAGCCATGTGATTCTAAGGTAATACCGTCAAATGAAGTGAGAAGTTAACATTTATAATTTTATTTATTATTTATTTATTTATCGAGATGGGTCCCACTATATTTCACTGGCTTTATCTGCAACTTTGGTCACAGAAAAACACTTGGCTCATCCTCTCCAGGAGCAGGGACAGCAGATGTATACAGCAGATGCCCATTATCATTAAAATTGTCTTGATAGCTCTTGTATTGGTAACTTTTCTCGTTACAGAGACAAATGCAATTTAAAGGGATAGGGTTTGTTTGGGCTCGTGGTCAGAGGGTGGAGTCGGTCACTCTGGGAAGGCTTGGTGGCAGGAGTCTGCTTGTCCATAGCCTGTCCTCAGCCAGGAAGCCAGGAGTGATAAACACTGGTGTTAAGCTTGTTCTCTCCTCTTTATTTATCCCACACTCCAGGCCATGGAACTGCTGCTGCCCACCGTTAGTGACACTGCCCACCGTTAGTGACACTGCCCACTGTTAGTGACGCTGCCACTGTTAGGGTTTCGCTTCCCACTTCAACTAACCCGATCTAGAAACTTCCTCACAGGTATGCCTAGAGATTTCTCTCTAAGGCGATTCTAGACCATATTAAGTTGACAACAATAATTGTCACAACCATATTAACAACATTTACAGGTTTAGTAACTAAAAGTTTTACGTGGTCAGATTCAAATTTTGCATAAAGAACTAACAATCTGAAGTCTAGTTACATATCCACATATGCAGGGACATGTGAGATTAAGATGTAAGTGGCTGCCCTGTGTTCTCCCCGGCAGTGCTGCGTATTAGAAACCTTTAGAGCTGGGGTGTGGCTCAGTGGGAGAGTGCTTACCTCACATGCACCAGGCCCTGGATTGGACCCCAGCCGTGTAAGAACAGCTTTTCTTTAAAAAGTACAGAATTAACTGCAACAATGTTATCGTTTTCTTATAAAGTTGGCTTGGAAAGTGTGATGGTTTACATATGCTTGGCCCAGGGAGTGGCACTAGTAGAAGGTGTGGCCTTGTTGGAGGAAGTGTTTCACTCTGGGGATGGGCTTGGAGACACTCCTCCTAGCTGCCTGAGGATGCTCAGTTTGTTCCTGGCTTTTTTTGGATGAAGATGTAAAACTCTCAGCTCCTCCTGCACCATGCCTACCTGGATGCTGCCATGCTTCTGCCTTGATACTGGACTGAACCTCTGAACCTGTAAACCAGCCTCAATTAAATGTTTTTATTTATAAGACTTGCCTTGGTCATGGTGTTTGTTCATAGCAATAAAACCCTAACTAAGACAGAAAGCACTGATGTGCATTTAATTCTTATTAAAACTCACTAATTCTGCCCTTCCCCCCAAAAAAACTCACTAATTCCTGTCTTTCATACCATGTCTTGGAACTTCAGTGTGTATTTTGCCGGGCATTTCAGTTGAATCTAGTGAAGTCCACATTTAAATACGCAGCAGCTACTTCTAGTTTGTGGCTGCCTTGGTGGATGGTATTATTTTAAAGCCTTTGAAATTTGGGTTGTTACTAATAAGTTGAACATTACATGACACTCCTATCTTATGAAAGTGCATTTCAATGTTTTTTGTTGTTTTCTCCCATGGGCTTTTCTTTCTTTCGTTCTTTCTTTCTTCCTTTCTTTCTTCCTTTCTTTCTTCCTTCCTTTCTTTCTTTCTTTCTTTTCTTTCTTTTTGCAGTTTTGAGGATTTAGCCCAGGGTCTATGCATGTCAGTTTGCTTTTTTAAAAAAAACCAAAATAACATTTATGATTATATTTAACAAAGGCTGTATATCTAGCCTCCTCAAGTTTTGATATCACAACCTCATTCTCCATCATCACTTTGCTGACTGAGCCATCTTCCCAAATCTAGAGAGTTCTTTGCCTGCTGGTGTTATGTGACACAGTGTAGGGTCTGCAGATCATCAGTGGACTAACAGCACATCTACTTGATGTGGCTTTCAGACTCTCTAACACATCAAAGACTCATCAAAGACTCAGGACCCGCAGTCCAGATGATCACTTAGCTACAGCCCCATATGAGTTCAATTAAAAAGCTGCTCTTACTTTAAATGTGCTGGATCTTCTCTATACACACACACACACACACACACACACACACACACACACACACACACACACATCACATCACATATACACCACATATACACCACACACACACAAGCCCTGTTATCATCTAATAGTCATGATAATACAATGAATTTTATTTGGATAGCATTTATACATTCGGAGATGTTTGTTAATCTTCATGTGGATTTTGCCAATCCTTGGGTAACACATTTTCAAAAAGATGTTACCAATCTATTTCACTGAATAGTTAGCAATATAAGACCTTTTAGAAGTGTTTGTTCTTAAAAAACAAGACCATTTGGAAGAGTGGCCCAGAATTTATGAGATCTTGTGTTTTTCTCCACAAGTCTAGTTTAGTGCTCCCTGTTTCTATTAGTCCCTTTCAGCAGGAAAGGCGTTTGTTTTGTTCAGACAGGTTGCTTGTGGTAAGGCTGGACTCACTCTCCTGACATAGCCAAGGATGACCTGGAATTCCGGATCCTCCTGTCCCCATCCCTAGATGGAGAGCTGGGATTATGGGCTTGCTCCACCACCCCTGCTCATCGTACACCGTCTGGTTTCCAGTTTGCCAAGTGCCTTGGAAACCTTGTTAGAGTGCAGTTATTAGAACCTTGGGATTTTCTTCTCTGTCCACTGAGACTGTTGATTTTTTCCCACATCTGAACCTGAAAAGAAAGCAACCACTGAAGAAAATTAAACAGTGGGAACTCCCCTCCCTCAAACACCAAACTGACATCTGGAAACACTTCCCCATTCAACCAATGAAAAAGCATGTGAACTCTAATTAAAGAACCTCACATGTGCAGACCTTGTATTTTATGATTTCAAGAGACTAATCAAGCTACTTTCTTGATTAAACACAAAGCTTAAATTTAAGATCTTCAGTTTCCCTGAAGAAAGAATAAAGGGGTAGCAGGAAGCTCATAACGATATGAGTTGAAAGAAAAGAATTGTAATGATTAGGTAAACTTTTTTGTTGTTGTTTTTCAAGACAGGTTTTCTCTGTGTAGCCCTGGTTGTCCTGGAACTCATTCTGTAGACCAGGCTAGCCTGGAAATCAGTGATCTGCCTGTCTCTGCATCCTAATTGCTGGAATTAAAGGTTTGTGGCAGCACTACTCAGTGATTAGATAAATTCCTATCAAGGCACCTTTGTTATGGCTAGCCACAGCTAACACTTTATTTAATAGAACCCCCCAGACAGCCATGTGAAATATTCCCACGTAATAAATCGGAAAAGTGAGGGTTGAGAAAACTTAATATATTCCCCCAACTTTGTGCCCTAAGTTGGAAATTTAAAGCCAGGTCAGTGCAGCTCAGAATCTCAAATTCTTCATTGTGCCACAGAGGTTTTAAACTCGTCCAACTGGGTTGTCAAAGATGTTTGGTCTTTGCCTCTGGTACAGAGCTCTGAACTCTCCTGTGGCTTCCTGGGCGACAGAGGGCAACATGTTGCTTTGGTTCTTGGAGGTGGCTCTTAGCTAGCTTGAGCATGGGCACTGGTTGCCAGAAGGAAAAATCCTTGATCTAGGAGGCACAGGGCTTCATGGCTCTGCTTGCCCAACCTCTGCAGAGAACGGGGTAGGGATAGAGTTAATGACCAATCAAGTCCACCAGATGGAGAATCTGCAGTGTGGTTGGAATCTTCTGAATCGCTGACGTCTCACTGTCAGGAGAGTAGTGCACCCCAACCCACAGGAGCAGATGCCCCACACTTAGGGTCCTCCAGCACACACGCCTGCCCAGATCCTCCCTAAGGCTGTGCTGACAGCAAGGGAAGGGTTTCCTTAGGGTCTTGGAAGCTTTCTAGCTGACTGAGCACATGGATCGGAGCTGTGGGGACCCTGGCTTGGTGGCCAGGTAAGACAGGAGGGAGAGTGCCTTATGACTGAAAGGTCTGGGATTGGGCTCTTACACCTGCGGGATCTGATGCTAACTGTTGTGTCAGAATTGAACCAGATCGTAGGACAGCCAGAGGGTCTCCAAAAGATGAAAAACACATGAATCGCATAGTCCCCAAAAGACAATCTGGATTTAAAAAATTTGTGTGCGCGCTTGCGTATGTGTGTACGTGCATGAATGTGTATGTGGGTACATGGTTGGGGACATTCACCATTGCTCTTCAGCTTAGATTTTGAGGTATCTTCTATCCTGGAGCTCAATGACGTAATCAGATTGGCTGGGCAGCAACCCAATCAGGGTTGGCCTGCCACCACGTTTCTGATACTAGATTATAGATGAAATACTGGATCATACACAGATGCTCGGGAGCTGTAGCATTAAATAAACTCTGTCTAAGATGCTCCTGGTCATGACATTTAATCACAGCAAAAGAAAAGCGTTTAATACAGAGGATAGATTGAGGACATCAGTTCTCTCCTTCCACTCTGTGTGAATACACACAGGACTGGAACTCGAGTGCTCAGACTTGGTGGTAAGTGTCCCACTGAGCACCTCACAGGCTCCTGTATTTACACCGACGGATGAGTGCTTTGTTTTGCATGCATATGTTGGATACTTACCTTTTTATCTTCTTTAAGTAAATTTTCCTTTCCTTTGCTGGAAAGCCCCTTTCCCCACAGACTGCAGAAAGCTGGTGTCCTATCAGCCTATGTCCACATTCCTGCCGCAGATGTTTGCCCTGGCTTATGGACATTTGACTTTGGTTTTGTTACTGTGTTTTTGTTTGTTGGTTGGTTTGTTTGGAACTGGTTCTCACTATGGAGGATGGCCTTGAACTTTCGATCTGTATCCTTTTCCTTGCTCAGTCCACATTAAAAAAAATTGTTGTTCTTGTAGATTCATGATTTTGTATTTTAAGTCCTATCTTTTTCTTTCCAGAATTTACTTTTATGCTTTTTAGAAGTATTCGATTTTTTCTTCATTCAAAACTATCTAGCTGAATATTCCAACAGCTTTGAGTCCTCCCATTGATTAGTTTTACATGTACATGTATGTGTGTGTGCATGTGTGCACACACGGATGGATGAATTAACATTGAGGGTTCGTTATGTGACTCAGGCTGGTCTTGACCTCCTGGACTCATGTGGACCCCCTCCCTACCTTACCCTGTCTTATAGTTTGGGATACAGGTGTGTGTCCTGCTCTGCCCAGTGGATTTTAAGTTTATACGTTTTGTGTGTGTGTGTGTGTGTGTGTGTGTATGTGTGTGTGTGTGTGAGCGTGTCTGGCTTTTAAAAATCATATTTTGAATTCTCTTCTTTTCTCAGGCTTCATCCTCAGCTCTGTCTTGCTCCACTGCTGCCTGTTCCTACACTGTGGCTGAGGTGCTCCAACTGGCACTGACCAACGGTTTTCTCTAGCACCCCCTCCCCCATCTCCACTCAGTGCTTTTTCTTTTCATATCATGGTGGTTATCCCCCTGCATTTATTCTTCCCAACATTCTTAATTTCCTCCAATCATTTTGCTGCTTACCCTCTCACTTTCTGCATCTGCTCCAAGTTTTCCGGTAGAGTCACCCCAAAACTTTCAGGGAAGAAAAGCGTGACGATTCCAATGAGGACAGTCAGACTGCCCATGAGGATGTAGGGCAGGAGTCTGTTATAAGCGCCTGTAAAATACCAGACGTGAGAACATCAGTTAGATGCAAGCATGCTCCTGGGAGACAGTTTATCAAAGTGCAGACAGGCTATGACAGCAGGTTTAACCCAAGCGTTTCAGAAGAAAGCAAGGCAGCAAAATACCCAAAATACTCCACTGGAGCCCAAGGGGTTTCCCAGACGTCTGCCGTTATCTAGGTCTGGTTGTCATCAGCATGCTCTTAGTTCTAAGCCACTGCCCAGCCGTGCATGGCACGCTCCCTAGATAGACGTCTTCACCATCAGAGCTTCCTTAGGTGAGGACTTGGATGGGTGGTGAGAGGTAGCAGGGGATGGCTTTGAACATCTAATTCTCTCACCCTCGCCTCTAGGACTCCATCCGAGGTTAAAGCCCTGCTGGGGATCAAACCCAGGACTTTGTGCTTCTTCGTAGGCAAGGATTGTACTGACTGAGCCACACACAGCTCTTTTCTACTTCTCTGCATGGGGGCTACTGAGATAGAGGAATAAAACCCCTCATCTGCTTCTTTGCCCACAGAGAGGGGAGAAAAACAAACACCCATCCGTGTAGTTTTTGTTCAGTTTTTGTTTTTGCTTTTGGCCGTTAGGGTAAATACGGCTCTTGCAGCTTTTCAGTGGCCCTAATAGGAACAGCTTCTTACACTCAGTGCTCTTTCTTGAGCTCTGCTTCTTGGGCACCGGTACTGGGTCCAGCACTAGGTCATCTAAGCGTAGCTGAGAAGTGTAAGGAAAAATGGCTTCACCGTATGCTCAGGGATGTTGTACTCGGAACAGCAGTGTGGGGTGAATTAAGGTTAGGAAGATAGGTTTCATTCACTGTGTAGATTTATAGTGCATTCTTTCTGAGAGTTTATCTGTAGGCTGTGTGTGTGTGTGTGTGTGTGTGTGTGTGTGTGTGTATCTGAACTCATAGGTAACCGACGTGAGCAAGAAAAATAAGGAGGCATGTCAATGCCAGTCACATCTTAACAGAGGCTGGGCTCAGAACACTGAACAACATCCCACTAAAAGTTCCTTGGCATATTATTCCAGCATGATATACTATACAGAAACTAAAAATTTTTGCCTTGCAAAAAAAACATCCAAGTGTAAGTGATTACCCAGGGAAATATTGATAAAATGTATTCAGAAGGCTAACTCCTAACAGTATAAAAAACTCATACCCTCCACTGAATTACTGGGGAGGACTCAACAGCACCCACTGAATCCCATTCATCCTGTCTGCCTCTGCCTTCACAGCCCTCCCACAGTCAGGGTCCACCAAAAATAAAGAATCCTAACTCATGTCTGATAGTCAGAACCTCTGCTCTTTGCATCCCATTGCCTGCTTCCTGCCCGCACTGAGTTCAGGCCTGGAGAGATGGCTCAGCAGTTAAGACCTCTTGTCGCTCTTACAAAGAGTCTAAGTTCCATTTGCAGTACTCATATGGCCGCTCATCCTTTCCTTCACTGGCAATCAGACACTCTCCGTGGACACCAGGTACAAAAGTGCTACCCTTACATTCAGAAAAAGCTATCTTAACACATAAGATGAAAATTTTGTTCAATCTAACGAGAGAGAGGTGGGGGGAAGGGGATTAAACAGAGACACAGCAGGAAGACCCTTACTTTACTACTACAGTCCAAGGTGGTCACTGAGAATCATCATGGAAAGAAACCGGGCTGTGAGCTGCAATGTGCCTGCAGCGAGGCTGTAAAACTGAGCAGCCAGACTGTGGTTCAGCTACAGCGTGAGCAGCACAAGACCCAAACCAACTCCTCCGAAGAAGGCCCTGCTCACACACACAACATACATAAACCCACATGCAGGATGCACATAAATAAAAAAGCAAAACAAACTAAGGACGGAACAAATATGCATCTCACCCAGGTAAACGAAATAGGGGGCGATGATGCTGCCCACACGCGAGGCCATGGAGGTGATGCCCACAGCCATGTTCCTGACCAGGGTTGGGTAGAGCTCCGCAGTGAAAACATACAGCATGGAGAACGCAGAGGTGACCCCAAATTTCCCCAGCATCACCAGGCCAATGGACACAAAGTTGTAATCTGGAAAAGAGGCTCATGTCAGACAGGGTGCTCCTAGAATCAACACTTAACTCTTTTACTGTTTTTTTGCTGCCGTCTGATGGTTCCCACATAAAATACTACTGGATAAGATGATGGAAGGCGAAGGGGGGCCTCGGACTTTGACTACTCTCATTTTGGATTATGAATGCATCCTGGGATCTCTGTCCATGTGCTTTTATTTGTTAAAACGGTTTCCTAGTGAGTTGTTAGATATTAAATACAGTTAAATTTAGTCTATAAAAAGAGAGCCCAGTTCTTTCCCTCCTCATTTCTATTATTAAGAAATATAGTTCTAGTTGGGCTCAGTAACAAATGCTTTAAAAACCGTTTTCTTTTCCTTTGGTGTGGTGTGCACATATATTTGCTGCATGTGTGTAGCAATGAAAGATCAGAATTACAGAGGAATCATCGTGATTGGCAGTGTTTATGTGGGTTCTGGGATCTGAACTCTGGTCCTCATGCATTTTAATTATTGAGCCATTCCTCCACCCCCACCCTCCCCACACACCCCCGTGTATGCTAATAATCCCACTGGCTGAGACAGGAGAATTACAGATTCAAGGCTATGAATTGAGTTCAGAATGGGTCACTTAGCAAGATCTTGCCTCTACATAAAAATAAAGGTTCGGAGATATGGCTCCATGGTAGAGTGCTCTGCTAGTGCAAGACCCTGGGTTTAAGCCTCAGAACTGCAGAGGTTAAAAAGTTAAAGACAAAACCAAGCAGCACTGCTTGCATGTTACAATGTATCAAAAATATATCAACACGTAGTTTAACAAAAGCAGAAAGTTAGACACACTAAGAGAAAGGAAATACATTATTTTTAGTATTAGAGATTTTTGTCATTGTTTAGTCTTACTGCACCACCCCTACATTTATTTGTTTGTTTGTTTATTTATTTATGTGGCGAAAGTGTGTTTGTAAGAGGAAGAGATGCTGGAGACAGTCTTCTTCCTCTGTGTGGGTTCCAAGATGGAAGTCAGGTTCTCCTGCTTGGTCAAAAGCACTTCTACCCACTTCGAACCATTCTGTTGTCTTACTGTTTTTGTTTGTGTTTTGAGACAGTGATCCATGAAGCCTGAGCTGGCCTCAAGTTAGCTATGCAGCTGAGACTGGCTTTGAACTGGTCCTCCTGACTCTACCTCCCAAGTGCTGAGATTATAGGGACGGGCCGCCATACCCTGCTGGGACAGTTGTTGGGAACATGTCACTGTCAGCTGTTGTCTGCCTATTTGACTGATGAACGTTTGGTGATGTCAAGGATGTGTTATGGGGAATGGTGACTCATGTGAGGGTGGTCACCCATTCTGATACTCTTGGTCATGAAGGCATCTAGGTTTTCTGGGATGTTGTTAGCCTGGCCTAACTTCTTACCTTCAGGTACCACTTGGACCAAGAGAAGCACACCTCCTCCCAAGAACAGCACGCCAGCTATGATATATCTCCGAGGCAGGGTCCGCAGTAGCAGCCAGGCTGTGAAATAGGCTGGAACTTCAATCAGGCCAGAGAGGAAGCAGTTCAGGTAGACGTCTCCATGTAAATTAGGAACATTGAGAGACAGAGCAAAGTAACCCACTGAGGTTAGCATCCTGAAAGACAGACCAATGATAAAATCATAGAAAGATGGCCCATGGCTCTCTAAACTCCCTCTTAGTACCTGCATGAGTCTGGTGGCTACCATGACAGACGTCTTAGGGTTTTGCTGCTGTGAGCAGACACCATGACCAAGGCAACTCTTAGGAAAGACAACATTTAATTGGGGCTGGCTTACAGGTTCAGAGGTTCAGTCCATTATGGTCAAGGCAAGAGCATAGCAGCATCCAGGCAGGCATGGTGCAGGAGGAGCTGAGAGTTGTACACCTTCATCTGCAGGCTGCTAGTGGAAGACTGACTTCCAGGCAGCTAGGGTGAGTGTCTTAAAGCCCACACACACAGTGACACACCTACTCCAACAAGGCTACACCTCCAAATAGTGCCACTCCCTGGGCCGAGCATATTCAAACCATGACAACAGACATGGATTCCAAGCACTCGGTCTCTTCAGAAAGTGACCACTTTCTCAATAAACCACTAGTCAACAGTAAGATGCCCCTCCCTGGGAGGACATCTGAGTACGGCTGAAGAACACACATCTCTGAAGAAGGCTTTCAGAAACATGCTGGGCCTCTGTCTACCAGACCAGGTGGGAGCCCAGGACTAATCCAAAACACGAAGAAGCAAACTTTGTCACTGCAGAGATTCGGTGGCATTATTGGCTCCCCATTGCCATTGGCTACCATACACTGGAGGAGTGATATGTTCAGACAGCTGAGAAGGAAGACATCTGTCAGAGGCTGTGGTCCAGGATATTTCACACTAATACTTTTCTAATTACAAAACCCATGGTTCTAAAATATAGTCTGCCAGTTCTGGTACGCAGTCTCTCCCTCTCTCCCTTTCCCCTTCCCCCTCTCCTTTCCCTCCCCCCTCTGTGTTTTGGGGTGTTGTGAGTATATTCGTGCACGCATGTGCATTGTGTATTGTTATCTCTGGAACAGGTAAGTTGTTATTATTTTTCCTTCCTATCTCTTTGAAGATTTGTTACTAAATCTAGTTAATAAAGTCAGATCATGACTTCTGTGTCTTAAAATCATGTGTTCATTTGCTGCTGGGCGGGTTACACTAACTCCAGTGGTCAGTTCCAGAGAGCAGAGACTGAACACTTCCGCTTTGGTCCTCAGGGGCATCTGTAGCCTCAACACTTTCCATGGTGGGGCCCCTACACTGCAGACTTACTATTAGCATGTAAAATTCCCCCTATTTGGTCTTGACAATCTATCAGTTATAGACATCTCTGACGACGTTAGAATTGCACAATTCTTCTTTTGCTGTAGGGGAAACCTGGGCTTTGTCACATCCCTGCGAAGTAGAGAAAACCAGCTGCACACTTGTGTGTCACATGCCTGTGTTCCCTGATCACTCACTGCTTACCAGAGCATCACAGACATCACTGTTATTGTGGCAATGTTCCGAGTCTTGAACAGGTCCAGAATGAAGACTTTCTGCTGCTTCAAGGAGTTCAGCTCCTGAAGCTAAAATAACATATATGAAAGAAGATAAAGAGGCAGGCAGGAAGTACCTATGGGAAAAACCTTGGGCGTATAACTTATTTTTAAAATTTTATTTTAATTTAAATTATTATCATTAACGTTACTATTATTATTTCTATTATTATTTTAAGACAGGGTCTCACGTTATCTCAGGCTGGCCTTTAACTCACTATGTCGATAAATATGATCTTGATTTTCATATTATCCTTCATCACCCTGTGCTGGGATTACTGATACACATCACTCTGTGCTGGGATTACTGACACGAATCACCCTGTGCTGGGATTACTGACACGAATCACCCTGTGCTGGGATTACTGACACGAATCACCCTGTGCTGGGATTACTGACACGCATCATTCTGTGCTGGGATTACTGACACGAATCACTCTGTCAGGTCTGATGCTGGGTCTGAAGCTCTGTGTGTGTGGTGAGCACTCCATGCACTGAATTACATCCTAGCCCATTCACACAACTCTTACAGAACATTTGATACTTTCAAGTCCAGAAATCAAGGGCTGTAAGGACATCTCCTCATCTGGGTCTTACATTCTTTTTGCTCTCTCTTCCATGTTGTGTCCTCGAGTATCTAATGCCTTAAAATGTTGAATATAGCCCATTTTAGACAGAAGCCTTCAAAATAAATGGCATCTACACAGCTGATGATTGCTGACCAGCTTTTTCTTCACTCAACCTTAACATGGGTAGCCACTGAGCTGGGGTCCTTAAAGCCTATTGAGTTGAGAGGGCCATGCAGATTCATAGTGTTTGGGGGGGGTGAGAGGAGAGAGAAAAGAGAAGAGAAAGAAAAGGAGGAGAGGAGGAGAGGGGGAGGGAGGAGAGAAAGGAGAGATAGAGATAGATAAAGATAGATAGATAGATAGATAGAGAGAGAGAGAGAGAGAGAGAGAGAGAGAGAGAGAGAGAGAGAGTTTTAAGGGCCCTGGGCCTTGTGTATGCTAGGCAAATACTCTTCCACATTCCAAGCCATTCTTGTCTGTTTCTGGAATCAGGCATGGTGATACCTGCCTATAAACCCAGGTGGAGGCAGAATTGGGAGTTGAAGACCAGCCTTAGGTACATAGGAAGTTCAAAGCCGGCCTCAGTGACCTAGGGAGTACAGAGCCAGCCTTAGCTACATAGGGAGTTCAGGGACAGCTTGAGCTACACGAGACCCTGTCCTAAAACAGCAAACAAGAAAAATAACACATCAGGCTCAGGGTAGCTAAGGACTCGGGCAAATTACTGTTTGTCTCCTCTTGTAAGATGTACTTGGGAGTTAGGGAAGTTAAATGATTTCTAAAAAACAGCATCATAAATGCTCAGTATATCTTAACTGTCATTATTATCACTGCATCATGGGAAAGAAAGGCTCCCCCTCCACGGTTAATGGTAATCGTGCCTCCACCATCAGTCTTCACTTCCCCACAGATATTTATGTACCATGAGCTATGAATTTAGTCAGCTAGGCTGACTAAAGTTGAGCTAAAAACAATATAAGGCTGTGATGTGGTGACTCTTCTGGGGGTAAAGTAGCAGTCATGTGACCCTGTGCCATGTGTGCTGTAGTGAGAAAGGTGCTTCAGTTGGGAGGAAGTAAGCTGGTCCTTTGTAGTGGGTTGTCCTTGAGTGTCAGCGTCAGCCTCTCGGTTAATTAGGCCTGTGTTTGCACAGCTCTCAGCTGTGATGCTCCCCCCTCCCATTTTCATGTATGTGTGATGTGTGGAGTGTGTGATGCTCCCCCCTCCCATTTCCATGTATGTGTGGAGTGTGTGTGTTGTGTACATGTGCAGGCCCAAGGTTGATGCTAGGAACTGTCTTCAATCGCTTCAGTCTCATTTGCTGAAACCGGTTCTCTCAACCAAACCCAGGGCCTCTAACATGGCTCATACTGCTAGCCTGATTGTTCTGGGCATTCCATGTTTGGTGGTTTGGATGAGAATGGCCCCCACAGAGTCATATATTCGAATACTTAGCCTCCAGCTGCTGGAACTGCTTGGGAAGGATTAGAAAGCAAGGCTTTGATGGTGAAGGTGTGTCACTGGGGGCAGGTTTGAGGTTTCAAAGGACAGACTCTTTCCAGGGTGCTCTCGCTCTCTCTCTCTCTCTCTCTCTCTCTCTCTCTCTCTCTCTCTCTCTCTCTGCCTCCTAATGGTGGATCAACACGTGAGTTCTCGGCTGTTCCTGATGTTATGCATTTACTCTGCTGCCCCCAGACTAACCCTCTGAAACCAGTAAGATCAAAAAAATGATTTAAGTTGCCTTGGTCATGGTATTTTGTCACAGAGCAATGGAAAAGTAACTAGTACACCCTGTCTCCATCCTTCAGGGATGGAATTACAAGTGGTCCACCATACCTACAGGGGCTCTGGGGATCGAAACTCGGGTCCTCACACTTGCATGGCAAGTACTTTGACCACTGAGCCATCTTCCCAGAATTCATGGTGCCTTTTCTCTGCACACTGTGTGGAGGACTTACTTCTAGCAATATATAATATGATATGATATAATATAAATCTAGGCACAGAAACATCGAGACAACTATATTCTTAAATCAGTGATTGCCCCTGGTCTGGGGAGAGCCACTTATGTTTCTGGATTAGAGACGTGACTAGGTGGAAGGGGCTTCCAAAGCCAGGGAGCTTTTGGGTTATCCTTCAGGATGATGCTAAATGGCTTCCTGTCCGAATTAACATCACAGCCCCTGATATGAAATGGACCCAGAGAAACCCTGGAAAATCCCAGCAGTGTGATCACTGGAAGTCATTTCTCCATGCTTCTGTGTTCCTTCCTGTAAAACAAAGCCCGTAGACCTGGCAGTGGCTAATGTGAGCATCACATGAGTCAGGCAAGCTGCCTGACACCCAGTAGTGTCTTTACTGACACCCTAATGGGGTGTACTGGCAGGCACAGGCAGAGCAAACATCTCATAGAATGGAAGAAATTTTTTTTACCAGCTAATATCACAAAGAGTCACGCCAGTACTAAGAAGATAAAACTGCCAATCAAAAACTGAGCTCATGAATTGAATAGACAATTAAAAGAAAGAAGGAAGGAAGGAAGGAAGGAAGACAAATACCTAACACTCTTTTTAATTTATAGAAGTCCTTTAGGTAGATTTTATTCAGAGAGGTGATGTTTTACTAAGCTACTGAAGCTGGCCCTGAGCACCTGGGCTTTAGAAGTCCTCAGGTCCCACCTCCTGAGAAGGCAGAAAACAGGTGGGCGGCACCACGCCTTCTAAGATTTTACCTGAGAATGTGACCTGACCGTGATTCCATCCTGAAATCTAGCTCAGTGCCTGGTGCGTTGTGGGCACTTAACAGGTAGCGAGTTACATCAAATTCCATAAAAGAAAGTCTGCAGAGCTGATCTCAAAAGGGATGTCTGCACACAGGCGCTCACTCACCTCCAGAGGGTCGAATATCACTGCTGGTGCCACAATGCTGTTCATCTTGGCGGCTTTCCGGATGATCTGTTCTGCTTCTTTGAATCTCCTTTGGGATATCAGCCACCGGGGAGATTCTGGAATAAACCTGGAATTCATTGGCAATGGTTCATAACTTTTTATAAGCACAGGATTTGATGTTCGCAAACATACATAACAAAATGTCCTAGGTCATTTTAATGTTGCAAATACTCTATATGGTTTAAAATATATAAATTCTCTATATACACTTGTATATATTTATTGTTAATCAGCGGTAGAGTGATAGGGACACCAACCTACCAACAACACTTTTGACCCAAAATGTATCCTGCCTACAAGAAATGCAGGGATGGGGGATGGAGCAGACTGAGGGAATGGTCCAACTAGAGACTCATCTCCTGGACAAGCACTAATCCCAAAGACTATTAATGATACTCTGTTGTGCTTGCAGACAGGAGCTTAGCATGGCTCCGCCCAGCAGCTGACTCAGATAGAGGCAGAGACCCAGAGTCATTGGATGGAGCTGGGGGACTCTTATGGAAGAGTTGGGGAAAGGCTTGAGGGCCCCGAAAGGGATGGGAACTCCATAGGAGGACCAACAAAGTCAACTCAGCTGGACCCTTGGGTCTGAACCACCAAGCAAGAGCATACACAGGCTGGACAGAGGCCCTCCGCACACATGTAGCAGATGCGTAGCTCAGTCTGTTCCTAAAGCTATTGCCTGTCTGTGGAATTCATTCCCCTAACTTGGTTGTCTTGTCCTGCCTCAGTGGGAGAAGAAGTGCCTTATCTGCAGAGACTTGGTGTGCCGGGGCGGGGAGTGGGTAGGGTCCATGTTATCAGAGAAGAGGAGAGTGAGTGGGTGGGTGGACTGTGGACAGGAGACAGCGATCCAGATGTAAAGTGAATAATCTTTTTTAAAATGTAATAAAAAAATTTTAAAATTAAAAAAAAAAGAAAGAAAAAGGAATGTGCCCTAAACTGAGAGCAGAGTTGAAAAACAACCCAACAGTACCAGCTCCGCAGACAGCAAGGACATAATGGGCAGGAGACTGCACTGGGCGGCATCTGGAAGAAGGCTGGGAGTCCTGACAACCACCAGGCTTCCTACAGGGCACCCGCCCACTCACTGAGGTGCAGAAAGTGCTGGAAGTGTGGAGGCGCAGGGCAAGCAGCAGTCGAGAGCATGCAGATGCGGCTAGATGAGCGGTGGCCTGACTCTGGGTGCCTGCCTGCCAAGCAGCAGAGGGCTGGCTGGGAATGCCCGTTGTACTCACCACCACAGTGGGACACAGAACAGCCCAGGCAGCGTCAGTGCCAGCAGCAGCATCCTCCAGTCTCGGATGAAGTGCGCAAACAGCGGCAGTACCATGTAGCCGATTGCAAAAAACGTACAGACTCCTAATGTGGAGAAGAGGATGCGCACAGACTTGCTCAGGATCTCAGTTCCTGCTCAGAACAAGGGGCGGCATTAGCATTTCTGTTCTCTCGACATTTGCTTCCCAGTGCTGGGAATCAAACCCATGTATGTTTGATGATGGCTCTACCAATGAAAGTACTGCCTTCTGACAGTGCTGTTTTCAGGGGAAGAAACCAGCGTGAGACTGTCAGGTCCAGGACACAAGAAGTGGCTTTGTAAAGACACTGTGGAGTCAGGCTGTGGGTGTCCACAACATCTGTACATGAACAGTCACAGCCCGTGAGACAACAGTGACTCTCTCGGCTGTCAGGACACTGCCTGTCCTTGAACCCCGAGACATGACACTCAGAAACCAGCTGCCTCTGGAGTTTCCCGGAGCTGGCAGCCTGCACTGGAGCTGATGTTCCCCAGGCAGACAGAGTTCTAGTGTCCCTGTAGGTGACATGCACAGGTGCCAGGCACACTCCCAGTGACCAGAGCAAAGGCTCAAGGCCACATGCAGTTGGCACTGTCTGGGGAAGACCGAACTGGCATCTGGTTTCTGTCCCATGCAGCAACCTCACAGCAGGCCACTGAGCAGCAAGTCTTCAGAAACGGTGTCATTTAGGTCAGGACTTTAGCCCAGCCTTTGTCATGGACCATTAGCCCTTTCTAGAATCTACTTTGGGCCTTCTGACCTGAAGGCAAACATGTAGCCAACAGCTAGAGTTTTATTTTCATATAGGACTTGCCCATGCTACAAAACACTGGTGATGACGGTCATCTTGAAGGTCTAGAATCACCCAGAAGACATTGACCATCACCTGAGAGTTTCTGAATGGGGTTAACTGAACCAGGAACACCCTTTGTAAGTGTGGATAGCACCGGTGCATGGCCTGGGGTCCCCCACTCCTCAGTGGTTCCCCTTCTGATGATTTTCTTTCAGTTTCTTGGGAGAGCTGAGGCTGGGTATCTCAAGATCCTCACTGTGCAACCAGAGTCCTAAGCCCAGGGCCTTCCTTCAGCCTGCAGACCTGTCTGAGTATTCTGAGTTTCATGAATGTCATTTCCAGACATTTCCTTACTCTATGAATGAATGCTCCCCACCATGATCTGGGATTATAATATGGCAATGCATGGGTATGTAGTGTGTGTGTGTGTGTTTCCTAAGAAAAAAACCCAGAAGCTGAGAATTTGGTCAAGGAAAAGAAACACACACGGGACCCGTTTATGTGTGAGGCTAGGGTGAGAGACCATAGCACTGGGAGGAACCGGAGACTGAGAGCAGACGGTATCAGACTCAGCGTACTTTGGCGATGCACCAGGCACCAGGCAAGGACAGAGCTCTGCCAGCCCGTGGCTCATGGCAGACCGTACAAACAACTCCTTAATAGCTCCACTGTTCTGTGACTTTGAGGACCTCTCCCTTCCTTATGCACTGCTGTCATTTGAATGAGAAATGTCCCTCATAGGCGCATGGAGTTGGCCACATATCCTCAGCTGGTGGCGCCACTGGGGAAGGTGATGAAGCTTTAGGAGGTGAAGCCTTGCTGGAGGAAGTACATCTAGGGGTAGACTTTAAGGTTTTATAGTCTGACTCCACTTCCTTTTCTCTATGCTTCCTATGTTGGGAGAAAATGTTGTCATTTGTTTCCTGACTGTCATGTTCGACTCATGATCCTACTGCCATGTCTTCCCCACATGACAGACTGTAGTCCCTTGGAACTGTAAGCCAAAGTAAGCGTTTCTTTCCCTAAGTCTATTGTTGTCAGGGTATTATATCACAAGCACAGAGCAACAACCAAGATGTACATAATCACCATCATTGTCACAGTCATTGTCTTTATTACCATCACCACCATCATCACCACCACTATCACCATCACAATCACCACCATCACCACCACCACCACCACCATCACTACCACCATCAGCATCATCACCACCACTATCACCATCACAATCACCACCATCACCACCACTATCACCACCATCATCATCACCACCACTATCACCACCACCATCACCACCATCATCACCACCACCATCATCACCACCACCACCACATCACCACCATCATTACCACCATCACCACCACCACCACATCACCACCATCATTACCACCACTATCACCACCACCATCACCACCACCACCATCATCACCACCACCACCACATCACCACCATCATTAGCACTATCACCACCACCACCATCACCACCACTATCACCACCACCACCACCACCACCATCACCACCACCACCACCATCACCACCACCATCACCATCACCACCACTATCACCACCACCACCATCATCACCACCACCACATCACCACCATCATTACCACCATCACCACCACCATCACCACCACCACATCACCACCATCATTACCACCACTATCACCACCACCATCACCACCACCACCATCATCACCACCACCACCACATCACCACCATCATTAGCACTATCACCACCACCACCATCACCACCACTATCACCACCACCACCACCACCACCATCACCACCACCACCACCATCACCACCACCATCACCATCACCACCACTATCACCACCACCACCATCATCACCACCACCACATCACCACCATCATTACCACCATCACCACCACCATCACCACCACCACATCACCACCATCATTACCATCACTACCACCATCATTACCACTATAACCACCATCACCACCACCACCATCACCATCATCTTCTCAGCCAACACTTTTCTGAGCAATTCTTTAAGCCCAACTTCAGGGTAAAGGCTTCTATAAATGATCCCTTGGACCGTTATCTTACAAACATTAACTGAGATGTAGGGGTTGAAGCCACCTGTCTACATTCATGTATCTGTAACAGTGATACGAACTGGAAGTGACAGATCATAGTTAAAGTCCCAGAACCAAACAAATGAAAGGAGGAAGACCGGGAGCTCTTTGGCTGCATAAGTTCCTAGCTCAATGTCAGCCTGAGCTTTAAGAGACCATGTCTCAAAACCACAAACAACTGGGTGAGTTTACTCTGTGGGTAAAGTGGTGGCCAATCAAGCAAGGACCCGAGTTCAAATCCCCAGAGCCTGTATGAAAATGACGTGACTGCACACGTTTGGAGCTCCAGCACTTGGGGATGGGAGCAGGTAGATCCTGAGACCTTGCTGGTCAGCCAGTCTAGCTGAAATAGAAAATTCCAGATTCAGTGAGAGGGTGATAAAAGACATAGGAAATTAACCCTCAGTCTCCACACACACGAACAGAACCCAAACAAACACAAATAAACCCCAGTACAGTGATGAAGCCAGGATGTAAGCCGTCTTACAGATGTCTAGCCTTCAAGATGAAAATTCCCTGGGGCAAACCCTCTGTCTTATGGACCAGTCCTTCAGTTGGGATGCTAGTGGAGACACAAGGGGAGATGTGTCTTTCCCATCTTGTGAGGCAGAATGTCCTTTAGTTCTCCCTGGGCTGATCACTAAACTGGTTAAGAGACAGGCAGTTCTCTCTAAGGAATACCAGGAAAGGACCCCAAGCTTGGAAGATGCGAGAAACCCTCTGTTTGATCCTTAATATAAAAAGTACATTAATAAATCAGTGAAAAATAATACAAAACAAGCATGTGGCTGTTAAAGGCTGTGTAACTGCTGTAGTTAAATTTCAAATATGTCTGAGATCCCTGGTAGCCAGATTTATAAAACATGCCATCAGGGGTATGCTTATCGAAAGGGAAACATGTGGTCTGGAGGAAGCAAGCTTTAAACATGTCTAAAGAGATGTTATAGCAAGATTGGCAGGGGTGGGGTGGAGCGGGGTAGTGGCTGGGTGCTGATGTTAGAAGTCTGGAAAATACTGGATTGGTGGGTCCGTGGAGACGGGTTAGGTTTTCTGTAGACAGAGAACCAGAGGGCGCTGCTGCGCTGCAGGAAAACCAGCAGCCACCAGGTCTGACCTTCCAAGTCCTCCCTGGAAGAGAAGCGGTTCATTACTGGGGAAGAAGGGAAACCATGCTGGCATTTTACCCAGAAGTCTGTAGGCAGGTTGAGGGTGCTATGCCAGAGACTGGCATGGAGTCTAGAAGGCTGGGGTGCAAGAGTTGATTCTGACTTTGAGTCTCACTTCCCCCACCCTGGGAGGTGCATCCACCCTGTTGCTTTGAGGAGCATGAGTTTCGCTTACTTTTTATATTGCCCTAAGACTCTTGCAAGCCTGGTGAGGTTTTAAGAGCAGCCCAGGAAAAGGCTCATTTCTGTACTGCTTTGGGAACAATTCAGGCTCTGGAATCAATGCAAAGGTTAATTCCCAGGGTAAACTTTTAACATCCAAAGCATCCAGATTCTCAGAGCCAGGAGTATCAACGTTCAGGGAACTTCTCAAATGAAAATCTGTTGGGTTCAAACCTGGCTTCTGAAGGGGTTGTGGGGGGGGGGGGGGGGGAGCAACAAAAGCCTGGAAAGTAGCTATTTTATTCCCGAACCACCAGAGGGCGCTGCTGTGGTGCTGGAAAACCAGCAACTACCATATCTGTCCATCCACCAAGTCCTCCCTTGCAGGAGCTGCACCGGGTTCCATCTGTTCTGGGACAGACCAGTGACACTCTTAGATCTTTAGACCTAAGACTTAACACAAGTGCTATCCCAGAACCTAATGTTAGCAGTTTCCCTCCGAGCCAACTAGAACGAGAAAGTGGGTCCAAGCAGACAGGGAGCCATGTCTGCGGTCTTCTCTATTAATTGACACACCTAAGCTCCACCCTACCCTTGACCCGGCCCTCTTCTCTCTCCCCTGCACGTGAGGCCATGGCCACGTGGGGAGGAAGGAGGGCTGTGGAAGGCAGTGCCAGGGCTGTGGGGCTGGAGGGGGCAGCGGCTTGTGGCTGGGCCTGTGGATAAAGTGCTTGCCATACAAGGATGAGGAAGTGAGCCCAAATGCCCAGGGCCCACCTAAAAGAGCTGGGCACTGTGGAACACGCCTGGCATCCCAGTGCTGGTGGGGCAGAGACAGGAGGCCCTCTGGGGTAAGTCAGCCCAAGAGCTCTAAGTTAATGTAAGTACTTAGGCCATAAACCAAGGTGAAGGCTAGATGGTTGGCTGAGGGCCAGGTGCGATCAGCTGAGTTCACTCCCAGGGCCCAGCATGGCGGAAGGAGAAAATGAACTTTCACGAGTTGTTCTCTGCTTTTCACCGTGCGCTATGGCTTGTGTGACCCACCTCCACACACAAAATAAACATTCATTTAAAAAATAGACAGAGAACAATTGTGAAGGGCACCCAGTGTTTCCCTCTGTCTTAACCTGCCCACAGTCCCGTGCTCATACTTATGCATACACACAGACAGACAGACAGGCACGCATTCACACGCATTCACACACATACACACACACACACACACACACACACATACACACACACACACACACACACACACACACACACACACACACACAGAAGATGAGGCTGTCTGACAGAGACTACTCCTTGTTCCCAGCCTGGGCTTCTCTGGCTTTGTCAGAGGAAATTTCATGTCCTACTCCCCCTACCAGGTCTAACATCACCCACTGCTTGCAGCTCTTTTCTCTCTACACAAACTTCTCTGTCCTCTACAGAAATAGCAGTATTTGTCGCGGTGAGGTTTGGTTGTTGTTGTTTCGCTTTTATGAGACACGGTCTTGCTACGTAGCCCAGGCTGTCCTAAAACTGAACGTTGTCCTGTCTCTGTGTCCTGAGAACACAGGTGCATCCTCACAGATAACATCAGAACCCCCCCTCCCCACTCCTCATCCCTGTAAGGCTGAGAACTGCTCTCCTTATGCCAGGGCCTGCTCGACAGAGGGCCCATGTGGCCCCTGCTTACTCTATCTCTTCCTGTGAGTCCTGTCTCCTCAGACACGAGGCTGGGCCCGTGGCAAGAGGCCCTTCACCAATAATTAAAGGAATGGAATTTGGACAATTCCGCCTTGGCAACCTGACAGAGGGTGTGCATGTATTTGGCTAACAGAACATACCACGGCCAAGGCCAGTGAGTCACAGGCTCCGAGAGCAAGCAGAGCCACATAGCCAGGTGCAGGGACGGCCATTCGACTTCTGTTATAGAGTACAATCAATGGTTATCCCGGAACGATGGAAAGAAACTGGGATAATTCGGGGCCAACTAGAATGGTTGTACTGAATATTATAGGTCTCCTTGTTTACTGTATTGCGCTGTGTCCCTCTCAACGCCTCTCATCATAATGAGGGGGTGTCAGAGAGCATATTGGTGGTGGGGATCTCACTTTTGAGAACACCCCTGAACAATTTCCATGAAGCTCACCTCATTTCCTCCCTCAGCCTGGCTTTCCAACAGTAGGTCTGTTATCAGAGAGACACAGCTGCTCCGTGCAGAGCTCTGGGCATGGGCTCAGACTCAGGTCAGTGCAGATCTGTCCAGGTGGGACAAAATCCTGCCACCTAGCAAGTGCCTTTCCTTCTCCTGGATATGCCACATCAATCCCACTAAGTCCCTTTGTAGGCCACCAAGCCCAGACCAAGGACTGTTGTCTCTCCCCCAGGACCTCCTGTCCCTAGCCCCTTGCTCCTGAGAATGTATCTATAGCTGCTGTGTGGTTATTGTGTGGCTACTTGTTCCTAGCTCAAGTTCTCATATGTGGCCATATTCTGGCCCAGTACTGATGTCCCCCTGTGAGTTCCTGCCCTGCTGTGACTGGCTCAAGGTGCCCAAAGCTGCATCCCCCTCCACTGCACCTGTATCCAAGGTTGAGGACAGTTTAGATGAGCACTCAGTGGTCCCCCTCCTCCCTGGTTTTTTACAGGGCTGCAAGAAGGGGCATCAAAACTTTAAAGTCATTCCTACCTAGTATGAAGGCCACCACATAGTTGGAGATCTGGCCCATGCCCACGATGGCAAATAAGACAGTGAACATCTCCCAGTTGGTAGAGAAAATCTGCACGAAGCTGAATCCAGTCTGCACAGCCATGGTTGCAAAGAGGACTTTCTTCCTGCCAAACCTATGGAACACAACACAACACTGTAATTCAGGGTCAGTTGTAACGCCAAGCCTAGCTTCACTATAAGCTCTGTCTCGTGTCAGGACTGTGGCAGATATCTGTCTGGGTCTTTTATTTCCTTCCCTGTGACATTCTGTCAGCCTCCACCCCATGGCAGTATCCATCTGCCCAAGAACTACCTTCCAAGGCATCAAGCCTGGCTTCTGTGAGGATCATATTGACAAATATGATCGTTAGACAGGCCTGTAGGCGGGCTGGGGAGTGGGGTGCTGGGCTAGGCCTTTGTGAACAGAGTGTTTGCTTCGCATGAATGGCTTCGATCCCTAGGATGGGATAAACGGAGGGGGAGGGCATATCTGTAATCCCAGCCCTTGAGAGGTTGAGGCAAGAGGAACAGAAGCTTAGGGACACCATTAGCTACAAAGGAATTTTGAGACTACCCTTAACCATCCTGGGCCCGACTCAAACAAAACAAGCCTTCAAAGTGCATTTTGAAGACTCTTCTATCACCCACATGGGACTTCTGTATGTTTAGAAACTCCCTCCAGGACTATTGCTCCTTAACCCTGGCTGCACTCTGAACCACCCAGAGAGAGTGAAACGTGACAGATGGTTCTTGACTTAGCATGGTTCAGCTTAGGATGTCATGGCTTTACAATGGTGGGTAAGCCTGCACACTGGGTTAGAATCCCTGCTTTGAATTCTGCCCTTGGATTCTCCCACTCTCCCTGCTGGCCAGGGATATGGCCCGTGGGCCTCTCTCTTCTTGCTGAGCAGCACAGCTGACAGACCAGGGGAGACAACTGGTCCTCTACAGCTGGCTGTTTGCTGAGCTAGCATATGGTGTTCTGTCTGTGAAGAGTTTTTTTTTTTTCAATCTAACATCTCTTCAGTTTAGGATGAGCTTCTCAGGACAGGCCTTGGGGAAAGTTAAGGAGCATCCCCACTCATCCCAGTACCCCACTTTGCCCAGGTCCTATTTATCTGCCATGCTGAGTATTGGGGTTCGATGAAGTTCCCCAGTGTGTCTATGTATCTCTAACATTAAAAACAACTTTTTTTATGGTGAGATGTCATCCTCAGCCATGTCTGTTACATCACTGGTCAATTTAAGCTTTAAAATCTCACCGTGGTGGTGACCCATGGGCAGACGGAGGACGGGCACGGGCAGGGACTTCCTGCCTCATTCCCACTGGGCTTTAAAGCCTTGAGGAGAGTCAGATCCCCAGGGATCCTTCTCCATCACTGCCAGTCAGCACTCCTGCCTGCCTTGGCCACAAGAGAACATGGAGAGCAGGCAAACGTAGCTCGGGATACTGCAATCTTCTCCTCATGGAGCTTGCAAGCTCTGGAGTCCGAAAGCCAGCCTGGGTCAGTTCTGTGGCCGCAGGCCCAGCCATGGCTCAGCTCCCAGGCTCAGAGAGTGCATAGAAGGGGGCGCTTGGCTTGACTCTAGCTTTTGGCTGTTTGTGCAGCAATGACCTGTCACCTACCCACTGCCCTGTCAAGAGATGGGGACAGAGTGTGGGACAATGATGATAATAGCATCCTGTTTTGTGAAGGGGCTTGTGATCCAAAGGCTCTACTTTCTAGCGAGGCTGATACTTTCATCTCTTTGGCCAAAGCCACATGAGTTCAGTCTGGAGGCGTGACAGGAGTGGTCTTGGCAGGGTGTTGAGGCTAGAGTTACTGTTAGTACCACCTGTGAAAGAATTATTCATTTACTTTGCTAGCTTGCCACTCAGTGGATAGGCACGGTCTTGTCATGTAGGGGTGATACAGCCAGGTTGCACCGTAGAAAGATTTATTTAATTAGCTGGTCAGATAAGGTCTTGATATAGAGTCCCTGCTGACATCCAACTTGTGATCTTCTCGGGCGCTAGAATCCTAAGCCTAGGCTCCTCCTTTCATTACCCAGTGCCTAGAGGGTTCTTCTCTGTATATAATAAACGGCTACACCCCACCGCTCCCCATCCAGTGTCCTTACCTGTCTGACAGCTGCCCAGACACGAAGGAGCCACAGAGAACGCCTACGAAGAACAGGGAGGTGGTGAGGGGTGTCTTCCAGTCATCCTCACACACCAGATTCCACTGCCAACAAGACAGCATGCAGTGTGAGCCCGGTCCTCCGGCAGGACCCACCCGTGCCCTGCTCCGAGGAGCGCCAGATGGATGCCGGTGCACTGCCCTCCCTTGTGCCAGCCTACTGGTCCCGTGCAAAGGGCACAGGCTCTGTAGCTCTGGGTTTGACTCTGTTATTCAATGTGACAAATACCTTGGGGTGTGCCACTGTCCCCCACTGAGACACAGCAGCTTCCTCTTCAGGAAGAAGGAGATGGCTTTAATCTGCAGGCACGTATGTATGTATGTGTGTGTGTGTGTGTGTGTGTGTGTGTGTGTGTGTATGTATCAAGAAGGCCATCGAACCCTTAACCACAAAGCCGTATGAAGCAAAGGGATCCTTGTCCCCTTGAAGCATCCTAGCACAGGGGAGCAATTTGAAAAGCCAGAAAAGTAGGGCATATGACATGGCCATCTGGTCTAACAATAAAATGTCATCTCTTTTGCTGAAAATTGAAAATAGCCCCGGTGCTGTGTGAGTTTATTTTTTAAGCAGACTTCTCTGGAAAGTGTTGGCTCCCTAATCCCCTAAAACCTAGATGGAGCATCTGGCCCATTCCAGGGACCACCTATCCCTACCCACCCTTTTCAGGGGCTTTCCAAGCTACCTTCCTCAAATCCCCTCCCCTCTTTTCCACTCAGCCTTCCCAACAGTATGGCCCCTCCTAGTCCACAAGGCCCTGTGGGCTGCTACCAAGCTAACAAGTTCCTGCTGCTGGATCCATAAAACCAGTTTCAGCTCGAGTTTCTGTTCCCCGGATTTTCTCAGAAGTCAATTCAACCCAATCTCAAGGGAGGCTGCAGAGATTTCAAAGTGTGCCCAATGACCTTTGTTTATGTATTTTGGACCCGCAGTGTGTATGGGAACAGTGTGTCACAAGATGGTCCAGCTGAGGAGAAGGACCCTTGCCTCTGGCCTCTCCCTTGCCCCCGGATGAGCATCCTGCATCCACAGCTGCGCTCAGTGTAGTTGATTTCATTGATTTAAATTAATTCATGCACATGCATCATTCCATATCTCACCCTATGGTACAGAGAGGTCTTTCTAGAAACACAAATAATAATAATAATAATATAACAATAATGATAATAATAATAATAACCCCCTAAGCCACAAAGCTAAGGCAATCAGGGCAAACAGAAAGTCAAGGAGGTCATTAAAACTCAGGCCAGAAGTCACACCGGACTGTCCTGCTCAAGGGTCCGCCTCTGGCAATGGGGTTGTAGAGTTGTCTTTAGAACCTTTTCCTAGCATCTCGGCTTTAAAAGGGCCTCATGACCCACAGCCTTCTGCAGAACAGCAGCTGCTCTAAGTCCTGAGACTAAAGAATTAGTCCTTGAGACTTCCTTCCATAAAGGGTCACTCTAGACCCCTGATGCTGGTTGGGTTGTCTAAGCACGGCTCTGCAAAAGAAAATCTCGGACCAGGAAGTCAGCTCTCTAATTCTCAGAATTAACCCAAAGATCCATCCGAGGATGTTTAGACTGAGGTTGCCTCACCCCATGCTGTGGTGTGACTGTTCACTAAAACTCCGGGTGAAATTTAATCCCTACTGTAAGGTGTTAGGCAAGTAAACAGATTTAATTCAGCGATGGCATTTGGAGGTAAGGACTTGGAGTGGTGATTGAGGTTAAATGAGGTGACAAGGGTGGGGCTTAATCCAAAAGGACAACAGCTTCGGAGGACAGATCTAAGTTAACAAGTTTTCTGTCTCACCGATGCCCTGTGCAAGAAGGTTCACACCAGATGTAGCCACTGAACTTGAACTTCTTCGCCTTCATAACCTGGAGCTGAATAAGCCCTTATTTGTTATGTGGGTTGGTATGTGTGTGTGGTTTGTTATATATATTTATATGTGCGTGCTACATACATGTGAATGTGCAGTCACACATGGGGGGGGGGGAGAAATACATCAGGTGTCATTTGCCATCACTTTATGCTTTACTCCTTTGAAATGGGGTCTCTCATTGAGGCTAGCTGGCCAGTGCACTCCCAGGATCTGCCTGTCTCCAGCCCTTAATGCTGGGGTGAGAGACATGTGCAGCCATGCCTTTTTTTTTTTTTTTTAACATGATTCCTGGGATTTGAACTCAGGTACATAAACACCTGCACAGCAAGTACTCTTCCTCGCTGAGCCACCTCATCAGTGTGAACCTTCATTCTTTATAAATTACCCAGAAGTGGGGCCAGTGAGATGGCTCCGAGCACTGAGGTGCTTGCTGAGTAAGCCTGGCCACCTGAGTTCAACTCCTGGAGTCCATGTAAAGGTGGAAGGAAACAACCTCGCAGTGTTGTCCTCTGACCCTCACCTGCGCTTGGTGGTACAGCCCCCTCCCCATCAACCACCCACACTAATATTAATAAGTTAAATAGAGCTAAAAAATAATTACTCAGAAATAAAAATGGAGCCGAGGTTTCTGAAAGAACTCTGGGAGACAAGACAGACTTCTACTGCTGTCTAGCCAGGCTGCTGTGCTTTGTCAGCCTACGGACCAGAAGCAGTAGCGAGGTGTACCTGAGTGGATGGGGACCTACTACCAAAGCTAGCTGGCCGAAGCTTGGAAGCTTTGCGTTCTAACCCTGACAGAGAAACACATCCCTGTATCTCCAACGGCAGGGCTCGGAACTTCCATTCTTCCTGCAGGAATGTGATACCAGGAGACAATTGCTTAGGACTGTGGGGAGAAGGCTGCTGTCACCAAGTTCAGTCATGTACAGTACCCAGCAAATGGGCAGAGGTGTTACCATGGCAGCCACCAGCCATTGCTATTCCAGATGCCCGGAGGCAGCAAAGACCTTCCAAGTAGGGTGTTCTCTGCTTTGTGGCTTTTTGTTTTGTTTTGCTTTTAACTGTCTCACTCTCAGGATTTTGAGAGGCAAAGAAAGGACTTCGTGACAAGCATAGAGGCGCACTCAATAGTCGGTGAACTAAAGGAGGCAGAGGCGGGCAGATGTCTGAGTTCAAGGTCAGCCTGGTCTATCCCAGAATAGCCAGGACTACAAGAGAAACCCCGTCTCAAAGACCCAAGCCAACCAACCTAACAAACAAAAAAAATAAAAGGACTCAGAGACAGGAAGGAGAGAGATGGATCCGGACGCAGCATGAGCAAGAACAGTAGTGGGAGTTCCGAGTGACAGGTAGGCCCAGTGCAAACTGGACTTTCTGGAACCATGATTTAAAAACTGCAAGTACAAAATTTAGACGCCCCCTCTTCTCCTATCTATTTCTTAGTTCTCTCTCTCCCTCTTCCTTTCTCTTCCTTTCTTCTCTCTCTCTCTCTCTCTCTCTCTCTGTATGTGTGTGTACCTGTGTGTACCTGTGTGCACACATACATGTCAGAGGTCAACATCAAATATTGCACTTCAGGTGCTAGCCACTTTACTTCTTAGGACAGGTTCTCCCAGGGGACCCGAGACTCGCTAATTAGGAAAGGCTGGTTGGTCAAGAAAGCCCCAAGGATGTGGGGTCGTGGACTGTGAAAGGTATCCTGATTCCTGGTGGAGACAAGTCATAGCCCCAAGGACCCCAAGGGATGGCAGGAAGCTTCCTAATCTCCTAGGAGATCAGTCCCCTCTCACGCAGCTACAGTCCCCCACAGCCTCCTATAGAGAGGTTTGAGTCCTGAAGGTCACGCCCCAAGTTCCTCTTTTACAGGAGAGGACTTGACCATAGGTCACATAGGCTCAAGACAGACCAGTCTCATAGAAGCAGGACCACACCCCAAAAATATGGCTCTAAGGCCAAGCCAATAGGAAGTACGGGCTGCCAGACCCTGACCCATCCCAAAACTTATATAAGAATCCTATCCAGAAGGATTAAAAGTATGTAGGAATTATTCCATTGTCTGAGAACTTCTGTCATAAGAGCTCTCATGTGTGCATGTGCACGTACACACACACACACACACATACACACACACACCCTGTGTCTCCTGCGTAGACGGAGGGAGACAGAGGCGAGGGCGGGGCAGCACCAGCAGTGGAAGAGGTGAAAGCAGTCCTCTCCTCAACACCAAACCCGCTCACCTAGTGGGACCAGAGATCTCTATGTGAGGTCTCCGGAACACAGGCCCACACAGGGATCTCTCTGACTACCCCTTCCCAGTGCTGCTATAACAACCGTATGTCTACACGCTGAGCTTCACATGAGCTCTGGGGCTCAGACTCAGGTCACACTGTTCGAATGGCAAACACTTTATTGACTGAGTCATCTTCCTCACCCCTGAAATTGCCACTAGCCAGGCATAGTGGTACAAGTCTAGAGGAGCAAGAGTTTTGAGGCTAGCCTGTGCTACACAGCAATCCCTTGGCTTTAAAGAAAGAAAGAAAGAAAGAATTCTGCTTGGCTGTTCTCCTGTACAGGAGGCAGCCATGGCGCCCACCCAGAATGGTATGATCCTGAGCCCCACTTCCACAAGGATTGGCAGCGAGCGGACACTTGGTTCAACTGGCTGGCACGCATCTGGTCCCATCAGGCCCATGATGAGGAGCCCTACAGTTAGAAACCATACCAAGGTCCAGGCCGACAGGGGCTTCAGCCTGGAGAAACTCAGGGTGGCTGGTATCAAGAAAATGGCTCACACCATCAGCATCTCTTCGAACCCAAGGAGGCAAAACGAATCCATTGAATCACTCCAGGCCAACGTGCAGCGCCTGAAGGAGCCGCTCCCAGCTCATACTTTGCCCCAGGAAGCCTTCTGCTCCAAAGAAGGGACACAGTTCTGCTGAAGAACTTAAACTGACCACCCAGCTAACAGGACCTGTGATGCCCATCCGGAATGTGTATAAAAAGGAAAAGGCCAGAGTCATCATAGAAGAAGAGTAGAACTTGAAGGCTTTTGCCAGTCTTTGCATGGCCCGAGCCAATGCCCGGCTCTTTAGCATCCGAGCAAAAAGGGCGAAGGAAGCTGAAGATCAAATGTTGAAAAGAAGAGGTAATGCACAGTTGTAGAGTTGTGATAAATTTTCCACATAGCAAGAAACAACAACAACAAGAGCAACAACAACAAAAACAACAAACAAAAAAATTCAAAACACACAAGCAGAACAACATGATCAAGTGTGTCCCTGTGTGGCTATTACACAGGTTGCAGACCATGAAGCTTGCCTCGGGTGAGGGGATCAAACCTGTTCTCTCTGGCCAGGATGGATGCTGGGGTTGGGGGTGAGTTTGGACCAGCTTCCCTGCAACTCTCCTTCCCAGAGACCATGGCTGTAGGTCTCTTTCCCACTAGGAGAAGGAAGAGGTGCTCAACAAGGTGTCCTGACCAGCTATAAACACACAGTAGCCATTAGTCCCAGCTCCATACTGGGCACTGCGTGTCTTTTGGAATCTTGGTAAGGGTTAAACAACATGGCTGCCCATGGTTGGACCTGGGGCTCTAGTTTGAGGACTATTGTGTCGAGGGAGTCTCTTGGAAAGCCGTGAGGGAGGAGCTTGGGTTGCCAGACAAATCTTAGCTTCTGCTTGTGGGGCTATGGTCCAGGAAACTAAACAATAGTCCAAAGAGAAGCCCTTCCATCCAAAGGTGTATTGTGGGGGAAGCTACTTCCTGTGGTAGCGATGCTGTAATATATCTGTTGGAAGAATGATTTCTCTTGATGGGACCAAACTGCTCCCTACATGTGAATACACACATGAACACACAAATATGCTTCAGTTAGAGAACCAGAGCTTAAAAGCAGAAGCCTCAGCTAAGAGCTGGCTGGTATTACATTGGGGAATGAGCCTTTAAAACAAACATTATGTTTCCAAAACAGGCTCTCCATATCCTTTCTGGTGAAAGAGTGAAATGTGGCAACCATCTGGCTCAAGCTATGCAGGGGGAGGGGTACTGGATATGCACCCCCAGACCCTCAGGTCTAAGGCTGACGTTCCTACAGCAGGGTAGTGTGCAATCCACTTAGCTGGATCATATGCCCTTCAGTTCGGTTTCAATAGATAAAAACCAGGTCAGAAGGTGCTGAGGGACAGACTGCGGGTATAGATCAATGGTAAAGAGAGTGCTTGCCCAACAAACACAAGCCCTGGGCTCAATCTTACACAAACAACAAGAAGAGATGAAAGGTCACTCTTGGCTTCCCGTGCCTCCCAACAGTAATCATAATAGGAGTAACAACTGTAGTGGTTTTTTGTTTTGTTTGTTTGAGATGCGATCTCAAATAGCCCAGGCTGGCTTTGAACTTGCTCGGTATCTGTGGATGACCTTGAACTTGTAATCTTCTCAAGGGCTGAGTTTACAGACCTGTGCCACCATACCCAGTGACTGTAGTGTCCTGAATGCTTAGTCTACATGCTGCATTGCTTCAAGAGCTCTCAATGTTGTCTATGAAATGAATACTCCTTTTTTTTTCTTGTTTCATAAATGAATAAATAAAGGCATTGGAGGGATGAAGGGACCCATCCAAATTCTTTTTTTTTTTTTTTTTTTTTTTTAGTGGACTGATTAAAGGAATTAATTAATCATTTGTTCAGCTGACATTAAACAACTGCCCCAGGCCAGGGTACGTGTTAGGCACAGGACATAGCTCTTTCCTTCATAAAAGCTCAAGGTCGAGCAAGACAGACCAGCTATGCTCATGCGTCTGCATGAGGCCAGCACCCTGGTTAGTAGGCTCTACTCTGACCTACAGCATCCTTGCTCTCTAGCTAGAGGGAAAGAAAAAGGCAGCCCCCCCCCCATTCTCCATCAGAAGGATTATGCTCTCATGCCTGAATAATTAGCACAATTGTGTTTTAGATGCTAGAACAACATGGGGCTGGGCACTTGGTACATACCAAAACCGTTGATGTTTGAATAATGACCAAATTAGGAGTAATAGAAAAGTGTGGCTCTGGGGCTAGGGGGTACCTATGCTTCCTATACTTGAAAGACACCTTTGGTTTTGAACTCTCCCTGTAGTTCAAGCCTGGCAGTTTCAGCTTGTTCAAAAGCTATAAAAACCAGAAAGTCCTGCACAAAACGCAAAACCCCGCAAGACAGTCTGATGCTGAGCCAAGAACACAATCTTTCTTGGATCCTGGCACTTCTGATATGTGACCTCACCCCTCGTCCACTTTTAACAGCCTGCTTAAAAAATTAGTTGTATGTATGCATGTATTTTATGTAGGTACATAGGTACACATGTCTATGCATGTGCATGTGGAGGCCAGAGGTCTGAGTGGCTGTGTGTGTACATGTGGAGTCTTCCTCTACTATGTGTGTTTTGAGACAAGGCTTCTCACCAAACTGGCGCTTGCCATTTAGGCCAGTGGGATCTGCCTGTCCCCACCCCTTGCCAGCACTGGAGTTTCAGCACTACACTGTCATGTCACGCTTTTACGACAGTCGAACATTTGGCATCTGAAACACAGTCCCCATGCTTACTGATGGAGCCATGTCTCCAGTCCACCTGCTCCGCCATCTTTAAAGATGAGGCCCAAGTCCCTCCTGAGATGGGAAATGAAAGCACAAGCGAACTTCTTTAAGAAAATGTCCCTCTCAAACATCCCACGCCTTTGTGCTAAGGAAAGTCATGGCTTAAAGTTGTGCAGATGATAAAGTGTTTACCTGTGTGCCTGACTTGAGGAAAGAGATTCTTACAAATACAACTTCTTTCATCCCAGTATGAAAAAAGCTAGAAAAGCTCTTACCACAAGGTCTAAAATCCTTCTATAAACAGACTTTAATCCCAGAGGTGACTGTGAGTAAGAAACTAGCATCGGTCCATTTAAGAATGAGCAACGGGTCTCTACAGTGTCCTCTCAGGTTAGCCTCCTCCCGGGAGGAAAGGAAGAGACAACAGTTAACAACATAGGCATCCACCCCAGCTCTTTCCTTATAACTTGGCTGTGAAATTTCTTGACCATCTGCAAAAGAAACAAACAGAAACAAAGACCCCGGGTGCTTAATTCCTTTTTGTTAATGATAGGTTTGTTGAGATATACTTTTACATAACAGAAATCACATTTGTAAACTGTACAGTTCTGCAGTTCTTGGTGTAGCCACAAAATTGAGTGTGTGGTGTCTTCAAGCCTTTGTGAGCTTGTATGTGTGTGTGTATGTGTTCGTTTCTGCTTGATATAGCATGTGTATGAGTGTGTACATGCTTGTATGTATGTGTGTTTCTGTGTGATATAGTATGTGTATGTGTGCATGTATGTGTGTGTTTCTGTTTGATATAGTATGTGTATGTGTGCATGTATGTGTGTGTGTTTGTTTGGTATAGTATGTGTATGTGTGCATGTATGTGTGTGTGTTTGTTTGGTATAGTATGTGTATGTGTGCATGTATGTGTGTGTTTCTGTTTGATATAGTATGTGTATGTGTGCATGTATGTGTGTGTGTTTGTTTGGTATAGTATGTGTATGTGTGCATGTATGTGTGTGTGTTTGTTTGGTATAGTATGTGTATGTGTGCATGTATGTGTGTGTGTTTGTTTGGTATAGTATGTGTATGTGTGCATGTATGTGTGTGTGTGTTTCTATTTGATATAGTATGTGTATGTGTGCATGTATGTGTGTGTGTTTCTATTTGATATGGTATGTGTATGTGTGCATGTATGTGTGTGTTTCTGTTTGATATAGTATGTGTATGTGTGCATGTATGTGTGTGTTTCTGTTTGATATAGTATGTGTATGTGTGCATGTATGTGTGTGTTTCTGTTTGATATGGTATGTGTATGTGTGCATGTATGTGTGTGTTTCTGTTTGATATGGTATGTGTATGTGTGCATGTATGTGTGTGTGTTTGTTTGGTATAGTATGTGTATGTGTGCATGTATGTGTGTGTTTGTTTGGTATAGTATGTGTATGTGTGCATGTATGTGTGTGTGTTTCTATTTGATATAGTATGTGTATGTGTGCATGTATGTGTGTGTGTTTGTTTGGTATAGTATGTGTATGTGTTTGTATGTATGTGTGTATTTCTGTGTGATATATGTATGTGTACTTGTATGTATGCATGTCTGTTTCTGTGTGGTAGTGCTGGCGCCTGATTGCCATGATCCTTGTGTGGAGGTCAAAGTAGAGCCTGGGACATCTCCCCTTGTTGGAGGTAGGGTCTTTTTTTGGTTGCCATTATGTCTGCCTGATTTGCTGGCCCATGAGCTTCCACCTCCCATCCTTCCCTGAGAGCAGTGGGATCCCAGACACGTTAATAGTTCATCTGGCTTTATGTAGGTTCTGGGGATCCAAACTCAGGACCTCATGTTTGTGCCGCAAGCTCTTTACTCGCTGGGCCAGCTCCCCAGTCCAGCATCTACTTTTGGATATGTCGTCACTCTTGAACGAGCTCTCAAGCCCAATAGCAGGCAGCCCTGTTCAATTCTCTTCCCAGCCTAGACACTCTCATCCAGTCTCTGACCCCGTGGGTTTCTCTACTGCGGATGGTTCACACAATATAGTCTTTAATTCAATCGCTCTAGTTCTGTTTTGTAGTCCTAGGGACAGAACTGAAGACCTTGTCCACACCGGGGAAGCACTCTGACACCGAGCCACATTCTCAACCTGGCATGCTGTCTTTTACCATGGGCCTTTGCCATACGGCGTGATGCTTCCAGGGCTCATCACACTGTGAGAGCCCGGGGCAGTACTTCACGCCTTTTTACTGATGGATAATATATATTGATATAGTATAGACATTGCACTGTTTTGGGTTTGTGTATAATGTCATCATACGTATTTATGTAGATTTTGTGTAGACATATATTTTCATTTCCCTTAGGAAATGTAATATACTTCCCATAGTAATGCAATAATTGGGTTATATGGTAAATCTATGTGTAGCCCTTAGGGGAGCCCTCTTTCTGTTTTCCATAGTGGTAATTTCATTTTACAACCCCATTAAACAGTGAATGAGGTTTTCCAATTTCCTACAGCACTTGCTGTTTTCTACCTCTTTAATTTTGACCAACCAAGTAGGTGTATGGAGGTCTCTCATTGTGGTTTTCATGGCCATTTTCTAATGATTCTCAGTGCTGAATTTTTTTTTTTTTTTTTTTTTTTTTTTTTTTTGCATTGTATATGCTGATCAATTTGGGGACTATTGACTCTTGACCGTGTGTTTTCTGCTTCACTATCAGAACATGGCTGTCTTTTTCTCTATACTTTAATTTTCTTTAATGATATTCTGTAGTTTTCAGAGTATACATTTTGAAATTTTTTTGGGTGACATTTATTCCTAAATAGATTCCTTCAAATGTAGCCCTGCCGGAAACAGTCTTAATTTATTTTTATTTACATGTCTGTGCCTGTGTGAGCGCAGAGACATGGGAGCCAGAAGAGGAGGGTGGATCTCCTAAGGCTGGAGTTACAGGAGGTTGGTTGTTAGCTGCCAAACATGGGTGCCGGGAATCGAACGCTAGTCCTGGGCAAGCGCAGAGTGTGTATTCAACCACAGAGCCATCCCTCCAGCCCCTTTATTTCAGCTTTAGAAGATATCTTTGCCTGTCATAGGAAGCCTGGCTGAAAGCTGTTCTCTCTTAGCAATTAGGATGTCACCCCACTGTCAACGTCACCTCCTGTCATCTCTTATTTATGGACGTGAGAAGCTAATTGCATTTGGCTTCTCTTCTCCACGACAAGTCATGTCCTTGCTGCTTTCAAACTTTCCCCTTTTTGTTTGTCTTTTTTGTATTATTATAATGTATAAGAGTGCAGATTTCTTTGTCTTGTTCTACTTAGAGTTTGAGACTCTGAGATGCAGAGAGTAATATTTTCAGCAAATTTGTAAGAGGTTTTAGTCATTTCTTGGAGTATTTTTTTCAAGAATAATCCGTTTATTTTATGTACATGAGCACACTGTAGCTGTCTTCAGACACACCAGAAGAGGGCATCAGATCTTATTACAGATGGTTGTGAGCCACCATGTGGTTGCTGAAAATTGAACTCAGGACCTCTGGAAGAGCAGTCAGTGCTCTAACCACTGAGCCATCTCTCCAGCCCTTTTTGGAGTAATTTTTTTTCCTGGTCTTTTCTTGTTTCCCTCTAATATTCCCATTGTGCATGTATAGGCCTGCTTAGAGGCATCCCACATTTCTCCGAGACTCTGTATTTGTTATTCCTTTCCCCTACTTTGTTCTTTGAATTATATAACTTCCAATGGCAAGTTTGATGGTTCTTTCTTTTGCCAGTCCAACTCTTCACCAACACTCTTTTGGGATTTTTATTTTCAGCTCTTGCTTATTTTCATTGCTCTCTCTCTCTCTCTCTCTCTCTCTCATATAAATGAGATATGTATATATAATATATAAATTTTTATATATTTATATATAAATTTTATATACTATTTATATATTGTATAGAAAATATATATAAATTATATATATGTATATATATGTATAGAATCTGTTATCTCTTTCCTGGTTTATGATGGGAATAACCTTCATGACTCCTTTTATTTTAATGTCACAATTTCCTTTATCTCTTTGAACGTATATATCAGCGTTTCTATTAAACCTAACAGGTAGTCCTTCAGCTCCGCCCATGTTGCCTCCTTTCCTCTCCCCACTGTGGGAGTCGCAGTTTCCAGTTTCTCCTCCTCTCACGTATAGCCATCAATACATACAGGCAAAGACTCAGATCAGAGTTAAAGAAGCATTTAAGGCATTATTAAAATGGAAAATAATGCAAACAGGTAAATATTTTTGGAGTTTACCATTCAATCCGTTCATCTAAAATTGAAGAAGCAGGAGCTGGCAAGATGGCTTGATGGTTAGAAACAGATGTCAAGACTGATCCCCGAAACTGATCCCTGGTACCCTCGGATGGAAGGGGAGAACTGAGTTCCCCCAGTTATCTTCTGATTTCTACAGGCTCGTGCCGCACACGTGTGTGCACACACGCACACTAAATGAGTGACTGTAAATTTTGAAAAAAACTAAGAAGCAGAATTCTGGCTGACTTCTCTCCTTTGGTTTTTCAAGGCTGTGTCACTTCCTGGTGGCATGAAAGCTGATGTTTACCACTAAGCTGGGCCACCTCTGGTTAGGATACTGGGTGGAGTTGTTTTGAGGTTTGCTCTGACCTCACTCAGAAAGGCTGCTCTCAGCTGCTTTGTTGGGGGTTGGCTATTTCCTGGTAATGAGGCACTCTCTGGGTCAGCTGTGGCTCTAATAGGGATACTTTTGTGTTACGACAGCATCTCCATTTTTTTTCTGAGCCATCTTAGGCTTCTTCCGCAGTGTGCAGACAGCTTTGGTGCTTGGTGTTCTTTGAACCACTTCCATCCACCTTCAGAGCAGTGGGCAGGGAAAGTGACCCATTTCTCCCAGGGTGACATCTCTTCATGAGTGTGTACAAACACTTCTGGGGCATTTGGCTTGCCCCCCACCCTGTCCCCCCATCCTCTCCAACCCCAAAGCAGGGGTTCCTGCTTGGCTTGCTTTCTGGCTTGTATAGCACCCGTGATCCCAAAATTAGCAAGGAAGTCAAGGCCCTGGGATTCTAAACCTAATGGCTGGTGGACAGAGCTGCCTCTGTTTGCAGAGGGGCTGGGTGGGGAAGAATGGCAGCCTCTAATTTCCTGGCTGGCTTCACCAGAATTTTAGTCACTGCAGCGGGGAGCTCACGGGATGCAGGGACAAGGTGAGACAAGCATGGGTGGCTTTCTTGATGACACACTCTATCTTTGAGTGTGAGTCACAGGAATAAAGAACCGTTTTCTTGGCTGTATCCATCTGTCTGTCAGGGTGTGGCTGAGAAAATGGGTTGTGACTCTAACTTTTCTTTTGGTTGAGAGAGGGAGAGGGAGAGATTTAGAGATGAAAACAACCGGTCATGTCTGTTTCATCAAGAAGCAGACTTGAGGGGAATAATCACACTGCTGTTTGGGAAGTCTGAGAATTTTCACTTACTGATTTGTAAACCCTCTTTGTGGTGCAGAAAAATCCATTTTCCAAAATGACCAAATGGTTTGTTTCTCTTTTTTTGAAAGTTGGCCTTGTCTTTTCATTATTAAATAGTAAGAATTCTTTTGACATTCTGGATAAAAGTCCTCTATCACATACATAAAGGTATTTTCTATTTATCTATTTTTAATTCTTTATTTTCACATCACACACCCCAATCCCACTCATCTCCCTTCATATCTGCCTCCTGCACTTGCAACCTCCCCATCAAAAGGAAGTAAAAAAAAGACAAAATAAATAAAACAAAACATGAAAAAAAAATCTCATCATGGAATCTGTAATGTGTCACAGTGCGTCCCACAGTAAACACTTTTGTCCACACATCTTCACTCGCAGACATTCATTGCAATGAGTCATGGGTCTGGTTTGAGGCCTTGGCTTCAGCTACACTGTCAGTCCTGGTTCATCACTGCAACTCCGCTCAGGTTTCCTGTTGTTGCCCTATGTCATGGAGATCCTGCAGGACCGGCCCTTCATATGCTCTAGCTCAAAGCCCTGGATCTGGGACTGATTGGTAGCTGAGCTGGATAGCCCACCAGCTCACTCGCACCCACGCCACCAGGGTGAGCGCTCCAGGGCTGCTCTGGCTAGCTCACCCACTGTCTCAGCCAGAAAGGGGTAGGGCCACCTCTCCTGCCCTCATGCCCTCAGGGCAGGCTCCCTTGAGCCCAGGCCACCAGAACCAGTTTTACTGTGCTGCCTAGGCGAGGTGCAGGGACTGCTCTCTTGAGTGCTGCAGTCGGTTAGGAGTGGGGGCAGCTCTCCAGAATGCCACAGCCAATGAAGGGTGGGGCCATGCACAGCCCGGGCCAGGAACCCCAGCATGTTCTCTAGTGGTGATATGAGCCACAGACACTGACACAGACCCCTGCTGTTGCATGGTCACAGACCCAGACATGGCCCTCAGCAGAGCATAGCCTGGGACTTGACCAAGGCCTCAGGTGCCAGGGCAGGTCTGTTCTTCTCCACCCGTCAGCCTTCAGTTTCTCCTCTCTTCATGATGCTCAAACTGTTCTCTCTCTTCCATCTCTCCACTACATACTGCCACATCGTAGTGGCTCAGAAGGAGGCATCAGATCTCCTAGGGCTGGAGTTATGCATGATTTGCAAATATTTTGGTTCATTTCTTTCTTTCTTTCTTTCTTTCTTTCTTTCTTTCTTTCTTTCTTTCTTTCTTTCTTTCTTTCTTTCCTTCTCCTTCTCCTTCTTCTTCTTCTTCCTCCTCTTCTGATTTTTCTGAGACAGGTTACTCTGTGTAGCCCTGGCTGTCCTGGAACTTGCTCTGTAAAACAGGCTGGCCTTGAACTCAGAAATCTGCCTGCCTCTGCCTTCCAAGTGCTGCCACCATACCCGGCTCATATTTTTCTTTATAAACAACATAGACAAGAGTCTGCTGAACCTAATAATGTTTGCAAAGTCTTCCTTCCTTTGATTGGGTTAAAGAAAAAGCTGCGGTGGGTGGAGAGGTGCCAGTGAGGAGTTCTGAAGTTACCTGAGGCTGGCCACAACTAGAAGAAGTCTGGGGATGGACATCCATTTTGTAGTTACCGCACTCACCTCCTATGCAAGAGGCCTGGGGTATCCTGCCGCTACCCACTAAGTGCTGGGCTTTCAGGTGTGGGTTAGCACATCCAGTGTACGCAATGTCAGAGTTCAAACACAGCACTCAGCTGTTGACAGCACCAGCCTCCCATGGAGGTTTTTGTTCAATTCTTTCTGAAAATTACAATACTGCTAGAGGCGAGGTGGATATAAGCTAAGAAATTTTCCCTTTTGGGTCCAAAATTTTAAAGAAAACCATTCTTTTACTTTCAAGTTCTGGGTTAGAGCAACAGGCACAGGTCATGAGGGTCTGCTAACAGCTGTGACTCAAAGCAGTAAGGTTTGGGGACCCGAATCTAAATTTGTCCCTTCGGGGTCAGGGTCTAACAGGGATCTCTCAGGCCCTCCCCTGGGCCTATGAAGAAATCGGCTGGGTCTGTACTAGCACCTGCTCAGGGGTAGAACACTCAAAGGTATCAGTGAGTTTGGCCCAGGCTCAGTGATTTACTTATTTCTTTCTGAAGTCCAGGCTGGCCTCAAACTCGAAATCCTCCTGCTTCTGCTTCCTCAGTGCTAGGGTTGAGGCATAGGCCGCTCCACCTGCCTGCTTCCTAACACGTGAACACCAAGCTGAAGCTGCCAGCTTGGGCTACCATAGTTCTTCTAAGAGCAGAATGGGTAGGGGAACCTGTGGGTACAAAAGAAGTAAATCCATCCTTTCTCCCGATCCCCAGCCCCACCCCATTCCTCTCTACACTGACTAGGTTCTTGTCTTTCTTTTGGGGTCTGGAGACATGCATCAGGTGCCAACACAGTCCTTATACATAAGAATATGACCAGCCACAGGTTGGAACTGCAGTGGTGCCTGAGGTCTGTGGCGTTTGCCAGCCTGTTCCTGACCATCTTGCCTGATTTGTCACTGTTCCACCCTGGACTCTGTCTTTGGCTTCTGTGACCCACTGAGAGGAATGGACAAAGTCTATTTATCCTGAGTCTTGGCAGCAGGTGCAGGTGAAAGAAATAGCTTGAGAACAAAGGTGTGTTCTGACATCCAAGAGCCAGTTGTCAGAGGAACACAGCCTCAAGGTGTGTTCCAAGGTGACAAAGTAGCTTATAAACAAGGAAACACACACACACACACACACACACACACACACACACACACACACACACATGCTGGGGCTAGGGCTGTCCCCTGAGTTTTCCTCTGTTTGTTTACTGGCAAACATCCACTTTCTGAAGACTGACTGGAAATAGAGTCTCCTTGGGGCTGGCACACTGTCTTTGGACAAATCTGAGTACTGAGAGATTTAGTTAATATTCAAACCATCCTGAGAGCCAGGTTGCCGTTATGATGTCCTGGGGCCCATCGCTTTAGTCTAATGATTCAAGGGAGGGCACACATGTCTCATCCTGGCCACCAGCAGTATCGTGGTATAGCCATAGCACGGAATAGTATAGCAGACTGTTGAACCAGGGGAGCTGAAGAAATTGTAATTTTCCCAACAGTTGCTGGAAGAAGAAAAAGACTGGGATTCTGGTGTCAGCCAGAGAGCCTCCTTGTCTTCTAGAACTAAATCTCACACAGTTCTGACAAGCTGTCAGTCCACCCCGCAGGAGAGACTGCCATCCAGACAGTGATGACAGACAGGAACACACCCTGACCAGGACTGCTTAGCTGAGCAGACCTCTCGCCCTCTGTTTAGACCTGAGCTTTGAGGCAGAACCCCAGAGGTGGACTTTTGAGGTGGAGGTGTCACAGGACTTCTGCTCCCTCCCCTTGGTTTTTTGAGATGGGGTTTCTCTGTGTAGTTCTGGTTATCCTGGAACTCGATCGCTCTGTAGACCAGGATGGCCTCTAAGTTGCAGAGATCCTCCTGCCTTTGCCTTTCAAGTGCTGAGATTAAAGGTATGCACCTGGCTGTCACGGGACTTCTTGTTCCTCTTCCCAATGTGGCCTCACTGAATAATCTCCTTTTCCTGCTTTTCATCAGTACTTGCTGGTTTACTTGCTTATCAGGATCAATGGCTAAGCACAGCTCTCTAGGACTGCCAGGGCCCAGTAACAAGGGAAGAATGAAGCAAACTGCCTGTTACTGCAGGTCTATCCCTTGGCCAGGTCCACCTAGACCCCAGTGGAAATGGTCTGTATTAAGGTTAGCTACACGATGAAGTCTTTTGGAGTGGCCAACCCCATACTGGCTTAGTCCGTGTCTCTGTTTACTTCCCAGAAGCTCCCTATGAGCTTGGAATGGGATCCACAATATTCCTCTGGAAACCTAGCCTACCTTGAGAGTATGAGTGACATCAGTGTCCTGGTCCCAGGAGAGGTGGCGCAAGGCTGGTGCCTCCAGGGGCACAGGCTCTTTGCTGCAGGTTCTATCTGAATGAGTGGTTACACCTTTAGCCACCTCATCTCCAGGCTCCCAGGGATATAGGCAGCTGCGGAAGAGGATAAGGGTAGCCATGGCCAGACAGAAGCTCCATCTTAGGCTACTGAAGGGTCTATTGAGGAGGCTAGCCCTTGGGACACAGGGATTCCCTTGAGGTTTGTGAAGCACAAAGTCTAGGAGGATCTGGTTCTGGGGCACATGAGGCTAAGAGTTTTCAGTTTGTGGACTAAGGCAAGGCTGCCTAATGGTGTTCTGTGAAGAAAGAAGAGCAAGAGGAGTTCATGCTCAGACCTTGCCCTTGCCTGTCCTCCCTGCTCCTTCAGCCTCAGGACAGGGGGCATCTGAATTTACCCAGGGATGGCACTGGAAGAGGAACTCAGGACCCTAGACATAGGCTTTGTGGTGGGTCTCCTTTCCCAGCAGAACCTCGCCATCACAAATTCCACACATCCTTGCCTCTCTCTGTTCTTTCCCAGACATCACTGTATGGGTAACTTAGCTACTAAACAGGTCCATACTCCTCTCCCAGGGTGATCTCAAACTCTTCTAGCCTAGAGTCCAGAGACAGAAAACCCTCACCTTGTGTTTCTATGCTCTTTCCTTACCGCGAAAAGTAATTTGGTCCAAGCTCAGATAGCTAGAGCTACAGAATATTGAGGATAGCCTTAGACTTAACTGATTAGATGAAATAAGTAGGTGCGATCCCATGCTTTAATGAATAAATATATGAATATGAATTAATAAAATATGTGAATAGATATACACAGAAACAAATGGCTACCGAGGGGAGCATTTATGTCCGGAATAATCTCAGGTTACCACTAGGCAAATTCTACAGTTCTAGTCATCTTAGTGTCTAAAGATCTATACCAAACTCAGGGAGTAAAATTTGTATCCAAGTATCTCCCCTCACATATTTATTAACTACAAAAAAGAAAATAATAACAATAGTAGTGGAAAAATCCAGCACACACCAACTTAACCGGATGACTGATATTTATATCACTGGTAATCACAGATTACCAGCATTATATACCTGGCTTGATGCCCTGAAATATATAACACTTCTGTTACGTTCTCATCCAAAACTGTATAACACAATCTGAACATGAGGAAAGTTACATGGACTCAAGCTGATGGACATCCATGAAAACAACACATGAAAAACATCATGTCCACGGAAGATCAGGAAAGGCCTCACATTGGAGACAGGGACGTGACACCTAAGCGTAGTGGGATAATGGACTGGACCCGAAACAGAAAAAGGACACCAGTGGTACTTTGACCAATGTTAATTTCCTGGTTTTGATAAATGCATTATGGGTAACTGATATTCATAACATCAGAGCTGGGTGTGGTGGCATGTGTCAGTCACCCTGAGGGCCAGAGTCAAGGGGAGTCCAACCTGGATGACACAGTGAGTTCCAAGCCAGCCTAAGCTGTAGAGTGAAACTCGTTTCAGAAGGAACAACAAATACACTGCTAAAATGAGAGTAGCCTAGATGAAGGATGTATGGAAATGTCCTGCACTATTTTAACAACTTTTCTTTGACTGAGAAATTATTTTTAAATAAGGATAAGAAATTAGGTTCTTACTACACAGGATAAATGGCTTGTACCTCACACACAGCCCCTGAGGAAGGAAATGACCTTATGTGTAGAACACAGCACAAGGGAACAGATATATTCATGTGAGTCACAATCCAGATACCAGATTCCTATCCCCTGGCACCCATGAAAGACGTTTCTCTGGACTGACCCTGTCCTCCTGTGGAGGGGTCCCTGGGACAGTTTGGATGGGCTTTTGCCTTCTGGAGGATGTCAGAGTGCTGGAGGACTAGGCAGAGGTATATTCTGAGGATGGGCTTTCCATCCTTGTAAGCCAGAATGTAGGGACCTGTCAGGGGCCCTGGGCTTAGCCTGTAGGATGAGGTCACTGGCTAAGGACTCTGACACATGTCTCACTCTCAGAGTCCTGGTAATGTGTCTGTGGGGACATCCAGTGGATGTCATCACCTAAGGACATTTACTGAAAGCTTGGCTCCCAGCTTAAAGCTGTTGTGGCCTGGTGGGCCTGGTGGGCACTTTAAGAGGTGAGGCCCATTGGAAGGAAGCTAGGTCTTCTGAAGGGGATTTTAGGACCTGGCCTCTTCCCCTTCCTCTCTCTCTCACATGAGGAAAGCTACTTGGCTCTAGCACGCACTCCCCTTCAGGATGTGCAGCCTCACCACAGGCACCTAAGCAACAGGGCCATTTGGTCATAGGCTAGAACCTTGTCTCCTTATAAAATGCTTGTGCTGGGGCATTTGTTACAGTAACTGAAACCGAATGACACGTTCTCACCAGTAATGCATGGGGATTCCATCTGCTCCAAATTCTCCTCAGTTTCTTTGCTTAGTTGCCACTCAGAGTCTGAGTTCCTGCCCCCTCCCTTCAGAGAGCCACCCCCACTCTACTCACCCCACTTCTGCCCCTTCTCTTTTCAGCTACCCTTGCCTTTCAACTCCCACCAAGCCAAAAAGTAAGCAAGGGAGAGAAAGGCTGCTAAGCACAGCAAGTCACAGTGTGCACGCACGAGCATTTGAGACAGGAATCGCGAGGTGTGCCCATAGGCCCCTGGGTACAGCACACTGGGGCACTTATGGCTCAGGAGCTGGTAGTCACCCTGCCCTTTATATCCTCGGGCAAACAAAATCATCCAGGAAGAAGACAGCAGCCAGGCTAGACTAGCTGTTTGTGAAGGTTGTAGCCAGTGGGTCCAACCTCCCAACTCAGATGCAGGGAATAATTCCAGATCTGAAAGATGAACTAACTTCCAGTCTTAGATACCCTGGGGCCAGGGGTAAGTCCTTTTTAGGGGATCACAGGTGGACAGGCACAGCCAAATAGGACCCAAGACAGTCAGGGCGCTAGTGTGAGGGACCCAGAGGGGGTGCAGAAGCTGTTACTCTCCATAAGCCCTGCATCTTCCACAGCTGCCACCTTGACTAGGACGGGGGAGGGGCATCTCCTTGTAGCAGTGACTTCCACAGCTTTCTCCCAATCTTGCTTTCCACAGTAGCTTAGATCAAACTGTTTCTAAGAACAAGGGGCTTAGAGAGTTGATATTCACCAGTAATTCTCTATAGGAGGCAGAGGCAGGAGGATCCCTGTGAGTTCAAAGCCATCCTGCCTTGGTTATGCAGTGAATTATAGGTTAGACAAGACTCTTCCTCTATCTTAGAAGAAGAAAATAAAATCATAAACCTTAGGTGTGCTATTTCCACAGTCCTCAAAATATAGTCAGCTTTTCAGAACACCTACAAGCTGCCCTAGAGACAGCTCTAACCTCTTACCCCCCCCCCATACCACCTACTGTATCAACAGGGCTCTTATTCCCAGAACCAGCCTCATTCTTTGCTAGACAGGACCATCTCCTAGCTCCAGATTTGCTTCACATTTCGCTATTCCTTCCTGTTGTTGTATATCCAGTTCGAGCTAATCCACGAAGAGAAGGGAGTTTATTTTCCCAAAGTCACACATAAAACAAGCTAGGATTTGAATTTTGGCTCCTGAAGGCCAGCAGATAAGTAGGGTAGACGTCAGCTCTCCTAACAACACAGCTGGTATGCTACAGGCATCAGTACTCCCCAGGTGGGGCCCACACCCTAGCTCTCTATACCCTGGGGCCAGACACATTTTCTGTTGACTGCTCCTTAGCGCTGAGGGAAGGAGATAAGACACTGTGGCTGCTGTTCCCAGAGATCTGCTTGGGAGGAACTTAGTTGGTTTGTTTTACTGGCCCTGGGGGAAAGACAAAATAGAAACAGCAGTGGTAGGAAAGCAGACATTCTACCTGCCTGGCCAACAGCAGGAAATCAGTTCCCAGTTCCTGGTGATGCTCTTCCCAGAAACGGTGTGTGTCTTGAGCTAATATCACCTGCTCCTTAGCAAATTCGCAGCAGGAAACGGAGAGAGCACATGGCCACTTTCAGATTCTGGTGACTCAGGGAACTTGTTCCCAGATCACTTAGAGGCAAGTAAGTGGTCTCAGCTGGAGCCCCTGCTCAGCTTACACTTCCCACAGAAGCACTGGTCTCTCCTTCGGTGTCCAAAGGCCGGGTTCTAGTTTTGGCTCCTTGCATCCAACTAGTGTCAAGGGCCTGCTGCCTCCTTTTTGAGCAACTGGGGCCTCAACACGGGGGCCCTTCTGTCTCAAGATCCTACCCTGTGTCCATACCGCATATGTGTATCATCAGACCACCATAGCCCTACTCTGTGGTAAGGATAACTGTGACTATAAATCAAGACAGTCTGGGGTTTGGCCTGCCCAGGGAAGCACCGAGGCTCTTGGGAAACTGTTGTGAAACTCAGAAAGGAAAAGGCAGTTGGTGACAACACTCTCTTTTTCATCCCCCTCCATGCCACTCAGAAATTCATAAGCTCCGAGTCTGCGCTGAGAATGCACTCATCGGTGTGTAACATTGACCAGGCACTGTCAGGGGCTGTTGCGGGTACGGACACAATGGAGTCCCCATTCCCAATGTCCGACCCCAGCAAGGCACTATTACCTACCTCTGTCACGATGGTGGCCAGGAAGACATTCTTGCTGTACTCCCAGCCATCCAGGCAGTTCTCCTGCTCCAGCTGCTCCAGGTCCACGTCCCGTCCCGGCTCCAGCCCCAGTTCAGAGAAGTTAGCGATGGTGGCCAGTCGGTAGCGGCGGCATTTCTGAGGCACCTGTTGTCCGTCCTTCATCTCCAACGGGATGCTATGGTTGCGCCAGGCGCTGCTCAAGTTCACGGTGTGAGGCACAAGGCAACGGTGCTCCGGGGTCCCCGCCAGAAACACGACTGACATACCATTGAAGCCATTGGGGATGATGCTGGCGCTGAGCAGAAAGAAGATGAGGCGCTGGAAGGGCCCCCAATCGCCCAGGAAGGCGATCACCTCGTCGTAGTCCCGCATGCTTCCCGCCTCTCCTTAGCTTGCACGAGGGAGGTGGGTAGGGAAAAGAGGGTCCGAGGATTGCGGCGCGCTGCGAGGGTCTTCCCGGGTGGCTGCGTGCAAACGCGCTGCGGGTACTGCAAAAATCCCAGGGGTTGACGCGGAGCGCAGGGAAGCCGAGTCCTCTGGGACCACACCCCCGTGCGGCGACGCACCGAGGCCACCGCACTCCACCAATCTGGGCGGAGCTCTCGGGCGGGCTCAGCCTCCTGCTCCGTTCCCTGCACCCAGCGGCCTTCCACGCAGGCCTCCGGCCCGGGATCGGCCGGACCAACGCGCGTGCAGTCCGGAGCTCCGGCTTTCTCGGCCTCACGTGGGAGGGTGAGCGACAGGGAGGAGCCGTGTCCCGAGAGCCAGGCCTAGCCCGGGGCAGTAGTCCGTTGCTCCGCGATCCCAGCCTAAAGTCTGAGCTCAGGCAGGCGGTCAGGACAGTTAATCAAGTCCGCGCTCGCAGGAGAGCTCCGTGGGGGACAGGAGCGCCAGCTCTTCACACACACACCAGCGCGGGAGCTCTCTTAGGAACCTTAGTGTGACTGTAGTCAATCAGTATGGCTGTAGTCCATCACAGGACAGCGAAGACCTGAGAAGTAAGTGTCCTTGGAAAAGCAAGATCCTCACCTTGCAAAGAGGCAACTGTGGCCAAGGAGCCATGAAAGGATGTGCGACATCACGCTGAGTCAGAGATGCGCCCTGGATTAAAAAGGCTGGATCACAAGCTTCTGAGTCGCCCTGGTGTCTTTTCAGAAGATTCCCTGTGGCCTCTCTAGAGACACCAGAGGAAAGCCGGCCCACTGAGGAGGGAGCACAGAGTAGTCACCACTCCTGGGCTCTGGTGTTTGTCCTTTTGCACTCTCGGGGCACCCAGAGCCATTTATTGCGGCAGGGTGCCAAAGCCTTCTTGGACTGAAAGGCCTTCTATTTGCAGAAAGGCCCATTCTAGTCTAGTAAGCGAGGGAGGAGGGGACAAACTGGTGAGATTTGGCCCTCAGACCTGGCAGGGTGACCAAAGGCAGGATTGCCTTTTTCTCTGTGTTCAGTATCTACGTCTAAGGCCCTGGGGTCACTGTGTGCTCACCAGCCCAGGCTGGCTCTGGGCTCCACCAGCCTGGGCTCCACAATAGCCCAACACTTTGCACAGACTGACTTATCTCTTCGGACTCAGGCGAGGGACTGAAGGAGACTTCTACCTTTTGTTTGTTTGTTTGTTTGTTTGTTTGTTTGTTTGTTTTTGATAAGCTTCCAGTCTGACCTCTAACTATTAGGCTGGCTTCCCACCACTTGAAACCTAAAATTCTTTTCCTGCCATTCAAAACATGCCTTCTAACATGCCGGGACAACTCTAGCTTATGCCTTTGTTAGTTTGTTTGAGATAGGGTCTTTGTATGTAGCCCTGGCTGTCCTGGAACTTGTTCTGTAGACCAGGCTGCCTTGAGTTACAGAGATCTTCCTGCTTCTGCCTCCCGAGTGCTGGGATTAAAGGTGTGCACCTCTGTGCCCTGACCTGTGACATTAATCCAGTGAGAGAACTCACAGGGTTTCTTTACTTCTGACATTCGTGAGTGGTGTGTTGTGGTTGGAATCTCACCTAGGTTCTGTTCTTCTGCCTCCAATTGCTAACAAAACACAACTAGAGGCAAGAACTAGCCATTGATTTCTGAATGGTGATTCCCAAAGAGCAAGGCTGAAGGACTGAGGAGAGAGCGGTCAATGAAGGTGATGTCACCACAAGACAGAGCTGAGCTGGGCCTTGGCAGCCTGCAGGGTCAATGCTTGAAACCTGAGGTTGAATGACTGAGCAGAGCCATCCTGCCTCAAAATGCTGGCCCAGTTGTCAAGCATGTCGTATACACCTATAATGCCAGCCACGGGTATACCAGAGTAGGACAATCGTGAGTTCTGGGCCAACCTGAGCTACGGTAAGACCCTGTGTCAAAAAACTTTTTTGACATTTTTAATAACACTAAACATAGCATGACAATTATTAGATACTAATATTAACCAACCAAAAATTATTTGACTAACATTAAAATAGTAACACTATTAAAGCACTATTAATGTGCACCCCCACGTCTGTTTTATGCAGTGCTCGGCTTTGTGGGTGCTGGGTAAGCATTCTACCAACTGTGTAGATATAGATCATGCTAAGATGTCCAGGCAGGTCTTAAACGCCTCAGGGCCCAAGGGATTCTCCCACTCCAGCTTCCCAAATCACTGGGATAACAGGCACACACCTCTGTGTCCAGCACAGTTGGTTTTTGATCCCTGTGTTTCTTCGTGTCCCTTTCTGTGCCTCAGCAGCAGGAGCAACTGCTTCACCTTTTAATGTGCCTCGGTTTCATCTCGCCCTCCTTGCTATGGGAGAATGGAACTTGGTCCCTCTGGGTAAAGTAGGCAGAGTATCATAACTCTACCTCCATTAGAAGCCACTCCCTGACACTTATACACTGTGAGCCCTAAGCAAGGGCCCATCAGCTCAGCTGATGTTGACAAGTGTTGACAAGGATATATGTAAATCAGCCTATATCCCCTCTATACAAAAATGAATCCAAAGAGGGTACATCTTGGTATGCTAGAAGGAGTCCCGTCACCTCTAAGATGTGTTGGCAGTGACTTGTGGCTAGTATCAACACAGGAAGCTAACCGATCTGGGAACCAAGGCTGAGGATTTCACTCCCATCAGCCACTTGCAGAGAATGACCTCATGAGACCACAGGTCTGAGCTGAGGGAGGAATGCTGGTACGTCTGAGCTGGTGCCTGACATGCCCATGACTGACATACATGCACGTACCCTGCTGAGCTGCTTACACACGAGCCAGAACCAACCACTTCTGTTCTATGATGAATTGCTGACCAGCCCTGCTGATCCAGCTGAGAATCTGATGCTACCCAGCTCATCTGTGGCTAGCTCTACTACACAAACCTTGGATGGCCCTTTGCCCTGTTGCCAGTTTTTGTTGGTACATCAAGAGGGACTTGGATGGAAATATCTTTGGTTTGTCCGCAGTGTCCTATCTGGGGTAAACAGATATTTCTTCATATTTCTCCAGGAAAATAACATATCTCCTTACCAGGATGGGCCAACCCTTCTGACTCAGTGAGCCAGAAATCAATCTTTCCCTCAAGTTTATTATGCCAGGCATTCTGTAATAGTGACAAGAAATATAAAACAAAACACCATGGCCTGTTGTTCCCTTAAAACTCTACCTCCTGTGACCATCCTGATGTAACTGAATTCCAGCATGATTTTTCTTTTGGAGAGCAGGCATTCAGCCGTAGCCGTAGTTAATAAAGATTACTGAGAAGAATGGCTTTCACGTTGTTCGTTCTACCAAATATGATTTTACCTATGGTTTAATAAGTTGTCCAGAAATGTAGAGTAAATTTTGGGATCTCACTTGGTGTTCAAACTAATACTCTTGAGACCAGTGATCTGTCCTAGAAAAGGTTTCCCGAGGAATATATTATAGCCCTGGGGGGTTGCCCAGGATGGGGTTTAAGTCAGATTTTTAACATAAACTTTAAAAATGTATTTGATTGTGTGTGTGTGTGTGTGAGAGAGAGAGAGAGAGAGAGAGAGAATGATGCTGTGTGAGAACATATTTGTGGGTGTCTGGGTGAGACCAGAAGAGGGCACTGGATCCCCTGAAACTGGAATTATATTCAGTGTTTCAGCCTCCTGACTAGGAACTAAACTTTGGTCCTCTGCAAGAGCAGCAAGTGCTCTTAACCACTGAGCCATCCCTGTAGCCCTATCGTATTTTCATTGGCTTTACCTGTAGTACCTGACTGATTTCCACTATCTCTCCCCACCTTGCTATAGTTTAGATTCTAAAAATTTCCCACAGGCTATGTGTCCCCAGGGTAGCCTTGTTAAAAGATGGTAGGACCTTTAAGAGATAGTGAGGTAGAATGGTACGGGAGTTAATTGAGTTAATTGGAGAGATGCTCTCAAAGGGACCCCTGCTCTTTCCTTCTTCTCTTTTGCTCCTTTGCTTGATACAAATGTGTTTGCTCTGTCACACACTCATACAATGAGATACTTTCTTGCTACAGGCCCAAAACATTAAGGCTAATCACCATGAACTGAATCCTGCAAACTGTGAGTCTTTATTCTTTGTAAATCATCTCAGATTTTTTTTTATAGGGATGGAAAGTTATCTGGTACATCGCTCTGTCCCCTAGACTTTGCAATTACATTTAGGACACCTCAGAAACTTTATTTTATAGGGACTCATTGTACCAGTTTGTCTAAGAACTTCATGAATCGTCTAGTTCTCATAATTGGAGCTTGCTGTTTTCTTTATGCCACTGCCAGCAAATACCTGCTTGAAGTAGCTTCAGAGAGGTTTATTTGCCCTGGACAGTGGAGGTGCACATTTTAAGCCCCAGAACTCAGGAGGCAAAGAGGGGCTGATCTGTGAGTTCGAGGACAATCTGATTGATCTGTAGAGTGAGTCTCAGCACAGCCAGGACTACACGGAGAACTCAAGATGGAGAGAGAGAGAGAGAGAGAGAGACAGACAGACAGACAGACAGACAGACAGACAGACAGACAGAGACAGACAGACATACAAACAGGGACAGAGAGACAAGTTTATTTTTACTCATGAATCAGAAAACAGGCGGGAAGAAAAAGGCCAGACCGTAAGTAAGACTGAGCTAGAGACCTCAGAGGTACCCCCAGCCCACAGGACCTGCATCTACCTTGCCTCCTGCCTCAAAGTTATCAAAACAGCACCACAAACTGGAGACCTTATGTTCAAACATGTGAGCCCATGAGGGACATTTCTCATGCAAATAGTAACAGAAAACAAGATGTGTGCCCTACTGCAGCCTGGACACTAGCTCCTACTCTACCCCACAATCCTCAGGAAGGCTGGTTCTATCCCTGCCCTCACTCCCCCACCCCACCCCCACCCCCATCAGAGTTGTTAAAGTGACTGGGGAAAACCATGGGGGTGTATACTCTTGGATTCATTGACTGGTTTCTTTCAGAAAGGTTCCTGGCTTTAAGCAACAGGTTCTGAGTTAGAGAACTAGCCTAGATCTGGGAGACTGTTGAGCAAATGCCAGATACTACCTGCTCACCCGCTGATACACTGAACTCCTAGGCACACTGAGTTCTTGAAGCTGTTGCCATAGATAGACTCTGTGGTCATATTGCTGCTTCTGTCTACAGACCACACTTTCCAGCATCTCACAAAGGCTGCCCGAAGGTCTTATCTGCTGGGGTATGGCGAGCCGTTTCCTTCCAGACAGTCACGGACTAGAAAGGTGCTCCTCAACCTTCCTGATGCTGTGGCCCTTTAATACAGTTCCTCAGTTTGTGGCGACCCCAACCATGAAATCACTTTCGTTGCTACTGTTATGGATCATAATGTAAATATCCATGTTTTTGGAGGGTCTTAAATGACCCCTAAGAAAGGTCATTGGGGGTCATGACCCACAGGTTGAGAACCACTGCAATAGAAGCTCCTGTGATAAAGGCAGCAGATTTTGAAAGTCAGATGGAAAGAGTCTGGTCTGTTGTAACCTTCAGCTGCTTTTCAGACGGATGACCTTTGTTTCAAGATGCCTCTTGAATGAAAAGAAAAGTTATAGTAACTGTCTTCAAGGAAGGTGGCCAGCTAATAATGGTTTAGAGGAATAAACTGCTATCCATTTTAAGGAATCTGGCAACTTCTCCGATACACTTGTTGCAATATCTTTGTCATGAACGCATCAGTTAAGTGGCTTGTCTGGTAGACTGAGTGCAGTGTCGTTCACCAGGGCCTCTTGAGTTTATTTAAAGCCTCATAATATGGCTTCCATGGACCAGCAAGCTGAAATAAATCCTTTCCTCCCCAAGTTGCTGGTTTTTGTCATGGTGCTTATCACGGCCACGGAAAACAAACTAGAACCAGTGTTTTACAATTTATTTAGACACCTGCGCCTTCCACTTGGAGATCTTTGAGCCCTTTGCAACCAACAGGTTAAAGACTGTTACTATATCTCTACTCCAGGTCTCCTTAGATTAGCTTTCATTCTATTTCGTCTATGTAAAGGTTCATCTTCCCGACTGAATTATCATTCTTGCTCAAGATTTGAGAGTTTTTTTTTTTAATGTAATTTATCTTTTGAGAATTTCATACATTTATGTAATGATTTTGGGTTTTGTTTTGTTGGTTTGTTTTCATTTGTTTGTTGTTGATGTTTGGTTCTTCAAGGCAGGCTTTTTCTGTGCAGTCCTGGCTGTCCTAGAACTCTAGACCAGTCTGGTCTCAAACTCAAAGAGATCCATTTGCCTCTGCCTCCTGAGTGTGGTGTGCACCACTACGGCCCTCTTCCAACTCCTCCCAGACCCCTCACCACATTCTCCTTCCAACCTAATGCCCTCCTTTTATCTTTGGATAATTCACTAAGTCCAAGTGGCGCTAACCCTATGTTCCTGGATCTACGGCCATCCATTGGAAACACAGGACTCTACCAGCAGCCACATCCCTGAAGAAAACTCACCTTCCCTCCCCTAGTAGATAAAGTTCCAGGAGCTCCTCTGATAGGGGTAGAGCCCCTCCCTCATCTGTGCTGGAATGTTAACTGGCTTGAACCAGAACAGGTTCTGTGCAGGTAGCCACAGCAGCTATGAGGTCAGGTGTCCAGGAGACAGTTTTGCAGCTGTGCTCTCGACATCTTGCTCTTAGAATCTTTCTGCCCTCTTCCCTTTGGTGTTCCCTGAGATTGAGAGGAGAGAATATGATGTGTCCCTTATTGGGAGAGTTTAAGTCCCTGTTGGAACACGGTCCTGCAGTGTTTCAGATCCTCCCGCTTGAAGGCTAATAATTCAGAGTCCAGTGGGTCCCAGGAACCCTTTAAATTCAGGACAGCACTGTAAGTATTACCCCAGGAGGATTTGCCAGTAAAGCTTAGGGATTAGAAAAAAATTGGATGAATATTTTTTTTGTAATTTCATTTATTACTTACACAAGACCCTATAGGAACCTATATTTTCCTGCCCCTGGTTTCTTAAGATGACAATATTATCGGGAAACCTGAAGAAGCGTATTAAGCCTTACTTTAAAGACTTGTATAATTTTATGTGTGTGAATTTTTCTTGCATGTATGTATACTATCTGCATGTCTGGGGCCCATGGAAATCAGAAGAGGGCATCAGATTCTCCAGAACTGGAGTTGCAGATGATTGTGAGCTGTCTCGTGGGTGCTGGAAACTCAACCTGGGTCCTCTGTGAGAGCAGCCAGTGCTCTTGACCAACATGGAGTTTCTCCAGCCTTGCTTTAAAAGCTGATGAACCATAGGCCTGGTACCAGTTCAGGTTTCATGTTTTAAGCAGAGTGTTTTGGCTGTTGGCTTGTTCCAAGCTAACTTTTATGCTGAGAGTTTTTCCTACTTACCCTTGTATTCAGGCTTCACATGACTTGAGCTAAAGCGTGTTCAGAGCTTGGCTTCAGGAAAGGGACTGATTGTGTTTCATGGAGAAACACCATGAGCTAAGCAGCATGACTCCTGGGGAAGACCATGAGTTGCCCCTGGTTTGGTCCATACCCCTCCCATATTGGTTAGTTTTTTTGTCAACTTGACACAAGCTAGAGGCATCAGGGAAGAAGGAGCCTCCGTTAAGGAAAAAAAAAGTCTCCATGAGATAGGTAGGTCTACAGGTGTGTGTGTGTGTGTGTGTGTGTGTGTGTGTGTGTGTGTGTGTGTGTGTGTGTGTGTGCAGGGGAATTTCCTTGATCAATGATCGATATGGTAAGGTCTAGACTGTTATGCTCAATGCCACCCTTGGGCAGGTGGTCCTGGGTGGTATGAGAAAGCAGATTGTACAAGCCATGGGGAACAAATAAGCAGTCCTCCATGGTCCTGCTTTAGTTCCTGACTTGGCTTCCCTCAGTGATAGGCTGTGATCTGGACATATAGGCCGAACAAATCCTTTCCTCCTTCAGTTTCTTTTGATTTATTGTAACAACAGAAACCTAACTAGGACACTTCCCTAAGAGGGGTTGGGACAGCCAGGAACAGACAGAAACAGGTGCTAAAAGAGTCCATTCTGGGGCTGATGAGAAGGGGGTGCCTGCTACCAAGTCAGACAGCCTGAGTTTGACGCTTGGGACTAACACAGTGGAAGCAGAGACTCCCACAACTTGCCCTTTGACCTTCACATTTGTGCTGTGGCATGCCCCTTTCCCAAATCAATAAACCAAAATGTATTTTTATCTTTAAAAAGGGAATACACACCGTGAGTTGGAAGCTCAAGAAAAAGTTTAGTTTCATCTCTTCCCAGTCCCTGTCACATGCTTTTTTGGATACACCTGGAGTGTCCGATAAGCGCTCAGCTTCCCTCCAGCTATTTCCCAGGTGATCCAGGACTTCTTGGTGCACACCTCGATGGCATCAAAGGAGCCAGGCTGAGAGCCACTTGGCCCCATTAGTATTTTTTTGTTTGTTTGAGACAGGGTTTTGCTGTGTAGCCCTGGCTATCCTAGAACTTGCTAGACTAGGCTGACCTTGAACTCAGAGATCCACCTGCCTCTGCCTCCTGAGTTCCGGGTTAGTCTTTGTCTTTTCAGGAGAGACTAAAATGGATTGTTTTGGTTCCTACCTTCCCCTCGGAGGACAGTTTGGCTAATCCCTTTGCCAGTGTCCCTTCTGCATACAGCTTCACTGGGTGACAAGTCTCAGGGTAGAAGCCATGGGTTCTGGCTGAAGATGGCTTCCTTCTCCCTCCTGGGTTTTCCAGAGGGAGCTGCATGCATAAGAAGATTGCTTTACAAACCCTCCTTTCTCTCCCAATCAGCCACATTTCAGTTGCTCAAAACCCTAATGGCAGTTTCTACCTGTTGAGAAAGGTTAGTCCTTGAACTATAGACAATTTCTGAAATTTCCTCTAAATGTGTGAAGTTCTTTAGACATGAAATAGATGCCCAGTGTTATCTGAATGTTATTCCCTTAGGAATTTCAAGGGCTAGAATAAATATGCATATATATATATATTATATTTTGTGTGTGCTTATGGTGTGTTTGTGAGGGTGGTTATGTGCATGTGTTGTGTGTGCAGTGCATATGTTTCTGTGCGTATAGGGAACAGAGGAAGAGGTCCAGTATCCTACTCTGTCACTCTCCACTAAATTTCTTGGAGACAGGGTCTTAGGCTGTTAACCAGTAATCTCATTGATCCTCCCGACGTTATACAGTATGGAGGAATGTAACTTGAATGAGATCAAAGCCACATTTGACTTAAAGACAAAAATCAAATCTGGGTATGAGATTTGAACTCAGGTCTTCAGGCTCACTTGGCAAGCCCCCCTCACCCACAGAGTCATCTCACTATCTTCACAAGAGGTATGTTTTTGAAGAAGTTCCCTTGCATTTTCAGGAATGCTAAAGGATGCTTTTCTGGCCCCTGCTGATCCCTCCCCTCATTTATTTTAGCTAACTTTAGCTTTACCAGCTTGTAGCTCTTCTCACATCCCTTTGAGGACTGAATTGGTGACTTCTTTCTTTGCTGAACTATATATATGCCTGACTAAAGCAACCTGAGGAAATAAGGGGTCACTTTAGCTCATGGTTTAGGAGATTTGACCCATCATGGTGGGGAAGGTATGGGGTATTGCGTTGTAGACAGAAATCAGAGAGAGTTGAATCCACCAACGTGCTACTTTGTTTTCCTTTTAAAAATTATTTTGGGCTGGAGAGACAGCTCAGCGGTTAAGAGCACTGACTGCTCTTCCAAAGATCCTGAGTTCAATTCCCAGCAACCACATGGTGACTCACAACCATCTGTAATGAGATCTGATGACCTCTTCTGAAGTGTCTGAAGACAGCTAATTGTGTACATATATATTTTAAATAAATAATATTTTTAAAAGTATTTTAATTGTATGTGGGGGTAAGGAGAGATGAGGGAGAGAGAGATTGAGAGATGCAAAGTACAAATTTCACACTTTTTTGCATAGCTACATTTTCATCAATATTTTAGGACACTGAGATTATGAAATTACACACACATTTGAGCTTTACTAGAAAAACATTTGTGTGGTGGTTTGAATGAGAAATACCCCCCAAAAGCTCATCTGTTTGAATACTAGGTCTACAGTTGGTGGAACTAATTGGGAAGAATTAGGAGGTGTGGCCTATTGGAGGAGGTGTGTCATGGAGCCAGTCTCTAAGGCTTCAGAAATCTTCCACCATCCCTAGCACACTCTCTGCCGCCTGCTTGAGTTTAAGATGTGAGCTCTCAGATCTTCCTGCCACCAAACCTTTGTTTTACCATCGTGGACTCTAACCCTCTGAAAGCATATGCTCATTTAAACACTTCATCTTACAAATTGCCTTCGTTGTGGTACTTTTCCACAGCAATAGAAAAGCAACCAATACAACACATGTGTGAGTATTTTTCTTTAAAATGCATCCCATAGAACCAGCCAATAGGATCCCCAAACCACACTCTTCCTGTGGAGCCTCCTTGAATAGACAGAAATATTCTCTCAATCTTCCAACCTTAACTCAGAAGGTTGTTAGAACCGAGGAAAATCTTTCTTCATTGTTCCTAGCCTCTTTAGAGGCTTTCTATATTCCAACATCCCTGATAGGCCTCTAATCGGGACTGAGAGACCTTTTAATCTCCTGAGCCATTGGCATCAGCCTGGAGATAATCTAACCTCCAGTGGAGAGGCAGTCTCAGCCTATGGCTGAGTGTTATACACTGTTCTGCTCAGTCTGTCTCTTTATTCCGTTATCAAGATTCTGTTATGTGACTCATGTGTCGTTCTCTGGCTTGAGGATATTTCCAAATTACTACTCTGAGAAGCCACAAAACTTATGGAGGAACGTGAAAGACATGCAGGAGCACTGAATCAGGGCCCCAAAAAGATGTTTCCCTCCCTGGCTTGGAACTCATTTCCAATTGTGTGGCGTGCTGGCCATAGGGAAGCCCCCTTAGCTCACTTCCTCTTTTGTTGGGAGCAGTAAAACAAGTCCACAAGTGGTGGTCTGAATGAAAATAGCCCCTGTAGGTTCATAGGAAATGACATTTTTAGAAGTGTGACTTTGTAGAGAAAGTGTGTCACCAGGACTGGGCTTTGAGATCTCAGAAGCTCAAGTCAGGTCTAATGACTAACCCTCTCTTCCTGCTGCCCGAAAATGCAGATGCAGAGCTGTCAGCTCCCTCAACAATAACACGTCTGTCTGTATGCCACCAACAATACCACATCTGTCTGTGTATCTCCAACAATACCACATCTGTCTGTGTGCCACCATGCTTTCTGTCATGATGATAATGAACTAAACTTCTGAATTGATATCAGCCCCAGTTAAATGTTTTCCTTTATAAGAGTTGCTGTGGTCATGATGCCTCTTCACAGCCATAGAAATCCTAAGGCAGCCTTGAAGAGGTAATGTCACACCTGGAATATCGTTTTGTTCAGACTTTGTTTCCTATGGAGTAAAATAAGCACACCCATGAGTTAACCATAGAGGGATTCTTCACCTGCCGCAGGCAGAGGTAATGCCCCAGAGACACCCTCCTGGTGGTTGCAGAAATTTTGTCTAGGGAGCCTGAACATTAGTGATATGGGAAGTACTCTAGGAAGGTACATTTCCAAGCATGTGTAATATAAGATAAAGTATATACTACAAGAAGGGAAGGTGGACGAGCCTGTCATGGTGACACATTCCTGTAACCCCAGGCTAGAGCGTGAGGACCTGGCCGACCTGGACTGCGTCGTGAGATTCTTTTTTCTTAATTTTAGAAATCATTATTTTATTTGCACACACGTTCTGCCTGCATGTATGTCTTTGCACCAGGTGAGTGCTTGGTGCTCACAAAGGCCAGAAGAAGGCATCGAATCCCCTGGAACTGGAGTTATAGACAATTGTGAGCTGACAAGTGGGTGCTGGGAACCGAAGCTGGGGCTCTCGGAGGAGCAGCCATTGCTCTTAACCAGGAGGAGCAGCCATTGCTCTTAACCAGTAAGTCTTCTGTCTATTAGGACGCAGTGAAACCTTTAGGAGGCGGAAAGGAAGACCTTAGCTCATTAGGGGCATGCATTTGAAGGGAATTTTGGGACTCAGTTTCTCTGGGTTTTTTCCCCTGGACACCATAAGGTGAACAGCCACCCTCCACTACTCAACCATGATCTACAACACTGTAGTAGGCCCAAAACAATGGAGCCAATCAGCCATGAATGGAAACTATAAACCAAAAGAAACACCCCCCCCTTTACGTTCTTATTTCCAGTATTTTGTCATAGCAGCTGGAAACCGACTGAACCAAGACCGCATCCTTGACTCAGACCCACCTTCCGTTGTTCTGTGTTCCTGGCAGGTTGGGGGTTCAGGTCTGAGCTGAGTTAGTGCTGCTGACATTAGAAAGTCCATCAGCTGTTCTGAGCTCGCACACAAGACAAAGGTCATCTTGCTCCCTTTCAAGCTGATTCAGGGAATATATAAGGATAAGATCAAGTAAACAGGGAGGGATTGCAAGGCCTGAGGCAAATCAAACCTGAGGTACCATTCAGTACAATTCCTTCCTCTGAGTATGGCTGGGTGCTGGCTTCCCATGTGCCTAGATGAGAGAAACAGCCCAGACAGCAGTCTGTCCACCCACTCACGGATGCTTTTGCCAGTAAAGAAGCTGGCACATAGCGTGAGTACCTCTGAGTCTCCAAGTGGCTGGGGAGACAGGTATACTCACTGACTACATGGCTACTGGGGTTTCTGAGTGCACATGGCTGAGGCCAACCCTGGGCCCTGTAGGGGACCATTGAGACCTCGGTCCAAATGGGTCCGTGAACGTTGATGTCAAGGCGAGGCACAATGGGACAGTAGAGAGTCGGGTGGGATAAAGTTTTGGTAAGGTGGGAGAGAAGGAGAAAGGGGAGATCCAAGAAGAAGCAACATAGAGGCAGATGTAGATGGTCCTCTCTGAGCATCTCTATATGGATACAGGTTGTTAGGAATATTTTATAAGGAACGGAATTGTACAGGATGATCTATCTGACTTATCTAGGTGGGCAAATTGTTATACCAATCGGATCAGAGTATTTTGGTGTGTTTTTTGATGTGGCAACTTAATTGAGTTCAAAAGAGGGTGTAGCGGTGGGACACGCAAAGCCCACCACAGAGTTGGGATGTGTATGTGCAAGGCTTGGTGACAACAAGCCAAAGGAAAGTGGGTGAAAACAGCATGCCGGGACACCACCTGGACCAAAAGCAGCCAGAGCAGGCAGAGTGGACCACATGGTAGAAAAACAGACTGGGCACCCGGCTCCACACTGGAGTGGCTCCCGTGGAGTGAGACCGCGTGGGACTGGTAGCAACAGATTAATTTTAATATTTACTGCAACAGGTCCAGGTCAGACACTAGTAAAGATGAGGTCTGATTTCACTGGGAATCCAGACACAGCTCTCCACAGTGTCAAAGGGATATAGGACATTTCTTACTTAATACAGACGCCGCTTGACTACCCTCAAGCATTTTATAGGCTATTATTCCACTAAGTAACGTGGAGGGATCTGGGTGTGGTGGCCCACGACTGTAACTCCAGCATCTGACCCAGGTGAATCAGGAGCTCAAGGTCATCCTTGACTACACAGCAGGTCTTATGAAGGCCGGCCAGCCTGGCAGGGTCCTTGTTTGGAGGAAGTGTGTGGGTACTTTCTGCCCTCGCCCCTCTCTTTGGTTCTTGGGGAATAAGCGGTGATAAAGCTTGTTGTTCATTCAGAGACGCAGAAGGAGGATCAAGAAAGCATGGGAGAATCTGTAGAGCTCTAGGGGTGTAAGTGGGGGGCAGGAGGGATGACCTCACCAGGCCTTCTAAGCAGAGATTGGGGTTTTAGACTTTGTCTATGGCAGTGAGGAACGATGGAAGATTTAAAGACAGAAGTATTAGAGCACTGTCATTTTCCAACTCCTTGTTGTTATTTCTGGACACAGGTAGGCCAGGCTTTTACAGAGCCTGGGCAACTCAACTGGGGCAGCTCCAGAGGTGGAGGGATGTGGGCTAGTTAGCAATTAGTCAGGGATGGGCTCAGTCATGCTTCCTGCTCCCACCTTTGCCCCTTAGAGTAGAGTCTTCCTGCAGCAGAGCCATCCTGTTTAAACGCTAAGTCCAGATTATGCCAGGCCTCTGGGATACGAGCCAAAATCCTTACCTGTGTTTACAAGGTCAATACAGTCAACACAGATTTTTCACCCCGTATCACCTGACCTTACGGCTATTCGGCCACCTCACTCATGCCTCTCCAGACACCATTCACTGGTCTTAGATGCCGAGAACACAGCCTCTTCCCTGCCCTATGGAAACCCTGTGCATTTCTTACTTCTCCCAACTGGAATACAACTTTCCCCAGCTAGTCAACAGGCGCTCACCACCATCTCAGGCGCCTGCTCATGTCACCTGCTCTGTGAGGGCTTTCCAGACCCCTCACATAAAGCAAGTTATATAAATTCCCACTGAGCAACCTCATTTTCTCCATACTGCTCTTCATGGTTTGTACTTGTGTGTGTGTGTGAGGTATGATCTTACCATAGTCCAGGTTGGCCTAGAACTTGCTACATAGCCAACGATGGCCCTGAGTATCCTATTCTACCAGCATTGTCCCCAGAAGTCCTGCCCCATCTGGGAATGACAGGTGTGAACCACTACTCCCATTTTATGCAGTGCTGGGAATTGAACTCAGGATTTTGTACTAGGCAAGCACTTTACCAGTAGAGCTATACCTCCAGCCTCTTCTGTTTGTTCAAAATGTTTTCCTAATAACGCATCTGGTCAACATTTGATTGAAGGCATGAGCTGAGGTTGGAGATGCAGGAATTGGGCAGATGTTCCCCAGGACTTACTGCCCAGTGAACACTTATAGGCATTGGAGTGAGAATGAAGACAGCAATGTGTGTGTGTGTGTGTGTGTGTGTGTGTGTGTCCATGCATGAAAAAGCACACATGTACATGCTAGAGTAGGTGCTGACCCTAGAGTTCCTACCCCCTCTGGAGTCTGGGTAGGACAGAGGTAGTTCCAGGGTGGGCTCAAGGAGAAAGCAAGTAGCCCCCAAGGCACAGGAATAGAAAGAATGAAGTGGAGGTTGTAGAGAGAGAAAAACCGACTTTCCAGGGATGGGAAGGGGAGCTCTGGAGGAACGACCTCTCTGCCAGCTCTCTCTAGGTCCAGGGAGTGCCCCAGTCATGGTTCAGAGATGTTTGTTTTTCCAGCTCAACACACCTAGTCACTGACTACTGGAAACGACTGAGCCCACCTCTGACATGTTTGTAAAGGAAGAAAGAGGTGGAAAGATTAACTGCTAAACACAGTCATGATCAAAGCCACGTGATATCATGGGAACAGCAAATGGATCAGGGGAATAAAATCCAGCTGCAGAGCATCTGAGAAAAGTATGGAAAGTAGGAGGGGAGGTGCTCACTTGGTAAAGGGGACCTGAGTTCAGACCCTGAGGACCCATGTGAAAAGCCCTGAATGGTGGCACACACCTATAATCCCAGTGCTGGGGAGGTGGGGCGAGGCAAGGCCCGGGAGCTGCCCTGCAACGTGGCCTCACGGAACCAGTGAGAGACCCTGTCTCAGAACTTAGGTTAGAAAGCAACAGAGAAAGACATCCAACATCAGCCTCCGGTCTCCACATGCCTGTGCACACACAGGGACAAAAGTTAGAGGTATGAAAAATGCCTACCATTTATTGATAAGAAGTTATATAAATCCAGGATAAATGGGCAGACAGTTTAGGGTAATTCCTCTGAGAAATTCTCTAAGGGAGGAAGGAGAAGGACACTTTCTCGCTGTCACTTCAAGCACTGGTCACACAGCATGCACGCAGGAAACCACAGTGGACTCCTCCTACCTGCTGCACCTCACTTACCAAATAAAACTGTGTGAAAACTCTCAGTGTCAGAGAGTAGGAGGAAGCGGGTGGATCTTGTCCCGTGCAGATGGTTAGGATGGGAACTGATAACAGCCTCCCGGTGGAGTGCACATCGCAGACATTATTCAGGCTCATTAAGCAAATGAGCCGAGGGAGTCCCTCACCCAGAGCAAGCGGCAGGATCCAGGACGGCTGTGGGTTCGAAATGCACGCCATAGGTACAGTGCTGTGTGCTGTTTGAGTTCATCGAGAAGCTGACTCTGGCATCAGGGTAATAAGGGCTGCTCTCCTCTCCACCATTTTAGAGAACCCCAGCTTGGTGTTTGGCCTGCATGTCTGTATGTGGATATCTGATGCCCTGGAACTGGAGTTGCAGACAGTTGTGAGCCACCGTGTGGTTGCTGGGAATTGAACTCAGGACCTCTGGAAGAGCAGCAGCCGGCGCTCCTAACCGCTGAGCAATCTCTCCAGAGCCCTGTCAAAGTACCTTCTCAGGCCCCCTGCCAGTCTGTGAATAGGCTGCCCCTCTAATTCTGTGACAGAGAGGTGACAGCTGCTGGCCGTGCAACTCCACCGGAGCAGATGTTACGATTGTGTCTCCCATGGTGCGAGAGGGCCTGCATTGGGAGGTGCGGAAGCTCAGAGAGCTCACACAGAAACTTTAGTTGCTGTCTCACCTTCCACAGTCAGCTTCGACCAGATGCTGTGGTTGTCTGTTTGATGATGTCATCTCTACCTGCTGCTGTTTGTCCTTTTATTGGGAACCTTCGATGGAGGGAATTCTCTTCAGCTGACTGCCTAAACAGGCTTCCCTAGTATTCCTATTGGACATTTGGTTGCCAAGTTGAAACTGTTTTGCTTCTATCCATCCATCCATCCATCCATCCATCCATCCATCCATCCGACATTTATTCTTTTAAATTTACCTTACTGTATGTTTAATAAATTCACTCATCCAAAACCGAAGTGTGAACACGGCTATCAGCCGTCATTCGTCAACCTTGTGACTTTTATAGTTTTAAAAGTGAGTGTCTGAATAGGTTTATGTAACCAAAAGGTGCAAGGCAGACCTCACTTTGAGTGAACTGGGGCGCATCCGAGGCGTGTAGGATTTCTCAGTGGAGGACAGAGGCCCAAGCCTCTTAGAAGGAAAGGCAGCATTCAGGTGTAAAACGCTGCCTTTTGTCTCAAGGAAAAGTCAAGCTTGCCCCCTAGTGGGCAGAGGGAGGAAGAGAAGAAGAAAAAGTGGTGATGATTGTGTAGCGGGCACTGCCCATGGAGGTCACTAGGGGCCACACCGATCACATCTGCACACTTCATGCTTCCCTTTGCATAGCTCCTGACTCGGTAGAAACTCTTGCTTCCCTCAGTCTCTTGATTCTCAGCTATCAGCTTTCCTGACCAATCCCAGGCCAGACTCCTCGGTACACCACAGTACCAGACCTTAGTATAAACGATGGTATCCCTACAGCTTACTCTGCCATCCAACCCAAGCTGTGGGAACAACATGAAACCTGTCTGGCTCACCGCTGAGCCTAGTTTCTAGAGCAGACCCTGTACCTGAACTGATCTTACGGGCGTGATAGCCTGTACTGCAGGTTATCAGGCCAGACGCCAGCTAGTCACGGGACAAGCAGAGGGAGTTTATTAGAAAGGCCAAGAGGACATATATTTACACAGGCCATGGGGGGGGGGATTAAACGAAGCAGAGGCGAGACAGGATTTCCCAGCTCAGACAAGTTCCACCTTGGCATTGGGGTAGACAGCCACCACATCGTACCCCTCTGGTGGCTTAACTCGAGCCTTGGCATGGTTCTCGCAGTACAGCCGTTCGTCTAGGAAGAAGTACCCGCGCTGCTTGAGATTCAGGCCACAGTCGCTACACATGAAGCACTCGGGATGGTAGAGCTTGTCCCTCGCCTTGACGATGGTTCCCCTGTTGTGGGGGACAGAGGGACGGGTGACTGACAGATTCTAGGACAAGCCTCTACCCCATGGCTTTGGAAAACAGAAGGAAAGTCATGGTGGTGCCGGCGGGCAGACTGGGTACTCACACGATCCCATGGCCACAGCGCGTGCACTCTGGGAGCCCCTGCAGGCCACTCAGTGGAGCACCCAGCTTGCTGGCTGCTGGCTTGAGGTTCCGGAGACCACCAGACCCAGGCCGATCCCCTGAAATCCAGAGTGTAGGTGGTATGGATGGGGTAGGTGAGATAAGAACCCAATTCCAGCACGATGTTGCTTCTGGACCCTGATGACCAGAAGCCTAGAGAAGTTCTTGGTTTGTATGAGAGCCACGGGGTGGTGGAGTAGAAATCAGAAGGCGAAGACAGTCACAGTAAAGGCACGGAAAGGAGTTGAAGAGGGGTGGACAGCTAGAAGGTGTGAACTGGTTGGGGTGAGCTGGACACTGTATGGGGAAGGGGGACAGGGGAGGTAAGGTGTCGGGAGTCTTACCGCTTTCGCCAGCCTCTAGCATGCCTTGCAAGTAGCGGAAGGATCCAGACTGTTTAGGCTCTGAGGCTGCTGGCTCTGCTGGTTCCCTTAGCATCCTGTATACCTCTGAACCCAGGTCCACCCTGCAGTCCCGGTTCCGAGGGAGAACCCTGGCTGTGTCAGCACTGGGAAGGGGAGAGATAGAAGGCTAACATGGTAATTCCAGCCTTGGTCCTGGCAGCCTTATAAGTCAAACAGTAACTATGTGAGCCTCTTAGGGGCCAGGATGGGAACTGTGGAGATCTGAGGGGTTCAAATTGATCTGGGTGTGGTATCAAAGGCCTGGCCTCTGTCCTACCTGGGAGGTGGAGACACATGCAGAGCGCTCATCTGGGCTGGCAGGGTGAAGTCATTGCTGCTGCCATTTTGAGGGACTGGAAGGCGAGGCGGCTGACCATATGGAGATCCCAGGCCGGATCTGCTGTCCTCCAGACTAATCCCGGAGACCGAGGACCGCCTGCTGGTGGCTGGACTGCCATCCTGTAAGAGTGAGGCCTGGAGGCACGAGGAGGCCCTCTGACCTTTGACCTCTCCTGTTGACTGTCCTCTTTGACCCAGCTATGGCAGGCCTCTATGTTGACTAGCTACCTCTGTTCTGAAATTTCCAGGCTGTGAAGCCCACCCAGCAAAGGGGGTGCATGGTTGGAAATACTAAAGAAACCCTTATCCTTCAGTCAGCAAGGGTCCTTAGTGCTTTCCTGAAGGCCCTTCCGAGGGAAATCTGAGGTGCAGGGCTATTGCCCTGATGTCAGCTTCTCTGGGCTGCATTCTATTCCTGGTCCCCAGGGAAGCAATGAAAGGAAGCTTTCTTGGGGCAGAGCAAACACGGAGCAGAGCCTGGGCCTCACCACCCCATAGCAGCCCAGCATCCATGGCTGGAGGTGAAGTGGCTCAAACTTGCCTCTCAGCTTATAAGGACATGGTAGGGGCTCTGTGGTGTGGGTCTGACCTGGGTCTGGGTGCCTGTGTTCATGCAGAGTCCAAAACTGGGCTGACCTCAGCCCCAGGCATGCAAGCACACTCACGGCAATGTGAACAGGGGCACACATACTCTCACAAGTACATTTAAAGACACGTACATGGGTAAGGACAACACACACACACACACACCAATCTCCTTACATATGCCTATCCATGTATACAAGGTCTCACACACACTGAGAGCTACTGTTAGTCATCCTGGGAAAGGCCATTTGGCTAAACCTGGGTTGGCATGAGAATGACTCATTTAGGGGATAAGACTCAAGTTCAGGCCATGGGTGTGTCTCAGCCTGGGGGATGTGTACACACACACACACACACACACATATTATATACATATATATATATATACTATATACATATTATATATATATGCATATATATGCCTTTCTATTCTGTAATGGGAAGACCCTTTCCCAGCAGGAAAGAGACAAGCTTTAAGGCTCTGCCTTCATCACGCCCCCACCCCTGATTAAGGTACCACTTTGCCCTACAAATCCAAACAAAAGCAAGAGGCCCCATCAATGCTGCTGCAGGGGCAACAGCAGCAGCAGCAGGACCCCAGTCCCCCATCAGGCCCAGTGAAAGCCCCTAGAAATCTGAGCACTCACATGTGTCTGCAGGGTAGGCAGGCAGGCTGGGCTGGCCTTTAATGGGGACCAGATGGGTTGTGGTCGGTAGGGGTGGGACTGGGGAGGGGGTGGGGCTGGGCTCTGCATGAAACTTCAATGGAAAAAAAGGAATGGGAGTCAGGAACCAGGGACTGGGAGGATGGGGTCCTCACTCCCCCACACCCCCAGCAGGGTGTGGGAGCTGACTGCAGGGTCACTGGTGAGCTGTGGTTTCTCCTGTGGCCACCCATGCAGCAGCTTCTCTAGGCCTGAACTCAGCGGTAACCTCAGTGTGTGTTTGAGTGACAGTTCTATCACTAACTGGTGACTCTTTCATCTCTCTGAACCTGTTTCAGAGAATGTGATGGTCTCATGATCAGGGCTCCCCTGCAGGGAAGGAAGTAAGATGGCCGACCACACACCAAGCGCTTCTCTGGATGGCTGTTGGTGGGAATTCCTGCATGCCCTTTTCTCTCTTTGGGTGGCAGTGTACCCACCATTCAACCTTATGTTCCCTGCCCCGAATGACAGCCCGGTACTTAGGGTCAGAAGAAAGCCAATGAAAGGGGTGACATAGGACACGCAACTCGAGAGGAGGCGGTCGCTACATCCAAAAGAACAGGTGGTTCTCTTCTAGGCTGAGTCTCAGCTTTCAGCAGTCTGAGTGTTCAAGGCCCCCCTACTCCAGAAAGCTTTCCTTAGAACTATGCTTCCCCCACCCTGGGTGGCCCGTGTGCCTTCTGTCCCTTGTGAGCCTTAGGAAAAGAGTGTCCCTCTGTGGCCTTGCTGAGTACTTGGTACTACAGCTGCAGTTACCCGTTCCCCTTGGGGATTTGTGCCAGGCTTGCCCTGTGTTGGCCTAGGGCTAAGTGTAGTTTTCTTCTCCCCAGATGGTTCCAGCCAGCCCCACCCCCACACTCAGAGGTGGGGGCAGTAGGGGACAATGAGCCCTGTGTCTGTATTCCTGGGGACACAGCCCTGCAGGGGCCTTAGGGTGTTTTTGTCGCCACCCATGGAGCCTATGACCTTTTAAATACAAAAGGGGGACAGCAGCTGGGGGACTGCTCTGTTGTTTGTGGAAATTCACTCCCCTTACAGTAAGGGCCGTCACTGCTGGCCTTTGAAGAAAAACTGTGAGAAAAAGAAGGGGGCAGGAGGAGCCCCTCTGTGGCGCTAGCCTCTAGCTGCCAGACTCTCAGTCCCAGCTCCCAACTCCAAAGGGAAGCCATTCTGCCAAGCCAGCTTTCAAACGCCATAGGGGAGCTGCCTGGGGCCCACTGGCTCTGAGTCTCTGTGAGTCGACTCCCCTTGCTCCAAACTTTGTCTGCCCTGTCCTTCCCGAACTGGTGCTGAGAGGAGCAGGCGTCTCACAGGAACCGCCCGCCTTCTGCTCCCTGTTGCTTGTATTCTCTGCCAAATCTGTCCTCTTCTCCCTGCCTGCAGAGCCTCAGACAAAGCAAAGCAAGCTTCTAAGATACAGATGTTTCCCAGGATGAGCTGAAGTCTGAGACAAATACCCTAAGACCCTCTTGGTAGCTGTGCCTCACCTCACCCAGTGCCTTCGCCAACCCTACCCTGTCACTGCTCTGACCCCATGGCACACACACACACCCCTGGGCTTGCAGGTGCTCGAGGAGTACATTTCCTTTTCCTACCCCTCTTCTGTCTAGGTCCTAAGGTTTAGGCTTGCACACCCTTCCTCTGGGGAGCCCTCTCTGACTTCTTATCAAAATTTCTCTCTGCCCTGGTCCTTTTTCTTCCATTTGGAGAGAGCAGAGAAAAGCAGGCCCAGAAGCCACACCTGTCTTGTTGAGTACTCTAGATTATGCTACATCACGAATTAGCCCAGGATTGACCTTGTCCAGGGGTGTGGATCAAGGTCTGGGTATCTGAATCTGGGGCACTTAGCTACTCTTCTCATGAGAACAGACAGCAGCCAGGTTTGTCTTCTTGAGGACAGGGCAACACCTGCAACTTCTATGTGACACAAAAAGGGACCTCTCCAGCCTCAGAGTGCATAAGAGTCGCGCAAGACAGTGGCCAAACCTTATATTCCTCACAGCTTGAGGCCGCCACCTGCCTACTCTCTCTCTAAGCCTGTTTGATTGGGTATCTCTGGGTATGGGAGTAAACTTCAGCTCCGTGTGCAAAAATCCGGAGCCAAGACCTAGCCCAGCCTCATCCCACCACAGGCACCCTAGCCAAGAATGCAGATAGCCTGGAGTTGGGTCAAGCCCACTGCAAGTGCTCATCACCTCCAGGGTAAGGGACAGAGAGGCAGGCATGTCCCAAAGGAGCTGCCTACTTCAGGATGGCTGTCCGACTATCAGTGTGAGAATTTCACTGGTACAGATGAAGTCCACGGGCCATGCCTGCCTCCTCTTTCCTAGCGTCACTCTGAGCCAGCTGGGCCAGGCGAGCAGGGTCTACACTTACCTGGGACTCAGTGTCAAAGTGGATCCTATGTGCTTGAGCCTTCTCATCGTGGGCACTGGGCCAGCTCTTGTTCTCGGGCCTGTAGCAGGAATTGGGATGGTGAGATATGTCTGCTTATCAGCCCCCACCCCATACCTGGAACCAGGGACGGGAGGGGTTAGATGGGGCTCAGAGGTAGGAGAGCAGAGCAATGTGTTTAACACCCCCCACCCCGTTAGTATAGTGGAGGTCATTGCTTTCCTGGGGCAGGGCTGTGTTCCCTTTTCTGCTTGTGGCCTCCTGCCTTTCTGGTCTCATTCCTGAAGAGCTCGCAGGAGAGGTCTTGCAGCTCAGACACTCCTCCCTCACAGTGGCCTTCAGAAACTCAGATCACGGCAAGGCAAGCCAGGCCTCACACATGGATTAGCCGGGAGCTAGTGGGACCCGGTCCGTTCATCCTCCGACCTTCATGGCCTCTGGCTGGGGGCTGGGTGGCTCTTAGGGAGGTGAAATGGAGGCTGTGTGGGAGCACCTCCTCTCCGGCTGCCTCCACCCACTCAGGCAGAGTCATCACTGTTGTCTGCCCAGCCCAGATGGGAAACAGGCCATTAGGAAATTCCTGCTTCGCCATAGAAACCAAAAGCCAAACACCACTCAGGAGGGAGAAAAACATCATAAACCTGCCATAAGCAGGACAGGCAGGCCCAAAGGCTATGGGCCCAGCCCTGCCACTCAGTAGCTCTATGAAAGGCAAGCCAGGAGGGTGTGTAGACCCTGGCTTGGCAGGCAATGTATACAGTAAGGCTGGTTAGAGTTTGGAAATAATATTCCTCAACCAAGAGGCCTCCTGGGGCCCCTCAAAGTCTCACAACTAGGGTAGACGCTCACTCATCTCTCTCTCTCTCTCTCTCTCTCTCTCTCTCTCTCTCTCTCTCTTTTGGTTGGGTCAGGAAACCTTCACCCCCCCCCCACAAGGTCTCTCTTTGTAGCCCTGGGTGTCCTGGAACTCACTCTGTAGACCAAGTTGGCCTTGAACTTACAGAGATCCAGCTACCTCTGCTCCCCAGTGCTGGGATTAAAAGTGTGTGGCACACTCTACCCAGATCAACAGCTCAGCGATCTAACACTATGTGCACATAAACTCTGTGCTTTCATCTCTGTTCACGTTGTTGCCCACGATCTTTTGGGGCCCAGCCCCTTTCCTCACAGCCTTGGCTCTAGCCACTCAGCTAGACTCCTGAGTGGATCCTTTAAAGTATCTCTAACCATGTCTTCTGCCTACTCTGGCTTCCAGTATGACACACCAGGGATGCCCTGTTTTGGCTGTTTTGCCTTATTGTTTTTTTTAAATACCTGCCCTGAATGGCACAGACCCATGGTCTAAAGGTCAGAGGGCACAAAGCACTCTGAGACATGAGAGTGGCCCAATCTGTCAGGTAAGAACGGAGAGCTCAGTCATACAGTGAGCTCTACTTCAGGCTCTGCAGATGAGTAGCAAGTTTGCCCGTGTTTAAACAAAAGAAGAAACAAAGGTTGGGCTGTGCTAAGCACCAAGCGAGGGCAAGAAAGTGTATTCATGGCAGAAGTTGTAGTTAATATGAGGAAGGTCCTGATCTATAGTACAATGTGATCTGACTTGGACTATTGGATGCCTGGACGTTTGGCTCCATGGAAAATGAGTCTAGAGGGAAACCAGGCCGTTCCTGCATGTCTCAGGTTGTGGGAGAGTCAGTGGGGGAACTAGGGGCAGGGGAACTGTTCTAAGACTGCTAAGGTCCTCACTCTAGCCAAGTCATTAGGCTGACTCTCTGCAGAGCCTATTAAAGAGGTGGAGGATGGCCCATGCACAAGCCTAGAAGGATGGGATGGACAGGGAGAGGGACAGAAGCCTTGTAAGTGGGCCCAATAGAAAGAGGGTTGGGTTGAGGGTCTAGTCTAGGTAGTCACGTACTAAAATCCCCCCCCCCCAAGTCTGGTGTGTGAGGGAGGATTGGAGATGGCAGAGGGAGAGTCTTGGGGTCTTATTCTGACCGAGAGAGTCTGGTACCTCCTTACTACTCAGTGTCAAGACCACAAGACAGCCCCCGATTTCAGACTGACGAAGTTTGGGGCCAGGGGTAAAGTACTTGTTGAAGGCAGACGGCACTGTGACATGGACTAGGCAATTTCATCTGTTCCGTGACCACACGGCATTCTGGGGCTGTAATTCCCCATAATGCAACATTGCAGTGACCTTCTGGCTCCATCCATGCCTAGATCGGAAGAAATGACTGGGGAAGGAAGGAAGGAAAAGGGACCTCCACCCTGCCACCATCCCTGACATCATTCTCTTCGGGAATCTCCTGACTCAGGACCCTTTGAGCCTCCCCACAGCTTGCCATCCCTAGGGCTGCCCTCATTCAGCTGTAGAACAAAGCCAGAGGTGAGTCAGGGCCCAGGAACCCAGCCAAGCTGGGAGGCCTCAGAGGCTACTTGAGAGTAAAGCTTTCTTTAACTAACCATGCCACAGGCTGGCAGAGAGTAAGGAACTGGATGTATGGGAAAAGAAACCCGGGCTTACTCTTGTGGGTACTTAAGATGGAAGGGTGGAGATAAAACGGAGGAGTCCTTGCTGTGTGCCCAATAAAGTAGAGGCTGGCATCTGGGCTGCTCAGAGCCAAGAGCACGTCCAAGATTCCTGAGCCCAACGGGGACCTGGTTACGGGCCAGGCACAAACAGGGACTACCTTATAACTTCTTGTCATGTTTAAAGGCTCTGAGCCGATGGATCTATCAGGCATGGGTTAACTGGGTTGTGGTTTGGGGATGGTTTCCGCCTACACAGAGCCACAGGGGGTCGTGGAAAGTCCCAGTTAGCAGCGAATGTGGCAAAACTGAGTTATGTCCTCTGGACCCAGGCAGGGAAGGCAGACGGAGATCTCACTCAGCTAGAATTAGGCCAATTGCTAGTGGGAACTGATTTAAAAAGCCAGGGCCCGAGCCCAGCAGAGGCCTGAGTGTTCACCACAGCACCTTCATGATGGGATACGCAGTCCGTGGAAGGGAAGCCTGTTCCAAATCCAGATTTAACCAGACAGAGTCATAGGCCCTGGTAAAGACAGCTGTTGAGGCAAAACAGCTGTGGGACTGGTCAGAAAGGTTGGCAGCCACTAAAACAAGAGAGGGAAGGAGGGTTGGGAGAAGGAAAAAGAGGGAGGGGGACAGAGAGAGGAGAGAGAAGAGTATGCTCACTTACTCTTTATTCCTGGCTATGCAAATTTAAGTGTCCTCTACCTCACTAGTTTCTTCTGTAAAGTAGGGCCTACACTACTAGGTTTTACATTTTTAAGTCAGTTTGAAGATGAGCTACTCATCAAACTGGTCCCTTGGAGGAGGCAAGAGGACTTGGAGGGTGGGGGTGGGGGATTGTGTTTGTTTTGAGATACGATCTCACCAGGCAGCTCTGGTTAACCTTGAACTTTTGCCTCTCCTAGCTCAGCCTTCTAAGTACCCGGACCACAGGTATGCACCGCCCACTCTAAGATCTTGTTTCTGCTGCCACAGGGGCAGCAAAGCCATCCAAGCCCTGAATTGTAAAGGCTCCTCCCAGCTCTAAACAGTGTTGTTAGGTGTCACGACTGCACCAATGCTTAGGCTGGGCCCGGATGAGGCAGAAAGGCCGTGTTGGCTCAGTTCTCCAGACTGGCTAGCACCCCTCCAATCCCCTATCGCTTCTCTGGCCCAGCCTGCCCGTACGCACCTGCTTACAGAGAGTGTAAGGTGATCGTGGCAGCCTTTAATGCGGTTCTGGGCCTCCAGGTGTGTCATGAGCTCAGTGCTCTCTCCATTGATGGCTTGGATCAAGTCACCTGGACACAGGGCAGCCAGGGCCGCTTTGCTCCCAGCATGAACCTGTGGTTAGAAAAATCACATGGTTGGCCCAGTCACTGTATGGTCTTCTGCACTAGATTCCTATCAACCTCAGAACCTGGCCAGTGTGGCCTTCTGCCAGTGTGACCTGTAGGCGGCCAAGCTAAGAGGCCGGCTGAGGTCCCCTCATGGCCTCTGATTTCAAAACCTCAGTCTGGAGCCCCTGAAGACCTTGTTAGATGTATGGATATGTGAGGGCCTTCCTCTAGCCTTGGGCAAGTGGAATGTAGGCACAGTACGACATGCAAGGGACACTCAGACACACAGGGACATTTATGCCCAGACACACACAGAGCATGGGCACGCCATAAGTATTGCACACTGACAATAATCTACTCAAGCAGCCTCGGACCTTGCTTATCTGATCTCGCCTCTCGCGCCGCCACACATTCCCACCTGCTCCACCATTGCTATGGCTACCACATATAAACACCTGTAGGGTACTTAAAGGCACTGGACAGCACTCACATCTTTATTCGCCCACATTATGCTCCTTGCAGCTGGTACACTCTCCGGACTCTTTAACCCTGCTTACCACCTAGCCCACTCCTCCCTTAGGCCTCAGCACAGAGCCCCGTTACTCTGAGAGTAACTCCTTGTGTCCCCCATTACCTGCAACCCTGCACTGCCAATGCATCATTACAGCTAACGGGAGGAGGTGTGCATATCACCTCCTTAGGCAAGTTCAAAGCCACCCAGCTCCAACTACCAGCCTGCACTCTGGGGTTATAACTCCATCTCTGCTTCCCATGCAGGATCCCCTGTTGATCCAACAGATTCAAGCACTTCGGGTTTTTTGATGAAGGTCACGGGTTCAGGGTAGGGAAAGGTACCTCGATATCTAAATAAGAAACTGGGGACTGAGGCGACTGGGCACCCTGGAAACAAACAGAGAAAGACAAGAGGTCCTCATTCTTGCCCAGTATCAGCAGCCGGCACCTCTCTGTGGCCAATGACCTTGTTCCTATCAGTGTGGGTGCTGGTGGGAGCTCCTGGCAACTCAGATAGGCTCAGCTCAGCCAGTTTCCAATAGAGAGTGGACAAAGCCAGGTGCTGGCAGTTCCTTGGCTAGAAGCTTATGTGGGCACTGCCCAAGCTGCCTTGCCCTAAAATAGGCTGCCTCAAGAAATACTATTTTTCCCTACCCCACCACATGTGGCATTCATATATGTGAGTATGAGTGTGCATGTACATACATGCTCACTCAGCTGTGTGTGCATGTGTAGAAGCCAGAGTTGGCATCCAGTGTCTTGCTCACTGTTTTATTGAGACAGGTTTTTTTTTTTTTTTTTTTGGTGGTGGTGGTACTTTTTTGTTTGTTTGTTTGTTTTCTGAGACATGTCATGGTTGTCCTGGACCTCGATCTGTAGATGAGGCTGGACTTGAACTAAGAGATCTGCCTGTCTCTGCCTCTCAAGTGCTGAGGTTAAAGGCATGTGCTACCACTGCCTGCACTCTCGCTGAACCCAGAGTTCACCATTTCTGGCTAGACTATCTGGCCAGTGAGCTTCTGGAATCTCTCTATCTGTCACCACCTACCCCAGTGCAGAGGTTACAGGCGTGCTCTGCCACATTCAGCTTTTGCTCGAGTCCCGGGATGCAAACACAGATCCTTGTGCAATCGTTCTGCCTATGGGGCCATCTCCCCAGCCCTGCACCTGGCCTGTTAATGTGGGGGCTAGAGATTAAACTCGTTCCGGTCGGTGTGTTTACATGGCAAACTCTTTACTCACCGAGTTATCTCCCCATCTCCCTCAAGGAGAGCTCTCTCCTAAAGCATGATCTCCTAGCCAACAAGTCCACCATAAATACTCTCTGGGCTTGGGCTGTTGGCACTTGCAGAAGCCTGTCCTCTTGGGGCAGGTGCCCACTTGGCACCATCTGATCCCATTCTCCTGTCTAGCTTTTGCTCAGAGCTCTTCATGGATATCTGAGCTCTGCCAACGTTTTGCCATATCTGGCACAGGGCAAGCTCTCAGTCACCAGGTAAGGCTAAAGCTGCTCTCATGGCTACCTACAGATGAATAAAGAGGGGGTTGGAGCAAGGACACTTTAGCCCAGTCCCCCTACCGGACAAGAGTCTCCTTCCTTAGGGCTAGCTTGCGACAAGATGACTCAGCCAGCACAAGGGGTGCATTCAGGTCCCTGTAGGTGAAGGAAGTTCCTGGAAGCAGAGGTGTCTGGGATGTGGCCAGCTCCATTGAGCTTGGGGAGCTCTGGTCAAAGAGGGCTCGGAGCCAGGAAACCGTGACTCCCAGCCGCCTTTTACAAGCATTGTCTCCTGAGTTCTTGAGGCAAGCCCATTTCCTAGACTAGGCAACCAAGGTCCAAAGAAGACAAAGACATGTTTAGTCAACAAATGGCTGGGTCTGAATTCTAGCCTAGGCCAGGTGGGTCCAAAGCTGAGCTTACACTGTTAAATAATGTGTTTTTCTGCAAAAGGAAGAGTGTGTCACAGGTAAGGATAACATCCCACGTGGAAACCCAGCATTACAATGGCTTATCTAGTCGAGAAGAACGGAGGCTTGTGTGACTTATAACATCATGGGAGTGACTAAGGCAGAAAAGTTGCAGGGACTAGGTTTTGCAGGGTCTATGGGCCCTTGGGTGAGAGACACTGGCATTTCTCATGGGGTTGGGAACCATGGACTGTTCTAAAGAAGGACCTCACTGGACGGAGTAGCATTTGGTCAGTTGTCTATCTGTGCAGTACTAGATAACCAGACAGACGGAGGAAAGATGGGAGGGACAGTGAGGTCAGATGGGAATCCAGGGAATGATGAGTCAGCCCCTCACCTGCTGCATTCCAGCCCCCACTGTGCCCAGTACAGAAGCCTGTGGTGGGTGGGAGCCACAGACGGTCATATCATCTCACAAACAGTCATAGAAACTTCCGGACAGACTCAGATTCCTGCTCATAGCCCCTTTCTCTGTGTACTTTAACTTCTCCGTGCCTCGGCCTCCCAATCTACAATACGAGGCCAGGAGTCTAAGGATTGTTTGGGGGACTTCCACTGAGAGTCCTGTCATGTAACATCTCTGCAGGAGGCTAGTCATCCACCAGTATTCTTTCCAAGGACTGGTTGCTGGGGAGGTGCTGGTCCCAAGACCCGACAGGGTGGGGCCTGGCACACTGTGAGGCTAGGAAAAGACCTGCAGCCATTGCAGTTTGTCTACAAGAAACCCTGTACATTGTTCTTGGGGATCCTAGCCACCCCACTGTCGGCATGGGGCTGTCTGTTTCTACTGGACTCTGGGTAAGGGAGACTCTGAAAGGACACAGGAAGGATCTAGAAGCCCTTTAGTAAGGACACTCTCACATATCACCAAACCCTGTCGTGCTGCCCCTGAGGTACCTGCTAGGCGAGTTATGGCCTGTACCTCCCCAGCTCTGTAAATCTCCCAAATCCCACCCTAACCCAGGCTCTGTTACCCTGGCTCCTTATGTCTGAGCTGCTACCACATGATTCTGGAGGATAAAGGAGATTCCTCTCTCCCAAATGGTCCATCGGGGGCCTGCATCTCCTCCCACCAAGTCCCCATCAGTGCCAAACAAGGCCTGGGCAGCCTCTGCTGACGAGTGAAGGCCTTTCCCTGTTGGACAGGCAGCCGCGTGGGCAACAGATGTCTTAGCTCTCAGCCGCCTCCGGCAGCCAGCCGCGGCCACTGAGCCTGTCAGCGGCCTCACACCCAGGGTGCCTGGCTTGCTGGCTGGCCTAACACCCTCACCATTCCGTCTCATAGATGCTCTGTGGCCCCCCTCCCCAACTCCTCACCCCAGCAGGGATTTCTAGGGAGAAGGAGGAGATGAAAGTCACACGGGTATGCTGAAGGCATACCTCACTTGGCCCCAGGGACCTAGTGGTAAAGACAGATGTGAAAAGCCTCCTAGGACAGCTGGTCCTGCCTGTCACCAGGCCCCCATATAGTGGATTCCACAATTCCACACCCACCCAGTGCCCACCTCTTCTCAAGAACTGAAAAGAAGTCTCTAAAACTTGGCCCAGCCTCCAGGGTCTGAGGAAGCAGCAAAGTGGTTCTCCAGTCCCTGGACACAAGTCCCCAAAGACTCAGGCAGCCTCTGTGGGGTGAAGGGATGTCTATATCCCTCTGGACCCAGAGCCACCAAGGGCAGAGCCCAGGTTCTTTCTCTCTCTCTCTCTCTCTCTCTCTCTCTCTCTCTCTCTCTCTCTCTCTCTCTCTCTCTCTCTCTCTGCTCCAAGGCTGGGGAATCCCTGCCTCAGGCCCAGAGCTCCTCCCTGCTCTATCGTCAGACCAACTCCCTCTCCAGGGCTGTGCCCCTTCCTCTCCTCTGCCCTAGGTCTAGGAGCACGATAAGGTCCTGGGACCCTTGATGAACTAGGCTGAGGCCATCCTGGTCCCTGGCTTTGTGCTGGTTTGTAAGGAGGGGGAATCATGCCTCATTGTCTCCCCCTTGCCTGGAAGCCAACTGTCCCTCTTGGTCACTTCCCCCAGAATGACTGAGGCCCCGAAAGGAGGAACTGAAGTTCAGAGTGGAGAAGTGGGTGGACTTCTGAGGACAGCAAGACCCTCCTAAGGCCACCCAGACCTTAATAGGGGAAGTGGGTTTTCAGTTACATTGCCCCAAAACTTCAGGCAGGGTTGGGTCTGGGGAGTTTCTGGGCCTCTGCAGAGCTGTCCAGACTCCTGGCCCATGTCTGAGTGTTCTCCCCCTGTCCACAGCAACTTTCCCTAAAGAAACTTAGCAGCGGGAAGCTGGTCTCTGAACTCTTGGGGAGTCTCACCACCAAACGGGGCAGGCAGGCTGTGCGGGAAGAGGGGTGGGACTGTGTTGCCTTGCTGGAACCCCCCCTCCACAGCATGTGGGTCACCCAGACAAACCCTCTACCTTTCAGGCTTCCGACACGTCGAGGAGCTGGGTCCTGGGTCTACTACAAGGACAAGTTCTAAGCCCCGGGATCACCCCGCTGCTCTGCGGGGGTCGGACTCACCCGCGAGATGGTGAGGGGAGCACTGAAGTCCCGGCCGCCCACCAGGCGGAAGCCCCAGGGTGAAGGGCCGCGCAGGGTCACCGAGTGGGTCATCGCTGGCCGGAGCTGCAGCCGGAGCTGGAGCCGGACACGGAGGAGTCGCCGCCGCCGTTGCCGCCGCCTGGCCGCCGCGCCCCGCCCCCGGGCTGCCCGCCCCCGAGCCCCCCTCCGTCCAGGCCCGCGCCCCGCGCGCACACGGATTGGTCCCGCAGACTCCCGATCCTCCCACTTTGGGGGCTCCGAGGACCCGCCCCTCACTTTCCCAGGCTAAACCCCGCACCCCCCACCCGCTTATTGAAGCCCACAGAATAGGGTCCGCTCCGATGTCTGAGTTCTGCCTGGCTGCGAAGCCTAGCAGGCTGTGGAAACTCAGACACTAGGCACCGGCCCTTTGAAGTCGCTTTTACGGGCCGGTGCTCTAGCCCGGGGAGGGATGCAGGGCTGTGGTGTCTCTGATGGGGGATGGGGCCGCGCCTTGTTTCCAAACCACTTCCACGTTCTGGCGGGCCGACCTGCCTCCCCACGACTCAGCCTATAGAACCCTCTGAACACCGGCGCACTTGGAACCGTGGGTTTGAGGAGCCCTGGACTAGGGACACAGACCCAAGACAGCAGCAGGCTATTCCGGGACTGTGTGTGTGGGGGGGGGGGGCGTCCTACGGGTGGGCGTGGGTGGAGTAGAAACAGAAAGGTTCCCAAACTAGTTTGCAAAGATCAAGCTGGTTTCCTAGAGGAGTAGATCTCTCTCTGGCATCTAGAAGCAAGGCACATGGCTTTTTTTTGTTTTTGTTTTTTTCCAGGTCTCCCCTGCTTCTTGGGCCTTGTCTCTTGTTGCCATCTCCCTTCAGGCCATCGTGTTGGCCAGAAGTGTTGTGTCCCTCAGCTTTCTAGAAAGGAGTGGGTGGCAGTATTTGGATCTCTTCCCCAGGGTAGGGGAGGAGAGGGACCACTAGATCTCTAACACCTGGCAAGGAGAAGAAGGGAGGGCCACAATGTAAGGATGTCCTCCTAGTGACAAAGCATAGGACTGCTTGAGAGGCACAAAGTAGGAGTGTCCTCTGCAGGGATGTCCCCCTGGAAGGGAGGGTGCTGCGCTCTCCTCAGCTGAGGGGGGAGTGAGCGTGTGACAGGGATTCACGTTTGAGTGTGTGGAGAGTGAGGGGGACACACAGATGCTGGGCTCACAGTACTTACTGTGTGGCGAAGGTTTGTGCTTGGCTTCATGCTAACACGGGTCCCATGTTGATAGGCATACGGGAAGGATCGACAGACAGAATTGTCTCTGAACAGTCTCTAGGGACTGTTGACAGAAAGAAGCTCCCAGAACTTGGATCCTACTAAATGAAGCAGAGTGGGGTTCCACAGCCATCAACCACTGGTTGTCCTTAGGGTTGAGACTATGGCATGGGCCGTGGTCAGAGACCTCTCTTCAGCAAATGAGACGCCAATGGACGTTGCTGGGGTTGGGCGAGGAGAACAGGTGGGTCTTCAGGAGTCTGTGGGAATTCCCTTCCCAAGGTACCTCGTAGAGGATTCTGGGTTTTTTGTTTTAATTAGGTGTTCTTGTTTCTCTCTCTTGCCGTCCTCCCATCCTGAATACCTACCTTACCTTCTTTGGGGGAGGGAGGGGTCACAGACTTCCTGAGTTGGACCTTGCTGGCACTTTTCTTCAGTAGCTTCTCTTACGGGACTGGAGATGAGGGTGAGGTGGGAAGGATGGTTCTAGAATCTGCCGTGCCAACACTGTGCAGAACTTTCTTGGTGACATGGCCAACCCGAGAGCATCAGAAGCCCGCCTTCAACAGCATTTTCCCATAGGAGGACTGGGTAGTGGTGCTGGAGGGTAGGGTAGTCCTTAGCAGTGAACATACTGTGTGTGGCTACTTCTGAGTTAACTTGAGGTTGGAGCAGTAGGTCAACTCAATGTCAGGTCATACGGCTTCTCCAACACACTTAAGACCCCCTCCATGAAGGCCTCCTAGTTTCCTTCCTGTCTCAATGGCCTTGGTCCTGGAGGATGGCTGTGTCACCGAATCCTTATGGTGATGATGTAGTAAGTCACAAGGGCGCTGTGAGAGCTAGAGGCTTTCTGAAGGTGGGGGTGGACGGTGGCTGGTCATGGCTCACCTCTACTCTAGTGGCCTTCATGTGTCCTCAGGCAGACGGACTGCTGACTGTAACCAGACTGCTCATTTCAAGCATTTCCCATTTATGCATCAAAAATGTATTGAGTGGCCTCCATATGCCAAGGCCTGGGGCTGCCAAGGTCTAGGGTTGAGGTGCCATGAGGACAAGAAACTGTCTTTTTCACTTTCTCCAGCATCCAACGGAGAACTTGGGTATGAATATTTTCTATTAGCAATGTCATAACCGTTATGGGAGTCATTATCTTAGCTTAGACCTTGGCTATGATTCAAAAAGAGCCAAGGAGGGTATGAAGGGGCTTAGCAGAATCAAGATGTCTGCTCCTGCTGCCTTAGAGACCACACTTAGTGGCCTTGTCCTTCAAAGGAGCCCCAAGTAGCTCAGGGCATAATGCCCAGGCCCTCTATGTGTAGCCAGGGCTGTCCAAGGCCAGAGGAAACCACAGCGCTCTTTCCTTGATGGGTTGGTAGAGTTGGCAGGCTCCAGTATGAACAGACGCCCTTGGGAGATGCCCTTGGACCTGAGCCTAGGGTGAAGGGGAGGGCGGAGCATGAACAACTTCAGGCTGAGGGAATGCTCAGCTCAAACTGTCCAGGGATACGCAAAGCCATGGGTGGGGTGGTGTAAAGTTGATGGGCCAGCTCATACTTAAAGTACCTTCTTGGGAGGCCACAGTGCTAGCCAGAGCACTAAGAAAACGGGCTGCTGTGGCCTACTGGCCATGGGTCTGTGCATGGAGCTTGCTCTACTCCTGCTCAGCTCCTCAGAGCCAATATGACTCTCTTTCAAGAGTCAGCTCTTCCCTCCCCCTCACTTCCCTCCAAACTGCTGTGAGCTGCTATCCTAGCTGGAGGTCTGCATCCTCCGTGGCTTGTCTTCCTCCATTTGTTATGCCTGTTCCACAGTTCACAGTAGGATCACAGAGAGCAACCAGAGGGAAGAACTGTACGAGTCCCATTTCTGTGTCCTCTGATCCAGCTCCAGGCCATATTTCCTCTGGCCACTCAAGGACATGTCCTCTCAGTAGCTTGTGATTGAGGTCAGGTGCTGGTGAGTCCCTGTGTGTCTAGGACAGACGGCCACACACAGGAGGGCCTTTTGGGCCTCTTGAGGGATTCGTGGTCAGCATTATGATGAGAGGGAGCCAAGTCAGGCCCTAGGCAGGGTCTGGGGGACACTGCAAAGGGTAGACATAGCCAGAGTTGTGGGCGAGGCAACACAAGAAAGGAAGGAGGGCTAGAGAGGTTCAGCCTGTTAGTTGGGTTGGGAACTCTGCCCAGTGTGTCCAGTGAGGACAGAACTCTATCACGAGTGCAGCTTAGCTGGCCTTTAAGCTGTGTTTGGTTCCACAGAACACAGAAGAGGGCGTGGCTTTTGCAAAGGGACTTCCCCAGCTCTCCTTCTGTGCCATCCAATCCCTCAAACTTAGCAAATGCTAACTGCCGGCTAGCCTCAACCGAGTCATCAAGACTCAAGAGGCTGGGGTTTAAGGTACCAGGTACCATCTATAAGGAGGTTGAGATCCCGGAGGGAGTCAGTCTCCCAGGGGCCAAGCAGAAATGGAGCTGATTTTGCCAACAGGGGTTTAGAGGCTGGCCCCCAGCCAGCTTCCAGAGCAGAAACAGAACTCTCCAGAAAACAGATTCAGGAGGAAGTGTGAGGGGCCACCACAAGCTCACAGTTTCAAGTGGTTGATTGGGAGCATAGATGCTGGGTGGGTACTTGCATTCGAGTAGCCCTTCTGCTGATCTATAGCTGTTTCTCAGCTGTCCTTGCAGTCACCACCTGTGCCTCCTCACCCTTGTCAGACCTGCTCTGATTCTGTTTTCACAAAGGAAAACAGCCTGCTCTGGGACCCAACAAAGAGACTCTTGGTGGCAGGGCAGGAACAGGTGTACCCAGCTGAGCCCATGAGGCCCCAGCCCTGAGGCCTGGGAGAAAGAAGAAGGGTGTTGGGGTGGATAGCATCTCACACAGGGGTGGCAGAAAGCAGATGGGAAAGGCAGAGGTGGCCCAGCCCTGACAGGGAGGTGACAACACAGCCTGTCAGCCGAGGAGGTGAAACCCATGTGATTGGGTGTTGTGCAACTGAGACCTTGAGGTAGCAGTCTTAAAAGACACTAGGCTCCACCCTTGCCTTAGGGTGATCCTCATCTTTGTTCTAGTCCAACTGTCACACAGGCCAAAGGATGCAGGCATCCTGCCCGGGATAACCCAGCCCCTCCCAGCTCCGAAGGTAGTAATTCTCCCTGTATTCCTCTATATTAGCTTTTTGCTTGCTTTTCTTGCTATGATAAAAATACCTGACCGCCACCCCCACCCCTGAAAAAGAAACCAAATCAAACCAAACCGTAGTCTGAGACGAAAGAACACTACGTCGAGGGTGGAAAGGCGGGAGGGTGAGGCGGACCAGCCATGTCGCCTCAGCAGTCCTGAAGCAGAGAGAGGTGAACATGGGTGCCCACCTCGCACCTCGCACTCTTGTTCCTTCCTCTCTGTTCATTTTGATACTTCGCCTGGCCCCCGAGATGCTGTGACTCACACTCAAGCTGAGCTTTCTCTCCCTCTGTTCCACCTCTCTGGAATCGTCCTTGCAGACATGCCCAGAGGTGTGTCTCCTGGGTGGTTCCAAATCTTGTCAAGCTGATAATGAATCGTCAATCACAATTATTTTGAAACAGCCCCAGACAAGCTACTCTGGGTCTTCTGCTTCCCCCAGCAGCTGGAGGCCTCTGCTGGTCCAGCTCCGCTGACCCTCGTAAAGAGAAAATGCTTCCGGTTACAAACCAGCTCCTGGGGTGAGCAGCTGGGATATGTGCTCACTCTGTTTTCCATGCTTTTAAGCCATGGCCTTTCCATCACCACACCCAGGTAAAAGCAAGAATTTGAGATCTTTCCTTTCCCCACCCAGGAAAGAGACCCTGCCATGTGGGACATGTGGTAGTGCCCGAAGTTCAGAGATAACAGAAAAAACATAGGGGCCGAGGCTACAGCAGTCGAGTTACCATGACTCTCCTGCCTGGCACATTGCTTGCTGTTCATGGCTGTACTGAGCTATAGTTTTGTTCTATCGACACATTTATGGACACGTTTCACCAGTAACCTGACCAGGAACATCTATTCTCAAGCCTGAGGACCCCCTGCCTCTTTCCAACTTCTGGGGCTGACATCCGGGGCTCCTTGGCTGGCTGGGGAGTTCCAGGCTATGCCTCTATTTCTACCCATCCAGTAAAATTAAACGAGACATGTGAAAATGCTGTTTCCGGAACCCTGGCACATGCTGTTTAGGATTTGTCCATTTCGTCAATGGGTATTTTTGAGCCTTCTGTGTCAGGCACTGTTCTAGGGCTGAGAGTAGAACAATTAAACCTTTGTAATACACACAACTGTATTGCCTCACTTGGGAAAAATTGCAAAGATTAAAATTCCTGGCTCTTCTTCTCCGGATGGAGTCTCACACCCCCATTGCCCATGAATTTCTCACTAGCATATTTGAGGCCTCTATTTCTTGCTCTTGAGGGGTCATGAAGCCATGGTGACAACAGGGCAGAGGATCCGATGGACATTGGCCTATCTCCAGCATACTGTCTCAGCTCCATCTTTTCCTTTTATATTGTTTAAGCTTTTTGAGGCAGAGTTTCTTACTGCCCCAGCTGGCCTCAGCTCAGCCAAGGACGGCCTTCAGGTCTTCCTCCTCCTCTCTCTACCCAGGACATACTGTGCCTCCATGACAGTTATGTGGTGCTGGACCTCAAACCCAGGGCTCTGAATGTGTTAGACAAGCATGCTGCCAACTTGAGCAGGGTCTGTAACTAAGCTGCACGCCCAGCCATCCACCCCATCCTTTCTGTCTCTGTGGGTGATGCTTTCTAGCAGGAGCATCTTCATTACTCTGCTCAATCTTGGTAAGCGTTCTGACTTATGGTACCCGGCAGCCAGTATCGAGTCACAGGCTGGTAAGGACTATTCAAGGCTGACCTCACCTCCGGGTCTGGCCACTGGCCACCCCAACCGTGACCATCTGGTGTGAGCCTGACCTCCCATGTTGTCTAGCAAACGGGGCAGAGCCATTCTGCTGGGGGCTAGCAGCTGCCAGCTGGCCCAGAGGTCTGGGAATCCAGGTGCAAGGGGCTATGGGGATTAGGGTAGAAAAGGCCAGATCCAGCCTGTGAGGATGAAGCTAAGCTGAGGCTGCCGGAGGCCCCCTGAGTGCAGCAGAGCAGGGCCCGTGAGTCAGCCTTATGTCCTGGGTGGCTATTTCCTTGGCTGCTTAGGAAGCTTCACAGTCCTTCATGTCTTTTGTTTCCCAAAAGCTAATTCTGTTTCTGCACCTATCTCGGCTCAGCGGTGAAATGTGGGAAGCAGCTCCCATAACCACCCACAAGGACAGCGCCATGTTCACTCGTCTTGAACCCAACCTAGAGGGTGCCAGGTCACATCGGATGCTTTGTTGGGAACCCACTGTACGAACAGGAAGGTGGACCTGTATAAGGGATAGAGGGGTCACGCCCAACTCTCTCAAATGGGAAGCCAGATTATGCCAAGAGAATGCGAGCGTGTGAAGGAAGAGCTCACGAGTGGAGGGTTAAAGAAGAAAGTGCTTCGTCTCAGGGAAAAGGAAGTGAAGGTGGGTCTGGGCTTGCCGGGCACAGCATGGGGAAAGTGCCTGGCTCAGCAGCACTGTGGAATTCCCATGTTCTGAGACTGAGACCAGTTGATTACAAATGGCTGTAACATCAAGCTTTGGAGCATGAAGTATTGCTGGCCCGGTGAAGGAGAACAAGCATTCTCTTTCAGAGAAGCGTGGTGTTCCAGCACCAGAGAGATGGACTGATTCCACAGTTCCTCATCCTCTTTCCTCATCAGGATTCATCCTAATACCTGTCGGCCCCTGTGGGAAATGGTGGCCCAGAAAATTGTTGACTGTAGCCAAAAGTAAACACAATTGCCATCATGGGAATTGTTTTTCTGGAATTAATAAAACTGCCTGGGCCTCATTAAATCTAATTATTAATTTATTAAACTGAAAGAAAATGGATTTTGTGATTTTTCTCAAAAGATGTTTGATAGCAATTTACCAGACATCCATGAACCACAGAGTAGGAAAAATTTTCATCATGAGAAAGACAGGAGGAGGGGGAGGGGGAGGGGAAGGAGAGGGGGGAAAATAAATATCAGAACCCAGGGCTGGGCTTAACAGTCTAGAACGTTTCATTAAGATAGATTCCAAACAATGTTCTTCCCACCACTATTGATCAGACTTTCTCTGGAGGCCACGACTAGGAAAATAAGATAAAAGGAAGAAATAAAAGATAATAAGATAATCAAAAGAAATAAGTAAGGGAAAATTGTAGCAAATAGCAGGGAGAGAGACAAAAGGTCTTTTTGTGCCAATGTTATGTTAGTCTGGCTGCAATGTCCAGGAGAATCAATTAAAAAACTATCAGGAAGAATGAGGAACCCATAAGAATAAAGTTTAATTTGGATGGAAGGGATTGACTCTAAAACCAATGGGAAAGGTACCTATGTGGGAAAACTAAATAAGAGATGTGCTATGGACGGCAAAGTATACATGTAATACATCTAAAATAATTAAGCTTAAATGTCCGAGTAGATCAGAAGAGTTCATAGTATGTGATGGAGCCTGGATTTAATTCAGAAGACTAAACAGAGTGAAGTCCGCTCAATACCTCATCCTCCTCATCAACACGCATGCTAAAACTGGATGATACAGATTAGCACTGGCCCTGTGCAAGAATGGATACAAGTCTGTGAAGCCTTCTGAGAGGTACATCTCATGGGGGATACTGCTGATTCTAGAAGACACAAGTAAACGAGAATCCTAGTGCCAGGGGTCAGATACCCCTCCAGGAATAGCTGCCCGGGGAGATACCTACAGCACCTACCCCCCACCAAATAATACAGATTATTGCTATAACTAGACAGTAAGACTCTATTATGAAATCAAGCCTGAATTCAGATTTAAAAAAAATCTTTCTCCCTGTTGGATAACTTACATAGTTAAGGAAGGTGCTATTCAGGCAGCTGGGAGAAAAAAAGACATCAACAGCCTTGCCTAGATGTAGACCTAGTATGCTATACAACTGAGATGCCAGGAAAGATGAGCCCACTGTTGCATTAGTGGCACTACTGTCACAGGAGTCACCAACTACATCCTCCAGTGCACAGGAGGAAATATGTGCCTCGGATTGTCAGCTGGTCAAGAGCCTGAGGCTAAGGAGGTCATAGACCCTAAGAGAGAAGCTCTAGATGTTGTTTTGACAAATTAGACACGATATACCTGTTGAATGGCCTCTAAATGTTTGTTCATACTCATAGATTAGTGCTGCTCTCAACCTTGGCCAGAGAAAGCTCTTCTTGCAGTGAGTAGAAGTTACCATAAAGACTCACAGCTGGTCAGACTTACTGAGGATAAGTGTAGTGGCTTGAATATACTTGGCCCATGGGAAGTTGCACTATTCGGAAGTGTAGATTTATTGGAGGACGTGTAACCTTGTTGGAAGACGAGGAGGAGGGGGGGAGGAGAGGAGATGGAGAGGAGGAGGAGGAGGAGGAAGGATATCACTGTGTAGGCGAGCTTTGAGGGCTCCTGTGCTCAAACTCTACAAAGTGAAGAGAACCTCCTCCTAGCTGCCTGCAGAAGAGAATCAGATCAAGACGCAGAACTCTTGGCTCCTCTAGAACCATGTCTGCTGCTCACTACCATGCTTCCCACCATGATGATAATGGACTGAACCTCTGAAACTGTAAGCCATCCTTAATTAAAAGCTTTTCTTTATAAGAGTTAGCTTGGTCATGGTGTCTCTTTACAGTAATGAAGCCCTAACTAAGATAAGTTGGAACCCGGGACTGGTGTTTTGCTGTGTTAGGCCTGACCATGCATTTATTTGGAAGAATGTGGATTTTTGGAGTTTTAGAAAGCAGTGGAATGCTTTAAGTGGGACATAATTGGCCGTGCTAGTGGACACATGGAAGACAGTGGTGCTGAGGGTGATTTGAACTGTGGGGGTTTCAGGAGAGAATTTAGTATGTTGTCTAGAGATTGTTCTGAATGTGGTTGCTTTTTGTTCTTGTCTGGAGAGTCTGCCTGAGGCTAAGGTGAAGAAATCCAGACTAATTGCATTGACAAAGGAAGTCTCACAACAATACAGTTTTGACTCTATCCTGTGGTTCATTCTTATGGGGAGCATTTTGATCAAGTGTAGCAAGCTTAGCAAGGAGAAATACGAAGTATGTGGTTCAAGGATTACAGGGGCACCAGGAAGTGCTACAGAGCTTAATCCTGTGTTCAAAGATATTAAGTGGAATTAAGGAGTGGTGACCTTGGGACAAGATTCCACCCAGCTAAGCTTATTGCTTATGCATTTGCAGTTGAAGAAGAGATAGTTATATCATATTAGGTATGATTATGACCTGGCTATTGTTTTTATTTGGACGTAAGAAGATATAATTATGTGTCAAAGTGAAAAGGAATACATTGTGATGGCCATTCCTGGCTGTCAACTTGCCTATATCTGGAATGTACTACAATCCAGAACTTATAAAAATCTGTGAAAGGTAAAGAAAAGCTTAGGTCCATGAGTGGTAGTGCAGAGCTTTAATCCTAGCAGGACTTCAATGTCAGGTTACAGAACAAGTTCCAGGGCAGCCAGGCTTAGGCATTCAAGGAAATCATGGAAAACAGAAAGCTGGCAATGATGTAATAGAACAAGGGGGTCATGTTCTAGTCCCAGCAAGCAGCAGAACCTAGCACCTTAGGTCACGTGGCTCTGGCTTTAGAGTCAAGAGTAGAAGGGACTGTTGGAACAATTGAAGCTGGTTGGCTGGAGCTAGGAAATCAGCGGTGATTAAGAAGAGACCAGCATTGCTGTGGTGAAATCTTCTGGCAAGTATTTTTTAAGAGCACAGAGAAGATGTGTTCCAAAGATAGACACTGTGCTGGCAGCCAGACTTGGTAATACGTAACAATTGCTCAGGTGGGACTGGTTTTGAAGGCATAAGGGAGGAAGAGTCTGAAGAGCAGCTGAGCCTTGACACTGTGAGAGGCCAAGGAAAGCCATCGGTGAAGGTGCAGCCTCAGTTGCAGTTGACCACCCAGGAATGAAGGGATTGTGCAAAGAAGTTGAGGGCTGGCACCATGAAGAGAGCCTATGAGAGACTACTGGTGAAGTCTATTTGCACTGGAAGACCCTGGCATATAGGAAATGCCAGCACCATGGGATGATCACCAAGAACAACAGCAGGAGTGGAGTGGAATCAACCAGGGCCTGGAGTGCTACCGAGGGCAGAGCTACCTCTCCAGTCTCTGTTTCTTTAAAACAGGGTCTATGTAGCCATCTGGGGCTGGCCTTATACTTCTGATCCTCCTGCTTCAACCCCTTGAGTGCTGAGATGGTAGGTGCAGGTGCAGGTGCAGGTGCAAGTGCAGGTGCAAGTGCAGGTGCAGGTGCAGGTGCAGGTGCAGGTGCAGGTGCAGGTGCAGGTGCAGGTGCAGGTGTACTTCCATGTCTGGCTCTCTGGATCTGATCTTCACTGTCTCCCTTCTTAGTTATCTATTGAATCTTGTTTCTTCACATTCCTAATAGTATTTGATCAGGTAATGGGAACTGTAGGTATGTTATTGTTAAGCGTTTAGGTGTTATTGTCTCCTCTAAGGAATAGAGTTTCACTAGGTAGCAAATTTATCAGGAGATCCATTTATTTCTACTGAGATTTGGTTTCTAGACTTTATTAGGGCCTAAGGTACTGTGGAGTTAGAGTACTCACGATCTAAAGTAGGCTTTCTAAGTTTTGCTTTTTTGTTTTTTTGTTTTTTTATGGGGGGAGAGTGATGTGTGTGTGTATGTGTGTGTGTGTGTGTGTGTTTATATCCATGTGTGTACAGGTCTACGTATGCTTATGTGCACATGAAGGCCAAAGGTTACCCTCAAGTGTCATTTCTCAGGTGCAATACACCTTAAATTCTATACAAATAAATCTGTGAATATTTTTATTAGATTATATCTATTTATCATCTTGTTTTATGTATGAGTGTCTGTCTGCACATATGTTTCTATACCATGTACATACAGTGCCTATGGAGGTCAGAAGAAGGCATCAGATCCCCTGGAACTGGAATTGGAGAAGATTATGAACCATCTTGTTTATACTGGGAATCGAACCTGGATCCTCTGAAAGACCAGTCAGCACACTTAACCAGTGAACCATCTATCCAGCCTATACACCTTGATTTGTTTATCGCTGGCCTGGAACTTGCCAAATAATCTAGGTTGGCTAGCTATGGAGCCCCAAGGACCCACCTGCCTTTGCCTTCTCAGTTCTGACATTATAAGCACACACAATGCCTGGCCTTTTAAATGTGGATTCTGGGAATCCACATTTAAAAGGCCAGGTCCCTGTGTTTTTCAGACAGGTACTTTAGCAACTGAGCTGTCTCCTTAGCCCATTCTGAGGCCGTGACGGAACATTCAGGTTATTCAGCAAGTTAGAGAGGACTTTCCTCTCTGGCTGATCAAAACAGGTAGCAGCACAGTGGGACCTCTGAAATCTTCATTTAGTTCACAGATTCACAGAACACTGCGCATGCTCGTGTGCAGCGTAGGTAAGAGTCTGAAGTCGACCTCTGCGGCTTTGTGGGGCTCCTCTGCTTTGATACCCTGCCACCCTCTTTCAGCTTCCTCATGCACTTCTCCTCCCTGCTATCTGCCCATTGAGACCGTTGCCCCATTCTGGCTGCTTCCCTCTGTCATGGTTTGGTAAGAGTCTCAAAACCACCACCAACAAAGACAACAACAAGCCCAAACCAAACCCAAATAAACATCTGCCCTGCTAAAAACAAAACCAAAATGTCCACGAGTGTTGCGATTACTTTATGTGTTTCCCTGTTCAAGAATGAACATGATTCCATGTCTAATGTTTGCGATCAGTTGCTGTAAATATTTGATCCGGTTTTGGAGTTTTGTGTGTGTGTGTGTGTGTGTGTGTGTGTGTGTGTGTGTGTGTGTGTGTGTGGGAAAGGGGTAACTGTTTCACTGCTCTGTCTGGTTGCAACTCATGAAAAGCTCAAAACTTTAAGGAAAGAAAAAGAAGCCCGGAAGTCATGCCTATTGGTTCTACTCCTTGCCAGATCTTTCTTACTTGGCACAGGAAGTAGACTAAAGAAAACTTGCCATTGTGGCCATGATGGGTAAAACATGTCAGTCCAATCCTCTTGCCAAAAGCAGCAATAAAAGTTAGACGAAATATCTAAAACAGAGCTGAAGATGTAACTCGGTTAGGAGAATGCTTGCCGAGCATGGGTGAGACCCTGGGCTTGATCCCAGCACAGCATAATAGGTGGAGGCAGGAAGTCAGGAGTTCACGGAGATCCCCAGCTACATAACAAACTATGAAGGCCTGGGGAAAGACAGTACAGGTTAGACTGAGGGTCATAACCCTTGGGAATAGAAACCCCACATTTTTAAGACTTTCCCCCAAGTGCATTTTAAGGGGTGAATAAGGGCCCAATGAAAAGCACCAGTCTTATCAAGGTTTGGATACAGAGGTCCGAATTGAAGGTTCCCCAAAGGCTGGGACTTCAGGGGAAGATTCCAGAAGGGAGGTAATAGTAGAGGTGTTGTCAAACAATCACACGCAAATTCCTCTGGAGTTGTTTTTAAACAGCAGCTCTAAGTTAAAGAAGGGAGATGACTCCAACCACCGACTGCTAGGAAGACAACTGGAATCCTAGGTCAGGGGCAACATTTTGGCAAGCCAAGAGAGATGGGAATCCATCCAAGTCCCCAGAAAGGAGAGGGAAAATGAAACACTCCTGTCACACAAAGTCAGGCCTGGCAGTAGTTAGGTGGTTTACTGGTATCCTGTCAGCCAAAAATCACCCAAAATGTATGGTCCAAATGGCCAAAGACCAAGAAAACAGATGATGATAATAGACAGAAAGCCAGTAACTGCAAATAATTGTGATAGAAATGTTTAAGAAAGCAGAAGAAAAGAGCAAAATGCTCTCTGTAGATTACAGAGAGAAAAGGAACTCTGTTAACACAGACACAATTATTTTATTTCTCTGTATGTTTCTCTATGAATGAACATATGCAAATGGGTGTGCATTTGCTCACTAAAGTCGGAAGGGGGCCTAGATGGACATAAATCCCTAGAGCTGAAGTTAAGGTGGTTATAAACCACCTCCTGTGTGTGCTGGGAACTGAATGTGGGTCCTTTGGAAGAGCAGCAAGTGCTCCTAAGCACTGAGCTATTTCTGCATCATTCAAAATGAAGTCAGGTGCATCAAGTGCACTTCTGAAACACGAAGGCCCAATGTGTCACCAGCAGACCCTCACTGTGCGGAATCCTAGCATGAACCCGTCAGGGAAACATGGGGTCGTTTGCCATCAGACACGTTTGCCATCAGACAGGAATGGTGTCAGAAACAGCAAGTAAGTGGGTAAAAGTCAACGCTGGCTGTTCTAAGTGACTGTCGTTCTGAAGTCACAACAATGCAGTATGAATTTTGTAACACATGTCATCTAGATAATGGGCTGTTTATTATTTATAAACGCAACCTGTAACTGTGTACCCACCCTCTTTTCTCTGACTGCTCACTGTGTCCTGGGCTTGAGTACCGTTTTCCCCATGGCCAGCTACTTGGGGGACTACATATCAACCCTCTACTTGGTGTTGCTACTTGAGACACAGCTTCTGTGGGTGTTCTCGGCCCTCTCTTCTCCCACAGGAACCAAAATTACAACAAGAATTCTGGGTAATATATGTTTTAAAATCATACTTACGTGCCGTGACGGTGTGTGAGTAGGTGTATGTGAGAGCAGGTACCCATGAGGCCAGAAGAAGACCCCCTGGAGCAGGAGTTACAGGCAGTTGTGAACCTCCTGGCATGGGAGCTGGGAGCTGAGAACTCTGTAAGAGCAGTGTGTGCTTTCCATCACTGAGACATCTCTCCAGCCCTATCTGAGTGTTAGCCTGGCTGTACTCAGTGCAGACATGGTGGCTATTCACTGGTGGGACTGAGTGTATGTGACATACGAAGGTCTTTAGAGACCCTAGACTGAGAGAGTGGGCCTGCTATTCACCAGCATGGCCAGGGCAGCTGGTATTTTCTTTGGTCGCTGAAGGACAGATGCAGGAAGCTCCCTCCTTATCTTCTTTCCCTCCCTGCCCACCTTTATTTGACAGCCCATTAGTTGGGATCAGTCAGAAGTCACAATGGCAGGAGACTGTTGATGGTGTCGACACAGATCATTAGCCAGTGCACACAATGTAGGGACAGAGAGAGGAGATCTGGAAGGAGCAGAAGCTATTTGATGAGCATATACTGACTTTTATATAGCAGCATATATAACACCATAACTGAGGCAAAGTATAGAAGAACAAAGTGTGCTGGGGCACAGTTTCAGAGGGTGAGCTCATGCCATCAGGGCAGCAGGAGAGAGAGAGAGAGAGAGAGAGAGAGAGAGAGAGAGAGAGAGAGAGAGAGAGAGAGAGAGAGAGGATGGACACTAACTGGGAAGGAATGGTGCTTTTGAAACCTCAAAGCCCACCCTCGTGACGCATCTCGTCCAACAAAGTCATATCTCCGAATCCTTGCCAAATGGCTTCACCAATTCAAATATATGAGCCTATGGGGTCCATTCTCATTCCGATCACCACACTGTCCACCATAGGTCATGTCTGTTGTGTGTTACTTACATTTGGCTGACAGAATGTTCTATAAGCTCATAGCCCAAACACACAAGCAGCCCAGAGCTTTCTAAGATGCCAGATAAGGACGGGGCGCAGTCCCACGTGTCCTGAGGCATTCCCCTCATCAGAAACCAGGGTTTTCTGGGTTTGTCCAGGATTCTGCCAATTGCCTTCCCATGCCCATTCCTGAGCTTTCTGCATGCTTAGTTCTTGATTTTGGCTACAGCCTCCTACATCCTTGGATGCCTCCAAGGCTGCAAGCAAACTTAGCTGGCTGCTGAGGTTTTCACAGGGTGGGCAGAGGTTTGGGGACGTTCCCAACTTTCTCCCTATCTTCCATACTGGAGGTCCCAGGCTGAAGTTACTCTCTAATGTGTGAAAAACACCTCTATTCGCCCGTGTGCTCATACTGATGTGGTGAGCAAGACTCCTAGATGAATCTTCTCACATTGGAGACCTGGGTACCCACTCAGACACAGAGGGGCTTTAAAATTAGTTATTTAAGAAAGTAAACATTAAAAGACCCAAATGATCCCAGTTTTAAAAATGGGACATGGAATCAAACAGAGAGCTCTCAAAAGATAAAATTCAAATGGCCTTGTAACAAACAAACAGACAACAACAATAGAACTGTTTAGTATCTTTAGCCACCAGAGAGATTAAAACTACTTTGAGGTTTCATCTTACCCAGTCAGAATGACTAAGAGAAACAATTAATTCATTGCTGATAGGAGTGAAAACGGGCACAAGCACCATGAAAACCAGTGGGACAGTTCCTCAAAAAGCTAGAAATAGATTGCTACACAACACAGCTATATCACTCTTGGGCATATACCCAAGGGATTCAAATCCCACTACAGAGAACTACATCCATGCTCGTTGCCCTTCTCATCATAATAGCTGGAAATTAGAAACAACCGAGATGTCATCACTCCATGAATGGTGAAATTCATGTGTGAATGGAAACAATCTAACACATATATATTATGTATGGGCTACAAAATATCCTTCTGAAGGAGGTAGCCTAGACCCAGACAGACAAATGCTGCGCGTTTGTTCTCAAATGTGCACGTTAGCTTTGCATCTTTAGATATGCGTGCCCCATCTGACCCACAGAGGTCAGAGAATTACTAAGGAGCCATGGTAGGGCCTTTCAAGGTAGGAGAGCTAGAACACAGTGATAATGGAATAGAAAGGGTTAAACTGGAGCTGGGGATGGAAGAACAGGGTAGAGGATTGGATGATACTTCAACTGAGTGTCCCATAGTGGACCTCACACACCCCCTGGTGGCCATCTTCATTTTTGCAGACAGGGTAGTCTGAGCCAAAATGACACTTCAGGGGAGGGCCCTTTCCCAAGGCCCCCCACAGGCCATTGTCTTGGGCACATTGCCTCTTGCTAGTACTTTGAGATGGAGCGGGAGGAAATGCAGTCTGGATGAGGAAGGGGTGAGGATGGCCTGCGGCTGTCGGAGGCTGTGGAGTGACTGAGAGTCCTGATTATCCTGGACAGCTGTCACTAGTCACAGTGTCCCATACTGTAGCTGCTTTGAGAAAACTGCCTTTCTGCTCTTACCATGTGAATCATGCACTTCTCAGCCAGGAAGGGACACCCTCCGAGCTGTCCCTACTCACCCAGGGTGCTGGTTCCTGCAGATGAAGGAGGAAAATAGTTTGCTGGGCCAGAGGCTTTAAGATGACTGGTCCAGGATAAGGATCAAGTCAGCTTCTGGTTTACTTAAAAAAAAAAAAAAAAAAGATTTATTTTTGTATATGTGTGAGTGTTTTGCCTGCATGTATGTATGTGTACCATGTGTGTGCCTGGAGCCCACAAAGTTCAGAAGAGGACACTGGAGGGTTGTGGGCTGTCATGTGGATGTTGGCAACTGAATTGGGTCCTCTGCAAAAGCAGCACATGTTCTTTAATGCTGAGCCATCTCATACGACCTGCAAATCCCAATTCCAGCTTAAAGATTCAAGTTCTAGGCCAGAGTCAAGGAAAGAGATAGAAGACAGGGGACAGAGGACAAACCTGACCTTGTCATGTGAGAGGACAAAGTCAACTTATGCACTGTCTTAAATAGGGTTTTACTGCTGTGAACAGACACCATGACTAAGACAACTCTTATAAAGGACAACACTTAATTGGGACTGGCTTATAGGTTCAGAGGTTCAGTCCATTATCGTCAAGGAATATGGAAGCATCCAGGCAGGCATGGTGCAGGAGGAGCTGAGAGTTCAATGTCTTCATCTGAAAGCTGCTAGCAGAATACTGAATTACAGGCAGCCAGGATGAAGATCTTAAAGCCTACACCCACAGTGACACACCTACTTCAACAGGCCACACTTATTCCAACAGGGCTATGCCTTCTAAAAGTGCCACTCCCTGGGCCGAGCATATACAAACCGTCATGTGTACATATGTGAATCCCTGTGTGCTTGCATAGGTGTGTGTGTGCATGGACGCGTTTGTGTGTGTGTGCGCGCACACACTTGCTTGCTTACATGTGAGCAGTCTATGTCAGTATTTTGGCTTAGCAAGAGCTCTTCCTTTCATCTTGCCTTTCAAAGGCATGCTCTCCAGGTTTTTATGCAAGTTGTGAGAAATGCAGGAAGTTAAAAAAGAGGAAATACAAATATATGTGAGCAGAAATAACATTTTGCTCATGGCAATGAGTCGACTGAAGCTCAGACATGTTTGTAAACGGTTAAATGCAAAATGTGCTTTTATGGGTTCTGAGGATTCTGGAGACTATGTCTGGTGCGGTATGAGGTAGTCAGAGACTCCAGAGGAATGAAGAATGCCTTGGGCTTCTTGTAGTGAGTCAGGGACTTGGGCCAGGCTTCCTAGTGACTAAGCTCAGATGTGGGTCTCTACTCCAGAGACAGGAGTCTGGTAAGAGCTGTGGTCAGATCCCAGTAGGACAGTTGAGGCAGCAGAGGGCCACAAGCAGGGTTAGGGTGCTTGGGCAGGTGGGAACAGGCCACAGTCACACCGGTGCCCCAGCTTCCTCTGATTGAATGGTGGCAGCTTGGGGGTTAGGGTTGGCTACTTCTGCCCATGTAGTGACCTTGCACAAATTACCCAGATAGCCATTTTCTGATTTCCTTTATTTCTATCTTTTTGCTGGTGTTTGGGCTCTGGGCTAGGTTTCCAGGTTCTCGTTCAGAGACTTAAAAACGAGGAGTCAGACAGATTTGCAAAGAATCAAAATAAGTTTGTCAGGAGCAGAGCATTAACACAGATTACAGAGTAACATAGTGTCAGGAGTGTGGGTGGGCCACAGGCTTGAGAGACTCAAGAGTTTCCTTTTATGGGGATCAGGAGGAGAAGAGGCTGGATATTAAAGGGTGTAGTTTGGGTGGTTCTCTATTTTGATTGATAGATTAGATCATACAGTATTTTTTTCTACTGTACATATCCTTTCCCATAATGCATCTGATTTTAACCAAAGGCATGTCCAATTATGCAGAGCATACTCATAGGATGGTAGATAGGGAATTCACCCTAAAAGTTTTATAGATGGCACAATTTGTCTTACTGTAAATGCATGACAAACCAGTTCAAGCAGGATTGATTGATTTGTCCTTCTGTATGTTATAGCAGAATACACCTGAATAGAAACTGTCTTAATTTGCTTGTTACAAAGGGCAACGAAATTCATACTGTTGTTCAGAGATGAGGGCATGTGTACCTGATGTGGGTTAGGGGTGGGGGACAAAAGGCTTCTGAGGTTTGTAGGTTCATTGTTTAGTGTATGTGCAGGTGAGGGAACTCGGCCTCCCTGTGCGTGATTATAAATGGGTCTGTACTGCCCCAAGCCAGGTAGGGTCACTGGGTCCTAAGCTATCCGTTATTTCCAGCCTGCCTGAAGTCCATACAGTCATGGATGTGCAAAGCTATCAAGTGGTGGGAATGGAAGCCCTCATTGCCAAAGAATTCCATTTACACACATGGGCCACTTATAAGCAGAGTCATTGACATCAGTCTCACCTCCAAAAGGGTGCAGGGTGATTTACAGACATGTTTCATTATAGTCAAGAGAAGTGCTTCCATTTAAAAAAGAGGATCGGGAAAAAGAGGCACCAGAGAGGAAGGGCGGGTCAGGGAGAAATAGGGCTGGACCATCAAGTCTTTCTTCCCAAAGAAAGAGCCTTGCAATTGAGGAAAGCAGACGCTGTGATTAGGCTCCTGTGCCAGCCACAGGGGGCTGCTGTGCTTTCTGAGCTGGCTGGCTTTGCAGACTCCATTCTTATGCTGTCTGGGGACTGTAGTTAGTTATCCTGTAGCAAGGTGGTGGAGCTTAAGTGGAACTCTGCACGGGGAGGAACTTAGCTGCTCTTCTTTTGGCTGTTGACTGGGGGTTTGTTCTCCTAGCTGGACATTTTTCCTTCTAGCTGTTTCCTCTCCCAGGTGAGGCTATCACAGCTGTCCCGAGGCTGTCCTGGTGTCCTCCTTGCTCAGCCTCAAGCTCTCCCCTCCTTCTTCACTCCTCTCCTCCCCCCTCGGAAGAAGACAGGATATTCTTCCTGAACCTCAAACTCAGTCCTGCTCCCTGGCTCTGCCTTCATTTTGGGGTAACAGCTGCCTGTCCTCAGCATTATACCCAAATTCTTTTTGCAGCTTAGGAGGCATCAGATGACCTCACCAGACCTTTGTGGCTTTATTGTTTTTTACTGCTTTTCTCCCCGGGGCCGCTGCCTCCCTGACCAAGCCTGAAAAATCACCAAAATCTTTTCTGTCATATTTAAGTCAGATGTCCAATAGCTACCCACAATCTTCAACCTCTCCCTGACTTATTATCAATACCCAGTCCCAATATGGTCCCAGGGTTGAGAAGCAGAGAGACAGGGCAGCTAGTGTGCTGTCATAATAATCTTAAAGCATTTATATATTACATACATCAAAGTGTTGCCGTTTGTGGCCAGCGAGATGGCGAAGTACCAAAGATGCTTGCTGTTTAGCAATGACCTGAGTTGAGTTACCCAGGCCCCAAATGGTAGAAAGTAGAGACTTAGCTCCTAAAAATTGTCCTCTGATCTTCCCATGTATGCTATGGCATTCCTGTGCTTCTCACCCACTAGTATAAAATGTAATAAAAATGTTAAAAACTCTGCACCCTATAGAGCTGGCTCTCTGGGTGTTTGCTCTATGCAGCCTTTTGACTGGGATGGAGACAGAGTGAGGTAGAAAGCTGAAATCCAAGCTCATTATTTATACTGTGGGGGCCTCCCGGAGATCTGCTGGGTAATTACAGCTCCTCGGAGTCCTGAAATATCTAATGATAGCTTAGCTTGTGCTGGCGTTGCTGTTCCTGGTGGCAGTGGTCCACGCGGGAGGTAAGCTAAGAGGTGGCTTAAAGCAATCAGGGCATTTTTCACAGATGAACTAGTCCAGGGATTGGAAAAGAGGAGAGTCATGGGCACCTATTTGGTTTCTTCTTTCCCCAGTTGGCCTAGTAGGCTTCTAAGGATCTGCCAAGTAATAGATTAGCTCCATTTTGAAGCCTGTGGCCACCACTAGGTGGCCTCACTCCAGTTACATTGCCTGCCCTCTGCTTCTGGCCTTCAGTCAAAATGCTAGCCGATTGAGACATTCTTATTTTATCCCATTTCCTAGGAAGAGGTAGAGCCGTGAGCACATGCAGAGCTGGTCCCAGGAAATTGAAAGCCATATTGTGTGTGTGTGTGTGTGTGTGTGTGTGTGTGTGTGTGTATGTGTATATGTGTGCGTGTATGTATGTGCGTATATGTACACACACATAAATCCCGATATATATGCACATACATGTATATATATGTGTGTGTGTATATATACATATATATATATATGCATATATGGCACAGAATAAAATGTGTCAATAGATACAGTGCTCTCTGTGTGGCTTTGCTTGGTCCAGGAGGGTATGACCTAAAAATACCATCCAAGACCTGGAGTTTGTGAACTCCACCAGACCTCTAGCTGCTGCAGTGGTTGGCAAGGCCTCAGGTACCAACAGCTAAGGAGGCTTCAGTGCTGGGCGCTGGGCTTCTTTGCTCCCTTTTCCCAGGGTAGGAATCATAGGTAAGTGGAGACTAGAGAGGCTGAGGAGCCCTGTTTAGAGGAAAGGACTGTACCCTCATCTGACCTCCCACTCATCCAAGTGTTTATCTGCGCAGCACAGAGATTCTTGCTCTCCCCTTTTTGGTAACATTAATACTAGGTCTTTGCCTAGTAATGGGGAGGGAGAGGACAAGTCACAGACAGGAAAATGCCCAGGAGTTGGAGGTTTCTTTCTCTGAGACAGAGAAAATGTTGGAGAAGCAGTTCTGGTGATGAGGGCTGTAGTGTGATGTTTCATTTTACCCATACCGATGGCTGTGGAGTTTTTGTAAGAGATTTTTTTCTTGACATTATAAAATGACAGTGTTACCTACTAATCTATAATAACCACACAGTTGAAAACACACACACACACACACACACACACACACACACACACACATACACACACACACACACACACACACACAAGCTTTCATGTTTTAAGTAACTTTTCAATTTCAGTTGGGCTGCGTTCATAGCTATCTTTGCCGTCATGTGGCCCGTGGGTTGGACACTCTTGTGCCTACCATCAGAACTTATAGGCAGAGGTCTGCAGTGCATATTCATGGCAGACAGCAATACAACGTGTTCTACTTCAGTAAGCCTGTAGCAAGGTGATCAGTGCGTGGGGTTTACATAAAAACAAAAGGAAATCAGCCCAAGTCTGTGTCTAATTCCTTCCGGTGTTTTGGGCAACAGCTTCAATATTTTTATTCGTGCCGAGAATGCAAGGAACAGGTGAAAAGCAAACAGCTGGTTGCATCTAAAAAGCAGGCAAGGCACTTTGTATTTCTAGGGAGAGAGGAAAAAGTAGGGGAATTGTTGAGTTATTGGCCACAAAGAAAAGGCTCTGACCAAACTCGAAATAGAAGATAGAAAGAAACAATACAGATTAGGACAGAGATTAATGAAATGAAGATGGTATTAGTTATCTTTCTGCTGCTGGGATAAAACACCATGACCAAGGCAATTCACAGAAGGAAGAATTCATTTGGAAACTTAGGGTTCCAGAGGGATGATGGCCTGAGACTGTAATCTCAGTCTGCTCCAGCAAGTCAGCAGCATGTAGACCTCCCCAAACAGGGCAATCAACTGGGAACCAAGAGTTCAGATGCCTGACACTATATAAAACTAGAGATGAGGAAGGAGATATTAACACACAATGAAATCCAGAGGATCTCTGGGGAGCATCCTGAAGGCTCAAATTGGAAAATCTAGGAGAAACCTGCTCACAGACACAGATGAACTTGCTGTGAAGGTTAATCTTTTTACCAACTTGATGGGATTTTACACTCACTCAGGAGATACAGCTCTGGGTGTGTCTCTGAGAGCATTTCTAGAATGGTCAAGCTGAAGACTCTTTCTGCATGTGAACGGGATTGTCTGGGTTGGGGTCCTGGAGGAAAAGAAAGCAGAGGAGAGCTGAGTACCAGCTTCCATCCCCTTCCACTCCCCCTACTGCACACCATGTGACCAGCTTCCCCTCACCTCCATGCCTTCCCTGCTGTGGCAGCCTGTGTCTTCAAACTATGACCAAAACAAAACTTTCTTTCCAACAGTTGCTTTTGTGAAGCATTTTATTATAGCAACGAGGAAAGTACCTAATATATGAACCACTGAGCAAAAGGATCTAAATAACCCAAACAGATAAAAATGAGAAATAAGAAGCAATATTATTAAAGCAGTAGTAAAGGTATCCTAGTAAAGAAAAATCCAGGGGCCGATGGCTTCATAAACTTCCACCAGACTTTTAAAGAATGAATACCAATGCCACTCAAACTGTTCTATAAATTAGGAAGGGAAGTGACACTTTCAAATCATTCTACAAATTCATTATTGCCCTGATACCAAAACAGGATAAAGGTAAAACAACAACAGAAGGAAACCATACACTCATTTTATCCAGTAACACAGATGCAAAAATCTTCAATTAAGCATTTGCAATGTGAATTAAACAGCATATAAAAAAAGCATACCCAGGGATGAAGGGCGGTTCAATATATGAGAATCCATTAATTTAATTCACTATATAAACCAACTCAAAGAAAAAAATCACATGATCATCTCATTAGATGCTGAAAAAGCATCTGACAAAATACAACACCCCTTCGAGTTAAAAGTATTGGAAAAATCAGGAATCCAAGGCCCATACCTAAACATGATAAAAGCAATATACAGCAAACCAACAGCCAACATCAAACTAAATGGAGAGATACCTGAAGCAATCCCTTTACAATCAGGGACAAGATAAGGATGCCCACTCTCCTCGTTTCTATTCAATACTGTACTTGAAGTTCTAACCAGAACAATAAGACAACATGAAGAGATCAATAGGATAGAAATTGAGGAAGAAGTCAAGGTTTCACTATTTTCAGATGATATGATAGTATACATAAACAACCCCAAAAATTCTACCAGAGAACTTCTACTGCTGATAAATAACTTCAGCAAAGTGGCTGGATATAAAATTAACTCAAAACAAATCAGTTGCCTTCCTTTATACTGAGAAAGAAAATAGGGAATCGACACCCTTCACAATAGTCACAAATAATATAAAATATCTTGGTGTGACTCTAACAAAACAAATTAAATATCTGTATGACAAGAACTTCAAGTCTCTCGAGAAAGAAATCAAAGAAGACCTCAGAAAATGGAGAGATCTCCCATGCTCATGGATTGGTAAGATTAACATAGTAAAAATGGCTATCCTACCAAAAAAATCAGTCTACAGATTCAGTGCAAATTCCAACATTTTTTTTCAAAGACATGGAAAGAGGAATTCTCAATTTCATATGAGAAAAAAAAAAAAAACCCAGGGTAGAGAAAAACAATTCTTAACAATAAAAGAACTTCTGTGGGAATCACCATCCCTGACCTCAAACAGAGCAATAGTGATTACAAACAGCATGGTGTTGATACAGAGACAGACAGGTTGATCAATGGAGTAGAATTGAAGACTCAGAAATAAAACCACACATTTACGAACAATTGATCTTTGACAAAGAAGCCAAAAATATACAATGAACAAAAGAAAGCATCTTCAATAAATGGTGCTGGCCTAACTAGTGGTCGTTATGTAGAAAAATGAAAATCGATCCATATTTGTCACCTTGTAGGAAGTTCAAGTCCAAGTGGATGAAGGACCTAACATAAAACCAGATACCCAGAGTCTAATAGAAGAGAAAGTGGAAAAGAGCCTTGAACTCATGGTGGGGAGGAATCCTAAACAGAACTCCAATGGCTCAGGCTCTAAGATCAAGAATTGATAAATGAGATCTCATGAAAGTGAAAGCTTCTGTAAGGCAAAAGACATAGTCAATAGGACAAATCAGCAACCTACAGATTGGGGGAAATATCTTCACTAACCCCATATCTGATAGAAGGCTAATATTTAAAATATATATAAATAACTCAAGAAGCTAGCCTCAAACAAACAAACAAAAAACCCAACACATCAAAAACGGGGTATAGAACTAAACAGAGAATTCACAACAGAGCAATCTCAAATGGCTGAAAAGCACTTAAAGAAATGTTCAAAGTCCTTAGTGATCAGGGAAATGCAAATCAAAATGACTCTGAGATTTCACCTCACACCGATCGGAAAGGCTAAGATCAAAACCTCAGGTGACAGCCCATGTTGGCGAGGATGTGGAGAAAGAGGAACACTTTTCCATTGCTGGTGGGATTGCAAGCTGGTACAATCACTCTGAAAATCAATCAGGTGGTTCCTCAGAAAGTTGGAAATAGATCTACCTGAAGACACAGCTATACCACTCCTGGGCATATACCCAAAAGATGCCCCACCATACCACAAGGGTACATGTTCATTGTAGCCTTATTTGTAATAGTCAGAAGTTGAATGTCCCACAATGAAAGAATAGAAACAGAAAATGTGGCACATTTACACAATGGAATACTATTCAGCCATTAAGAATGTTAACACCATAAGTTTTGCAGGCAAATGAATGGAACTAGGAAATATCATCCAGAGTGAGGTATCTCAGACCCAAAAGGACATGCAGGGTATGTGTTCACCAATAAGTGGATATTAGCCCCCCCCAAAAAAAACCACAGGATACAGTCCACAGAACTCAAAAAGGTTGACAAGCTATAGGACCCAAGTGAGGATGCTTCAGTCCCAATAGGGAGGGAGATGGCAGAGGGGTGGAGGAAACTGGGTGGGAGAGGGGAGGAGGAGGGGCAGCGGGAAAGGGGAACATGATTAGGTCTGGGGAAGGAAGACCAGGAGTGAAGTCCTGAAGGCCAGCAGAATGAATGGAAATATACAGCCTCAGAAGGTGGGAGGTGAGGAGGCCCTCTGGAATGTACCAGAGACTTGGGACATGAGAGACACTCAGGACTCAAAGGGAGGGACCTTAGATGAAATGCTCAGCAGTGGGGGGAGGGAACTTGTAGAGCCCGCCTCCAGGAGACAGACAGGATATCAAGTGGGGGTGGGGCTGCATCCCACAGTCAAAAACCCTGACACAGAATTGTTCCTGTCTAAAAGACATTGGGGTCAATCACAAGGGGAGGCTCTAAGACCTGACATTATTCCTGATGCTATGGTGTGCTTACAGACAGGAGCCTAACATGGTTGCCCTTCAAGAGGCCCAAGAAGCATCTGACTGAGACAGAAGCAGATACTTACACCCAACCAGTGGTCTGAAGTCAGGGACCCCTGTGGTTGAACTAGGGAACGGCTTGAAGAAACTGAGGAGGGAAACCCCATAGGAAGATGAGCAGTTTCAACTGACCTGGACCCCTGGGATCTCACACACTGAGCACCAACCAGGCAGCATACACCAGCTGGTCCGAGGCCCCTGACACATATTCAGAAGAGGACTGCCTGGTCTGGCCTCCGTGGGAGAAGACAAGCCTAACCCTTGAGAGGCTTGAGGCCCCAGTCAATGGTGAGGCCTGGTGAGTTTTGTGGGGGTGCTGGATGTGTGCAGACATCCTCTTGGAGACAGGGAGGAGGAATGGTATGAGGAACTGTCAGAGGGTAGAATGGGAGGAGGAAAACAAACGGACTGTAAAAAAAAGATTAAAGATAACATTTTTTAAAAAGAGCATACACCATGTAAGGGTTGGTTAACAAATGTAAAGCATTTGTTGGAGCTGTCGTAGAACTAGAAGCCCTGAGAGATAGGTCAAGAAAATAGATTTTGCTTGCTCGGATGGCTGGGGAGCGGTGCACAGTAGGTGGTAGAGTAGGGTGAGGGTTATGTTTCCATAGCCATGACTTGAAGGTATTTATAGGCCAATGGGAAAGATCCTGTGGAGAGGAGAAGGAGGAGGGGAAGGAGGAGGGTGACCACCCTGGACAGAGAAGTGGGTGGCCATTGGGAGATCTGGGCAAACTTTACTTTCTGTGGTGTAGCAGGTGCAGGAAGGTTTGTGTTTGTTTTCAGCTGAGCTGTTGGCTGACAAAAGACAAGCGGCTGGGTAGTATTTTCTGAGTTGTTTCAGTGTGTCTGTCTTTCCTAGTCTGGGCCGTCTGCCTGGCCCATGCCATTACAGGGAATCCACACCAAACTCCAGGCGTAGTCCCACAGGCTGGGCATCTCCGTTCTGGGCTCTGCTCCCTGATGAGATTCTCAGACTGCTTCCCCTCATTCATGAAGAAACAAGCTTACAGGACAGGCGTGGGAACCTGCTCCGCAGCCAGAGCATCCTTCAGTTCAGACCGAGGTCGGCTGCTTCCCAGTCTTCTTGGCTGTCTGTCTCTCAGACCGGGCTGGCTGAGGTGTCCAATCTCACCATAGATTGGCCCCGGGATGGGATGCTCCAGGCTATGGCAACTGCTTTTCCTCACATTGCCAGGATACTCATAGCTCAGGCCAGCCTGAGCCCCTCAGAGAAGCAGTTAGGCTTTGGAGATGGGTCATCCGGATATGAGGTGCACGGACACCTCAGACCCTTGTCTTCTACCTCCAGCTGATACCCTCCCGGGACACTCAATTACCGTCCTTAGAGATGCCAGCCAGTCTCCTGCAATTGGCTGGTGGTGATGGATGTGGGGGTGGTGGGACCACAGAGGACTGGGGCAGGCTGGGATGGGGGCGTTGCTCCCCGTGCCGGTCCCACGCGGCGCAGGGAGGCGTGCACCGCATACGTGCAGCGCGTGGCGGGCGGCTCGGGCCTTCCCGAAGGCTCCAGTGGCTCGGAGCCAGGCACAGGCGGGCCCGGGGGGCGGGAGGTGGAGACGTGGCGGAGGCTCAAGCGGGCGGAGCCTCGGACGAGGGCGGAGCCGAGAGCGCAGGGGCGACGCCGCGGGAGGTTCTAGAAACGCCGGCTGCTGCGTGTGTCCAGGTGAGGGTGAGCGCGGGTCTGCGGGGTCGTCGACGGGGCCGGGCTCGGGTCCCAGTGGCAGGGCGGTGCGTTCTGCTGTGCGTGGAGCCGGGAGCTGGATCCGGGGTCACTCGCACCGCGCTCGGCGCCCTGAATCTGCACCCGCCTAGGTTCCTGTTCCCGCCCGTGTCTCTTCCCAGGGTTAGGGCGGTGAGGTCAGCGGTGCCCTTCCTGCCAGTACTGCTGGGCCGGACTGGGCAGGACACTTGGGACGCTTGTCGGGTCAGGCTCCCGGGAAGGGGCGGCCTGACCCCAGAGTCACCCCCGAACTAAGGCGGAGGCGCCCGCCTGGCCCCAGAGGCGGCGCTACTTAGGATGAGAAAGATGAGAAAGACCCCTGACTCCCAACCCTGGTAGGGACCAGCTTGGTGCTTGCCAGTTTTATGGGCTGTTAAATCAGAAAGCCTCCTCCTATCTGTCAGAAGACATCCTTGTCGAACCTCTGATGTTTTCCCTTAGTAGTTTCAGAGACCGGTGGCGATTGGCTGACCGATTCAACAAATAGAGCAGTCTCTGTGTCTGGAGACTTTCAGGGACGGAGGCAGGCAGAGGGAAGATTCAGAAAGTCCAGATCCAGAGCATCAGCAAGGTAAGTACTGAGTTGGGATGGGGTTTGGGCTGTGTGGACTTGGTATATGTCTGGATGCTCCTGTAAACTGGAGCAGTCACTTAGGAACCTAGACTGAGGAAACACCCTGAGTGGCCACAGGCTTGGGCTTTTGCCATATCACCTTTGTGGCATGTTAGTGGCATCAAGGTAATGGGAAAGGGATGCCTTAGGGAGTAAAACATCAAGGGCCTCACCCACAAGGAGTGAGAAATCGGCTTGTGGAGGGGTCCATTGAACCATTGCATCATGAGCAATGGTCAGGGTACTTCTGTTGAAGGTTTTTACTGGGAAGTGCTGGTGGGTGTACCTGTCATCTGTGTTCTGATGTGTCATTTACTATGTCGGAGAGCATTGAGTTGCTCCCTATAGCAACTCTGCTGAGCCCTTAAAGGGCTAAGGAGTATATGAGAGAATCATTGGAAAAACACCTCCGGCCAACTCACTCCATCCCTGCGATGTGGCTTCACCGGCTGGGCCACACAGTGTACCCTCACTCTGTGGAATGGTACTTTTAGGCTTTTGCTTCTTGATGCAGGCCATCTGGTTACCGACGCCTCATCCCTCCTGTTGGAAGGGCTTTCTGGTCCTAAGAGCAAAGTCTGGGTGTACCACTCTGTAGCTGAGGGCACCCTCAAACGTCCTAGATGTCGCAGAGATCTGTTGTCCAGATCAGAATTTATAGGGTGATTTTGCAAGCTGCTTCTTGTTCTGAATTTACATCACATCCAAGTCAACCCATGGATGAGCTCCTGCTAATTGACCGGGGTTTCCTCTGGTTTATACCTCCATTGCCTCTGAAGAATGCAGGCAGTAGTCTCTCAGTACAGTTCTGTGCTTCAAGGCCCAGCCTCTAGGCTCCTCTCCACGCACAGGATGTTTGAACTTTGGATTCTTTTCTTCTTGGGCCTTCTTGTTCTCACACAAGCTTGTCCACTGTGTGGTCCAGCCAGTGAAGCCACGTCGCACAGATGGAGTGAGCTGGCTGGAGGCCTTATACTGAAGATTCTGTCATACTGACCCCTCCTTGGTGCTGTTAGAGCTCAGAAGGCAGATATGGTGACAACTCAACTGAAGCATTGTGTGTGTCCTTTGGGAGTCCCTCTACATTGTCACAGGCTCTGCAGACAGGTGGTGCAGAGAGTAGCTTACTTATCTGTAGATTGGACTTCCTACAATGGACTGTGGGTCATTCTTTGAATAGCTCTTGCTTGGTATCTGGCTAGACTGGGCCTGGAGCTAGAACGCAGGAGAAGAGGGGAGGTGGGGGAGGAGTTTTTTTTTTTTTTTTTTTTTTTTGCCCACAGGCAGCTCATAATCTCTCTGAGATTGCTGTTTTGTCCTGGTAGCTGGCCTTGGGCCCAGGGAGGAACCCTTCATGTGGGTGCTTATCAGAGGGGGACTGAGGTGCAACTCTGGGGATTGAATGGAGTGAGGGAAGTGAGGATTTCCTTATCTTCTGAGAAAGCTTCCATTTTTGACTGCACTCTCCCACATCCTTGGGAGGGTTTGAGGCTGGACCGAAGGCCTTGGCTGACTTAGGGCCACGCTGGCTGATAGAGTGGAGAGGGCTGGGGGGTGTGTCCCTGGCTTCTGGGATCTGTCAAGAGCTTAATTTTATGCAGATGGAGGTTGGCAGCAAATGTTGTAATGCAGGCACGTGAAAGACCAGCAGAGCCCAGGGAAGAGAGTTCAACTTTGAAAAAGTCCTTCAAATCTAGTCATTTAGACCTTTGAAGTGCCCGAGGGTGGGGCACCAGCCTCTCCCAGGCACAGCTGAGTCCTGTGGTGTGGAGTGAGGGATAGACAGACAGTTTTTCTTCTCAGCAGGAGCAGAGCAGAATGAGAAGGTTGGACTGGGCTTCTTTTCAGATGGTGCCGCTGCAGGCAGAGGGTTTCGTGTTTGGATAGTCATTTGTCCCTGTCCCTAATAGGATCTATTTGAGCCTGGTGCAGGCCAGCCTCTGCTCCAGACTTCTTGGTAAATGCTTGTTAGAGATTGCCTGCTCTGTACCAGGTACTCCTGGGAGCCAGAGAGTGATGGAGATCACAAGGCCTGGTACTTGTGGGAGACTGGAATGAGCAGCTCAACAGCACAGAAGTATAAGAGATTCTGGACTGTTGGTCCTGTTCCCTGTCTTCTGCCAGGGAATCATTTTTTTGGTGAGCTTTGGAGCCTGTGATTGGCCAATCCCTGGGTCACCTCCAGGTGTTGAATACTTTGGTGACACCTGATTCCAGTCTTTCCTGAATTGATTTATGTTATCTCTTCTGGCATTCCTGGGACACAGACTTCACTCACCTCCTGACATTTTCTTGTTTTTTTACTGCGTCCTTGTATGGACCTTCCCCACTCCAAGAGCCAGTAACTTGGGCTGAGCAACTGCCCACTTCAAGTCCCCTTGAGTTCCTGTGATACTCTTGGTTGGTTCTGATGATTGGTGAAAATCAGTTCGATGATTGGCAGCTCCCTGGCATGTGTCATCTAATTCAGTTTGCATGCAGAGCTATCAGTTATAGGTCCTAAGGCTGATCTCCATTGTACAAATGAGGAACAGGATCTGGAAGTCTAGGACTCGTCCAAGGTCACAAAGCCAGGAAATGACAGTGGAGCTAGAATTTAACTCTGGGTCTCATACCCATGGCAGGTATTCCTGCTCTGTGGGTGTCAGAGCTGGGTTGGCTAGCAATGTATGATGTGTCCACTACCTGCTTGAATTCAGGGAACCGTGTTGTTACTTTTTGTTCAAGAGATCTCCTTCTCCTGGTGGGCTCCAAGTACGGATGGCACGGGCTTTTATTTGGGAATCTTTGAGACGCCCATGATCAAGTTTTCAGTCTGAGTGCAGTGTGGCTTCACAGTTTCAGAAAGGCACACGGGCTATGAGGTGACAGAAGATCCTGAGTAAGATTGAATGGTATCAGTGTGTCTTGCAGACAGGGGAGCTCAGCTGGCCGACATGTCCGGTCTAGGATGCCTTCTGCAGCCTCGGTGATCTCTTAAGTGCTTTACGGTATTATGTCCTTTCTCATTCCTCTATGTGCAGCTTCCTTCCTCATTCATAGTCAACCACACCATGAAACAGTCATTGGGAAAAGAGTGGACTGTAAGATCTCCTAAGTTCTGTGACGGGCTGACTCAGTGCCAGTCTATGCTGGCCTTCCCGGCATATCATTCGCTCCTTAGTGTACCCGTGCAGTATACGCCGCCTGTTGTTAATCCGCCTGTCCTTTATAGCCGGGTTATCAGTTGGACTGTACAGTCTTACCAGCGATCTTGCTCAAGTAACCTATTCAATAGTGGCCCCAGAACCGGGCAATCCATTTCAGTCTGTTGTTAGACTTATCCTACCTTGTTCTGCCGAAAATCTCTCATTTGTCTAATTCCTCAATTAAACTTTACCATAGGCATGTACTCACTGAGCAACACAGCATAGGCAGAGTTTGATACTATCTGTGGTTTTAGGCTCACACTGGGTTTCTTGGAATCTAGTCTCTGTGGACAAGGCAGGGGTATTGTATCTGGAGCAGAGATGATTATCTGGCTTACAAGGTTTTTGTGAGAATTAGATGGTAGAAATGAAAGATCTTTGGAAACATGAACCATGGTTATCTTAGACTAGGTTCCCAGAAAACAGAGCCTGAGGCCGAGCTTAAGTGCTTAATACTTATTGGAAAAGTGTATTGCAGGGCAGCTGGGGTGAGGGGAAAGGAGAGAAGAATGGGAAACAACAAGGGGGTGCCTTAGCAAGCTGGTCCTCTGGGTGGAGATCTGCCGGCTCTTCAGCCATTTCGGGTCTACTTCTGTGCTTGAGCTCTGTGGGGGCTCCATGCCTGCAGATGGTTTCTTACAGAAGGTATTTCACCCTTCATCAGCTGGGGCTCCCTCACTCCTCAGTCTGGCCTCTCTGTAGCCACTGGAGAGGCTAGTCTAGAGGGAGTGGGAGGAACCTGAGAATCACCTTGTGGCAACAGTGTCTTCTCCCTGGCTAAGGAAGAGCCCAGGGCATGGTTGTAGGTGGCATGGGTACCTTTTCTCTTTGGGTGAAGTTTGTTTTTGATAAGTTAAGTTCAACTTGACTGTCTGTTGAGACCCTCATGGGAACTCAGCTCAGTGTTGGGATGCGGACTGAGACAGCGTCTCTGCTAGTACGCTGCCCTGTTATTGTAGCAGGAGGCGGTGGCTTTGCCAGCACCCGGCATTCATGTACTGAACAGAGATGATGTAAGGGCAGATACACTTTATCGGATGTGTGCATTCTTGTCGGGCCTACTTAACTCCCATCTTCTCTTCTGACAGCCGAGGGGCTGCAGATCTAAGGCCAGAGAGTCCCTTGACTGGTGGTTTTATGTACCTTCTTAAATGGAAACCGAGGGCTCAGGAGAACATTTGGCTTCACTGAGCAGAGATCTTGCTCTCACAAGGCTCTTGGTGAAGGTAAATATTTCTCACATGAAGTCATTGAAGGTTTGAGGTCTGGGATGATGCAATGGGGCTGGAGAGGGTAGCAGAGCCAGGTCACGGAGCTACAAGGGCCCTTTGGGCTAAGGTACTTAGACCACATCTTGCTAGCCGTGGGGAGCGAAAGGGAGGGCTTCGGCAAGCCTTGCTGGCTACTCGGTAGAATAGAGTGGGAGGGAAGCCAGTCCAGAGGTGGAGAGGTCAGAGCAGGTGGTGCCTGCTGAAGGGTGTGCTACAGGTAGACCAGGGTGACAGCTGAGGCACAATGTCCGGTAATGAGATTTGGGTGTACGGACAGGGTGTGCTTTAGTGACGGGGCCACTTGGAACCTGTGCACAACTCTTTTAGGTTGAGCACCTGGGTCTCATCAGCTCTGCCAGCCTAGAGTTAGCCATGGTGCAGCAGGCAGGGCCACGGTGGAAAGGGAGGTTGAAGAGTCCTGTTGGGGAGAGTTATCCCTTCCCTGGGAAGACAGTATTTTGCCCAGTGCCAGGCCAGACCTATTTGCAAACCCATGTTCCGGCTCTAGGCTGTTAAATGCTTTGTTAAAGCGCAGGCTGTAGCATTTGGGTTGCAGCCGGGAGCTTGGCAGAGGGTCTTTCCCCAATGAGGTAAGGGGAGAAGCTGAGGACGCTGCTGCTTTGCAGCTGGAAACATCTTTTCATGGCTACTTGGCCAGGCTGTAAGTGTACTTTTCCAAAGAGCAGGCTCTCTGCAGGACCTCTGCTTGTGTGTCTTGGAATCGCCGTTCCTAGAAAATGGTGCCAGTTGCCTGGTGGGTGAATTACTGTCACAGGGACATTGGCAGGCTTTGCAAGACCTCCCCACAGGGGTCCAGACTCTGGGGCTGCCAAGGCCCCTTTGGAGTTCAGTTGAGAATGTCCTACTTTGTTTCCTTTACATATTGAACATATTACAATATATATATATTTTTTGAAGGAATTCTAGTAGAATGTCTTGTAGGAAGATCAAGAAAACAAAGATTAGAAAGAAGAATAATATTATGTCGCCATGATACAGTCAGAGTATAATTCTTTCCTACATGCATACATACGTGACTTTTTCCCCCTTTAAAACATGGAGCATACAGCATGTATTATCGGGGGCTGGCCTGTGCTGGTCTTCTGTTATCTTTCTGCGGTGACGTCTGTACATTGTTTATTGTCATGTAGCCTATATTGATCGACGGTGCAAAGTGTAAACTCCTTAGTTGTATTTTGTCTGGACACATCTGCTGAAGAACTTCCTGAGGTGCTTGCTACATGGTGGCCATTATTCTAAACCCTAAGGCACAGCTCATAAAACCCAGAAGTGTTCTTGGTGCTGTGTTTCATCAAACGGGATTTGACCATGACCACCTCCTGGATTGCTCTTCGTGGGTTTCTCCGTGCTCCTGGGAAGGCTTTTTGGCAGTACTGCCCCGGGAAAACACATGAATTCCCACTTTTTCTGTCCTGGGTGAGTGTTGGGTGTCGCTCTGATGCAGGGTGTCGCTCTGCTTTCTGTAGAGAGCTGCTGCACTTGGAGAAGCACCTCCTCTCGCCTGACCAAAGATAGGTGACTCTTTATATGAAGCCTTTGGAGCTCGGGCCCCTTGGGTCAGAAGAAATGAGCAGATGCCCTGCTTGGAGTGGTGGCGTCCGTGCGGCAGCCTGAGCTGCCTTGCCTGGGGGTGCCCTGTTCTCTGGGCCAGCAGGGTTTGCATACCTGTCTCCCCTGCCAGAATAGGACTTTGAAGGGGCTTGTTAAGTGGCCTCCTAAAGCCCATGTGTGATTCTTTGAGGCTGAGGTCTGTGGACGGACTCATCTAAGCCAGCCAGCACATTCCAGAGAAATAACAGCTGGTATTCATGTAATAAAGAAACCTGGTTGGTTTCAGGTATGGACTGTGGCTGGTATTTGAAAGGAATGAAGAGGCTCCCTGACTATGCTGCCTGACTTCTGACTAGATATGAGCTGTAACTGGCCACACAGCCAGGAGATGGATGGAGACCCCACATCTGGTCTGGTCTCCTGCTTGGGTAGAGACTCACCCCTACTCTGAGGGGCAGTTGGCTGGCCCCACACATCAGAGAGCCTCCCGACTCTGAGATTTTCCTACATATTTTTGTCTTCTCTGTTTTCTTTTCTTTCCATCTGATAGTAAATTTCCATCTGAGCCATTCCAGAGACTTGGCTTGGCTGGAGCAAGAAGAGGAGGAACAGGCAAGGTTCGGCTAGGTGCTGGCCTTCCTGCATGTTCTGGGCTGCATGGCTGGATGGGGAGACATGTCTGAAGCCTCTACTGTGTACTTAGGCCGGATGCCAGTAGAGCTTGTCTCAGGTTGCTGCTGCGCCTCTCAGAACTGTGTCTATTTCTAGTCGGCCGAGAAGGCAGTGGCTGGCTTCATCCCCAGGTCAGCAGCCCAGCCCTAGTGTTTTGGCCGTGTGTGACTGATTCACCTTTGTATCCTGAGTGCCTAGCTTGGTGCCTGGAATCTCTGGGTTGAAGTAAATACTCGTGAGTGAGTAGGGAGTGGCCAGAGAAGATGTCTCATGACAGGGAGAGCCATAGTCTGTTCAGAATTGCTACTTTGAGGCAGTGCAGACCGGCAGAGGTCAGTTTTTCTCTTCCGCTGACTGTGTGCTATGTACCTTGGCGTGCTTTGTCCTCTGGCCATATCATCTCAGTTTTTCTTTGTCATTGTCTCTTCTGTATTGTCACTTCCTTACAGATGGGATCCAGGTCCTTGAATCCTTCACCTCTATTGGTATGTGGCAACAGGACCCTTCTGTGTGTGGGCAACCCTCAGTTCATGTACAAAGTGGAGACCCACTTTCACATTGCGATGACATGGCCTCTGTCACTGGTTCGGGGAGAGTGGAGCTCGCAGAGATGCTTCTCCCCCTCCTTAGGTCCCAATGGTCTTGACATCTTGGGAACCAACTCTCTGGATTGGCTCCTCTTCCGTGTGGCTCTTGACATGTGTGTATTAGACATGACTCCTGTAGTCATCACACATGACTCCTGGTGTGTGTATTAGAAAGTAAGAAACACGGGCAGGCAGGAAGTCAGGTGTATCGTTTATTAGCAGTTGGGAGACTGAGGCAGGAAGAGTGCGACTTCCAGTCCATCCTGGGCTCCAAAATGAGACCTTGTCTCCAAAAAGGGAAAATGAAATAAAACTTAGGCAGGGGGCAGAAGTGAGGACATGATGCTGTTCCATGTTCTGGCCTGTTTCCTGGGTGATCTCAAATGCCTTATTTAGTGACATATTTGAGTGTGTGTTTATGTGTGTGCGCAGTATGTATGGATGTGTCTTCTCATTAGGGTCCTGCTGTGTAGTCTCGGAGGCCATGAACTTTGTTCCTCCTAACCCAGTCTGAGTCTGAGTTTCCAGGCTTATACCTCCCATGTCTTTCCCCTGTGAAAATCTGATAACTGTTCCTGGACACCTTGCAGATACTGCCCTTCCCAGTCATGAAGCTCCAGGTGTTGGTGTTGCTGATGTCCTGGTTTGGTGTCCTGAGCTGGGTGCAGGCAGAATTCTTCACCTCCATTGGTATGTGGTACCAACACTCTAGCCTACCTAACCAGCCCTCAACTAAGTGCAAGGGGCTGTCACTGCCTGAGGCTCATTCAGGGTGGGATAGTTCAGTCATTGATTTTGACCAGTACTTTTGTACTGGTAATTTAGGCCAGCCATTCCTCATCCATTTCTCACTGGTCCATGCTTCTCTCTTGTAGGGCACATGACTGACCTGATTTATGCAGAGAAGGACCTCGTTCAGTCTCTCAAGGAGTACATCCTGATGGAGGAAGCCAAACTCTCCAAGATTAAGAGGTGTCCAATGTCCTAAGACCCCACACTAAGTCATCCCTGCTGCTCCTCTTCCTGAGCCCATCCAAGGTGTCCATAAGAGGAAGTCATTGAGAGGTGACCCAGGGAGTTGACCTACAGCTAACCTATGCTAGTCCTCGGGAGCTGCTGAGTGCAGGGGTTGGGAAGCTGCCATCTTTTCCTTAACACTTTTTAATTTACATCAGAGGTCCCAGCTCTTATCTAGATTAAGGGCTAGAAGTATCTAGAAAGTTACTATATTCATGTTTTATCATCACTTGATGAAAGAGCCCTGGACCTCACTAGGGAAATAAGCACCCTGTGAGGGTGGGTGTGGTAATCTCTTTCCTTTGGTTCTGCAGCTGGGCCAGCAAGATGGAAGCCCTGACCAGCAAGTCAGCTGCCGACCCCGAGGGCTACCTGGCTCATCCTGTGAATGCCTATAAGCTGGTGAAGCGGTTGAACACAGACTGGCCTGCACTGGGGGAACTTGTCCTTCAGGATGCCGCTGCAGGTGAGGGACAGTGAGCAGAGATCAGCTGTGTCTGGTGCCTGTCTGCTTCTGCCTGGAGCTGTCTTTGTTGGATTGTTTTAAAAGTGTAGTAATGATCACTTCCTGTTCTTTTATAACGCTTCCTGGTAATGATACTTTCTAATCATACTTCAGTAATACGTCTTTTTATAGCAAACTTCAGGAACATAAAATATATCACATAAAAATCACAATGCTCAATCCAGTAAACTCCATGATAAATACCATTGAAATTATTATCTTGGGGAAATGGAGAGATTGCACAGTGGTTAAGAGAACTGGCTGCTCTTGCAGAGGATCCGAATTTGGTTCCCAGGACCTATATGGTGGCATCTGTATTTACAGTTCCAGGTAACCTGACCCCCTTCTGATTCCTGCAGGCAACAGGCACGCATGGTGCAGACACACACACATGCAGGTAGAACTCTCATTCATACACATAAAATAAACTTTTAAAAACATTTTTAAAATCTCTAACCTTGGGCTGGTGGGATGGATGGCTCAGTGGGTGAAGCCCTTACCATCTAGTGTGAGGACTGAAGTTTGGCTCCCTATAGCAGCCAGGGAAAGCCAGGGAAAGCCAGGGAAAGCCAATGTCTGTCATCCTCCCAGCACTTGGGAGGCAGAGATGAAATCTCCCAGGCAAGCTGGCTAGCTAGACTGGCTGACCATGAGCTCTGGGATCACTTAGACGCTCTTGCCTCAGTAAATAAATAGAGGGTGATTGATGAAGACCCGTGACTTCAGATTCGAGCCTCTGTAAGCACTGACACGCATCCATGTGCACCCACCTACATGAAAACACGCACATGCACATTTACAAACACTATATGTCCATACACACCCAAAGAATCTGCTTGTGTGTACAAACATGTTATTAATAAATGGAGCTGTGCATGGATTAAAGGATTAAAAACTCATTTGCTTTAAGGGATGAATGAATTAAAAATAAGTCAAGTGGGCTGAGGCAGGCTGCACAAAGAGGCTTCATCTGAGTCCTACCTGTGTCTTTTGCAAAGCATGTCTGTGTGGATTGGACATAAACGTACATTCAGTCGTGGGTTTCCCAGCTTCTATAGATGCCACTAAGTGTGCCTGTGCCGTGACCATAATGTCTGGATAGTCAACTCACAGTGATACTGCACCTAGGGTTGTTTCCAAATTTTCAGCCCTCTTTTATATGCATTTTCGGTCTGCCTCTGCTTATTTTTCTAAGTTAAATACCTAGGAATGGTATTTACAGGGCAGAGCACAAATTTGTCAAAAGGTTTTTCTGGTGTGGTACCTTCTGTGAGTGAACATGGCCCTGTTACCAAGAGGAGAGGACCTTGGTAATGGAAGGGTAGGCTGGAGGTGGGACACAGGATTCCCAGCCTCAGGCTGGGCTGGGCCTCTTCCCGTTGCTGAGTGCTGATTAGCTTCAGACTAGCTGTCTCTCTGGCTGAGACTGGTTACAGCCACGTGACCGCCTGGGTTGGGTTTGGCTGGAGGCTGGTAGTCTCTGGGGAGGGTTTGGTGAGCTCAGAGCAGCTGGAGCTGTGCCTGTGAGCTCACTGCCTCCAGAAGCCACTGCCTTTCCCAGACCCCACCCCTCCCCCCTTCCTGGGCTGGGCCTGCTGCTCAGAACAGCTCAGAACAGGCTGTTCTGCCTGCTTTCTGGAGAGGTGGGCAAGGAAGCCTGCACAGATCTTCGCACTCCAGTGTCTGATCTTGTTCCCCCCCACCCCCACCCCATCAACATCTGGAAAGGCTGTGATTTCTTGGAAGGCCAGGGAGCAATAATTTATTTTCATCTCTGATGTTGGATGCTTGCCTTTGAGATAAGGGAAACCCTGACAGTGCTATGTGGCTATTTCTAGGGGTTTTTCTTTTTCTTATACTAAAGTCTCCCGAGTTCCTGACCATGTAGCTGTGAGGATGATGTAGCAGCTTTTTGACACCCTGGCTTGCTGTGATGAGAGGAGGTAGCAGTGGGCGCTGCTACTCTTGGATAGTGGCCAGGGACAGAATGTGTTGGAGCTCCCCTCCCAGTCCCCAGTTATTAGGCAAATTCAAAGGCCTGAACCATTAGTGTAGCAAGGCCTGGCTTCTACTTGGAGCCCTGAAATAACAGGGGTTGTGTCTCTGGCTTAGGACCAGGGCTTAAGGCCCTGGAAAAGCCACCTGGGGCCTGCTTCAGTGGTCAAATCTGTCTAGGCTCTGGGCTATGATCTTGGGTACAAAATGGGGAGCTCATACCCCCACTATTAAACTCTTATGTGCTAAGCTGTGGGCGGGGCTAAGAAAGTTCTGTAGAGGAGCCCCGGGGAGGACATCCTGAAGGAGGGAAATGCTTTAGTATTGTTTGTACGATCATTATGGTACTGCACCCAGGATGTGTGCCAGGCCGGTGTTCCACCACTGAGCCTCCAGTCTGCTGACAGCCTTTGAGGGAAGGGACAGAGAAATCCCATTAGGCAGAGACCTAGTGACTGTCCGGTGGGTCAAGAGTGACGTCTATTCTCACTGTCGTTTGGAAGGTTTTGTCGCTAACCTCTCAGTCCAGCGGCAGTTCTTCCCCACTGATGAGGATGAGTCTGGAGCTGCCAGAGCCCTGATGAGACTTCAGGACACGTACAAACTGGATCCGGACACGATCTCCAGAGGAGAACTTCCAGGTAACGGGGCTTCGTTTGCTTCTCAGTGTCTGGGCCGGTCAGACTGGCTTAGGTGCACCTCACAATGTCTTGATTCAGATATTAGCCAAGACCCCTCCCCCCCAAGTGTAGTAGGGATTGAGGCTGTAGCTGGGGGAACTCCCTGAGCATCCCATTCCTAGAGGACCATCCACCTGCTTCCACTCCTCAGCCTCTCATTGCTTCCTGTCCAAGGCTGATCTGTACGCTTGCTGTTTATGTCCTGCTGACATCTTGGTCTGTTCTCCTTCTCAATCCTTTCGTCTCTGGGTTCTCTCCTTGAGTTCATATACAATCACCCCTGGCCTCTCGTTTCTTGTTTATCACCCTTTCCCTGTTCTCTGTCATCCGACGTTTTATGAAGTCTCTGTTTTAGCCCATCTCTTGGATTTCTACCCTAGATCAACGTTCCTTTGAGCCCATTCTCCTCTCCTGCTGAGGGTGCTGGGTAGTGATTTATTTTCCCTGGTTTCCCCATATTTCTGTACCCACAGTGCCTTCGTTCCTTCTGTCTGTGATCCTGTTCTTCAAACTCACCAGGAACACTGGGCCAGTAAAGCCAGCTGGCAGATTACGGCACAACTTTAACTTCACAGTAGCATCTGGCATGATTGCTCCTCTCTCTCTGATGTTCTAGATTCTGGGTGCTGATTTCTGACGCACCTCTTTTGACTCATCTGCTAATTCATTCCTCAGTTTTGTTTGTTTGTTCTTCAAATTGGCTTTTTTTTCCTTACTCCCCACTGTTAGTGGTTATAAAATTTGATGGCCTTAGCCAGTTGTTTGAGACCAGTACATTCAAGGATCCAGCTGGACACTATCATTTACACACCGATTCACAGCTGGACACTATCATTTACACGCCGATTCACTTAGGAGCCTAGGGGAGATACAGCAGAGAAACCCACAGGTTGTAGGAACTGCCTGCCTTCTTGGATGTCCTGTTACTGGTTAGCCAAAGCCCGGGTTCTTGGAGTGGAGGACTCTCTTGAGCTGACAGGGAGGACGGTTCTCTTTATTCCTGCTTCAGTTCAGGTGTTATTGGGCCAAGCCCAACCAGGAGGCCAGAATGAATGAAGAGGTAATTCTGGCAGGCCTTTCAACTTGTAATTCTGAGACATGGTTGGTGGCAGAAGCGAGATGTGTCCTGACAATGTCTTTCTGCAATGAGCAGGCCCTTGGCTGTCCTGAACAGGGCCAGAGGGTTAAGGGAGTTACTGTCCAGAACTTCACCCACTGTTGACTCTGTGCCCTTCCCCAGCGAAGGCTCGTGGTTTTCATCTCCTGATGAGTTGCTATCCATGGATGCTATACAGATCTGTGTTCCTTGCCAAGGCAAGCCACCTGGGCTTCCAGTCAGGCTAGGCCAGTGCCTGTAGACATCTTGACTTGGACATTCTATAGTTTGCACAAACTTCATCCATTCCAGATTGAAATTCTCATCTGGTTTTGAACTGTTTACCCTCAGTCTTTATCTGTTAGCTTAGGTGCCAAAAGCACCTCTGCCCATTGGCAGCCTAAGCCATATGATAGAGTGTGGATTCTGTCTCTTTAATGCCCTCTGACCCTTTTCATACCTCCAGCTTACTCGGGATAATTTTCAGTGTTATCCACTTGAGTTCAAGGCTCAGCTTTCTCCCTATAGGTGGTCTTTGAGGTCCCATGGCCTCCTTGCCTTCCTTGGCTGCTGTTCTCAGCATCCTCATCTCTCTGCTCCAGTCCCCTTACCCGTTCTGGGTTCCTCCCTGTCAGACAGCTCTTCAGCACTCAGTGTAGCTCTGGAGGACTCCACAGGGAGTTTACTTCTAGGGAGGATGCTGAGTTCTGGAAGTCATTCTTCACATTCTTGGCATTCACAAGACATGCTGCTTATGACTGCTGGTCTTTAACATCCTGAGGCAACATTGTCATATGTCATCTCATTGAATTTTTGGCACCAGTCCTTTAAAACCGATGCTGGTGTCTCTATTTAGATAAATATTGTATCTGTTTAGATAGGGAACTGAGGCTGGGTAAATTGTCTGGAGTCACACGAATGGTCAGTATTCAGTACGGTCTGCACATCCAGGCTTCATCCATGCCCAGACTACAGCTTGTCTATCTGCACTACATTTCCAAAACGTCATGGAGATTCATGGAGACTTGTGGAGAGAGGAAAGGGGCCCCCTAATCCCCTAACCCTCAGCCCCTAATCCTTGGCCTGCCTATGACTCCATCTTGTGTTTCCTCTCTTGACATTCTATCCCATGTTCCCTGGGAAACCTACCCCAGATCCCGAGTCACCAGGATGAACAGAGTCTGGTCTTTGCACAGCTGCCCTATAGCAGGGTTTCCTTCTGGGATGACGCCCATTGTGGACGTTAGGCAAAGAGTGATGTTCCAACAGTTTTAGCATGCCAGCCATGCCTGATAGCACCTGATAGGGAGATTCTGTGGTCTGCAGGGAGGTCCTAACTCTCCTTGTTCTGTGGGATCTTCCCTCTGGTTATTCTTTGAGGCGCACATAGTCTTTGCCATCCCAAGCCTTTCTTAAGCTCCACGTCTCCCCAGAGCTGTTGCTTTACCTCAGATTGGAACTGTCTCTGTGATCACTCTCCCCAGCTCCAACATCCCTGCCGGACTGCGGCCTTTGTTCGGTGTCTGTCACCTGCTCCCACTCCCTGTATCTTCTTTCTCATGTCACTCCACCTGTGTTCCCTGAGGCCCAGCCTCGGGCCTTCTCTGTTCGTCCCTTCTTCAGACTCTTCCTGCATGTCACCTGAACACATCCATGTTTTCTACCTTCAGAGTTGCATCACCTCAGCGTATACCACTGACCTCAGGGCAGTGTCTGGGTAGGATTTCTGGACTCCCTCTCACAAAGCCCCTTCCCACTCGAGAGAAGGAGTCTGAGCCTTACACTATGAATTCTAACTTGAGCTAAGCCAACCTGCTTATGTATGTAGTGGTGACATTTCGTGGCGCACGGCTTGAAGTCCAGGTGGTATTCTGCTCGGGTCACTTCTCACTTTCAGTGGCCCGGGCTTTTTCTAATGTGAGCATCTCCCTTCTTAAGCCAGCATTCTTTCAGAATCTGACTGTTGTTTTTCCTGCTTCAGGAACAAAGTACCAGGCCGTGCTGAGTGTGGATGACTGCTTTGGCATGGGCCGCTCAGCTTACAATGATGAAGACTATTACCATACCGTGCTGTGGATGGAGCAGGTGTTGAAGCAGCTCGATGCTGGAGAGGAGGCCACTGTTACCAAATCCCTGGTGCTGGACTACCTGAGCTATGCTGTCTTCCAACTGGGTGACCTGCACCGTGCTGTGGAACTCACCCGCCGCCTGCTCTCTCTTGGTAAGGAGGTTAGGGGCTGGGGGTAGCAAGGGAACTTGACTTTCCTGCTTGATCGTCTCTAGGAAGTAGATGAGTTTGTTACCTGCTCGGTGATGCGTAGCTTCTTATACACACTCCTCATATTAGGATGCCTCTGACATCCTTGTGCATACATGTGTGTTGCTCATGTGTGTGGCATGTTCACGGGCATGTGTGTGCGAGTGCACGTGCACATGTGTGTGCACCATGGCACTATTAAAAATAAGGACCTAGTGTTGTGGTGCTTGTGCCACTGTGCAGGGTGCACCCTTCACCGGGTTACATACAGCGTGAGAAGGACGATGTCCGGATCGCTGAAGGGACAGCAGTCCCAGCTATCAGTGACCTGAGGTCTAAAGTAGGACTTACCATGCCATTGGTACTTTGTCTGTCTTGCGATGTGGACAGAACAAGACCCAAAGCACCGAGTCTTTGAAGCATGCCAGTTGCTCTTACTAATACCTGGGAATGTTGTCTGGACTTGGCTTTGCCACTACATTCCAGGGGCCCAGATGTGAGGTCAGCTCACGTTTGAGCATCCTGCAAGACCAACGAGAGTAGAGGGTTTTAATAGATCCTATCGAGTGAGTTAGTAAGAGTTCAAGTGACTTGGACAGGGGGTCAGGACATCCCAGTTCTTCTCCTGCCTTGTCTCATCTTAAGTCATTGAACATCTCTGAGACTCACTCAGTCTTGTTGTCTGGAGAGTGACATAGAAATCCTGCTGTGGTGGTTACTTCAGATACTGTGCTGTCCACCAGAGCTGTGACTCTTCTGTTTTTAAATCAAGACTTATGATAATTAACTATTTAATTGTGTGTGTGTGTGTGTGTGTGTGTGTGTGTGTGTGTGTCAGTGTGCAAGTGCTGCAGTGTACATACAGTCAGGGAACAACTCTAGGGACTTGGTTCTTTCTTTTCACAGTGTGTGGGTCCTGGGAATCGAAGTCAGGTTGTCGGGCTTGGCAGTAAGCTCCTTTCCCTGCTGATCCACCCAGCCTGCCTTGCAGCCCTTTCTCTTTCACCAGTATCTCAGCTTGTGTCCTGGTTGTGGACAGTGTGTGATAAGGTTGCTAGACCTGGCTATGCTCTGGGGAATGGCTTTAAATAGCTACAGCTAGTGACAGGGAGGAGGCAGAACTCAGAACCGGAGAGGCCGTTAGGTGCTGCAGCCAGCAGAGCGTAGCATACTAGTGGGCTGCTGGGAAGGAAGTTGCTCGCAGAGCAGTTTCTGAAGATGACCTCACGGGTGTCTGTGGTTTCCTTGTCCTCCTTACCTTTCCCTCTTTCCAGACCCGAGCCATGAACGAGCTGGAGGGAATTTGCGCTACTTTGAGCGGTTGTTAGAGGAAGAGAGAGGAAAATCGTCATCAAATCAGACAGACGCTGGACTAGCAACCCAGGAAAACGTGTACGAGAGGCCTATGGACTACCTGCCCGAGAGGGATGTGTATGAGAGCCTGTGTCGAGGGGAGGGTATCAAACTGGTGAGACCCGGGAAGGGGCCGGGGATCTGAGGGCTGACTCTGGGCAGGCAGTGTGGCAAGTTCCACTGCCTATGTGCATTTTTCTCAATATCTGCCGGGGCTAGCTAGTGGGTGGGCATTCTCTGATGCCCAGGGCAGGGGCCTGTCTCCTTGGGTGCCACAGGGGGAATCACCATTCTGCAGGGCATTGTTGTGCGTCCCACTCCCCCCCAGAGTGCCTCCCTGTCATTTGACTCACTGGTCTGAAGAAAATGATGGGTGTGGTTATAGGTCAGATCCCCAAGGTAGTCATGGTGTGAATGACAAAGACTCAGTGGCAAACATAGGCAGTGCTTGCTGGGGTTTGGTGTCTGTGTCCCTGGATTTTGAAAGCCACGGTTCCCACTGATCCCATGAGGGGGGCTCTCAGTAGTTTCAGTATGGAAAGACATCTCCCCACCCATCGTACTTTAGACCTATTCTAATCTCCATGAACAGGGCCATGGAGTGCCCTCTGCCTCAGGGACTGTGGAAAAGAGGAGGTCTTCTGAGCTAAGGGGAGCTGATGATTTGGGTGAAGTCACTTCCTCCTTTGGGTTTCTTCTCTGGTGAAGCTGACGCCAGTCTTGGTCACAGAGCGTGAGACCAGTGTATGCAGACAGCCGGGCTGGGACGGAGGGTAAGGACTCACTGTGCCTGGGCCCTGTGCTCTGTGCTCCCCAGACACCCCGGAGGCAGAAGAGGCTTTTCTGCAGGTACCATCATGGAAACAGAGTGCCGCAGCTCCTCATCGCCCCCTTCAAAGAGGAAGATGAGTGGGACAGCCCACATATCGTCAGGTACTATGATGTCATGTCCGACGAAGAAATCGCGAGGATCAAGGAGATTGCTAAGCCCAAAGTAGGTGTCTCTGAAGGTCCTGCTGGGGCACTGAACGGGGCGGGGTGCAGTCCCTCCTGCTACCTCTGTGTTGACGTTTGTCTGCCCACCATTAGCCAGCATGGGTCCATTGACATGCTGCAGACTTGGCGTTGAAGGTTCATAGCCTAGTAGAGACGGAAAAGTAGGGACCCAGGTTGGACAGACGTAAGCTATGGGAGCAGGGCATGTTGGGAGCAGGGCATCTCAGCAACAAGTGCCAGTTCACCTAATGGAAGGGCTAGTGTGTGGGTTGCTTTTAAGGATAGGTATAGTTCTAGAAAAGTGAGATCTCTGGGGCTCCTGGTCAGGGCTGCAGCGAGGGGGAGGGCTGCAGCGAGGGGGAGGGCTGCAGCGAGGGGGGTGTGCAGTGAAGGGGAGAGCTGCAGTGAAGGGGGGTGTGCAGTGAAGGGGAGAGCTGCAGTGAAGGGGAGGGCTGCAGTGAGGGGAAGGGCTGTAGTGAGGGGGAGGGCTGCAGTGAGGGGGAGGGCTGCAGTGAGGAGGAGGGCTGCAGCAAGGGGGAGGACTGCAGTGAGGGGGGCTGCAGTGAGGAGGGTGTGCAGTGAGGGGAAGGGCTGCAGTGGGGGAGAGCTGCAGTGAGGGGAAGGGCTGCAGTGAGAGGGAGGGCTGCAGTGAGGGGGAGGGCTGCAGTGAGGAGGGTGTGCAGTGAGGCGGAGTGCTGCAGTGATGGGGAGAGCTGCAGTGAGGGGGAGGGCTTCAGTGAGGGGGAGGGCTGCAGTGAGGGGAAGGGCTGCAGTGAGGGGGGCTGCAGTGAGGAGGGTGTGCAGTGAGGCGGAGGGCTGCAGTGATGGGGAGAGCTGCAGTGAGGGGGAGGGCTGCAGTGAGGGGGAGGGCTGCAGTGATGGGGAGGGCTGCAGTGATGGGGAGAGCTGCAGTGAGGGGGAGGGCTGCAGTGAGGGGGAGAGCTGCAGTGAGGGGGAGGGCTGCAGTGAGGGGGAGGGCTGCAGTGAGGGGGAGGGCTGTAGTGAGGGGGAGGGCTGCAGTGAGGGGTGAGGCTGAAGGGAACTGTTTGACTTGGAAGAGGATGTACATCTGTACAATCTGGATGTCTTCAGCTTTTCTACTTATTCATGTTTACATTTTCAGTTCAAACACTTTACACATTTTTTTAAACTAAGTTTAGTAGTCTTTAATTTTATTTTTGTAAATTTTCTTCTTGGGAGTACTTTAACTGGTTCAATTTTATATGCTAAATTATTTACGTTTATTTATTTAATGTACATGAGTATACTGTAACTATCTTCAGACACACCAGAAGAGAGCATCAGATCCCATGACAGATGGCTGTGAGCCACCATGTGGTTGCTGGGATTTGAACTCAGGACCTCTGGAAGAGCAGTCAGTGCTCTTAACTGCTGAGCCACCTCTCCAGCCCCTGCATATTTCTTTTTTTTCTTTTCTCTTCTTTTTTAATGTAGTGTCTTATGTAATTCAGGCTGGCTTCAAACTATCTATCTATATCTGTCTATCTATCTATCTATCTATCTATCTATCTATCTATCTATCTATCTACATAGATATGTGGATAATCTTGAACTTCTGGTCCTTCTGCCTCTACCTCCCAAGGGCTAGAATTACAGAAGTATAATATAGCAGGTTCTACAGTGCAGGTAGTCAAACCCAGGGTCTCATATGTGTTAAGCAAGCAGCCCTTTAGCTGGTCCATGCTCCCATCCCGATATGCCCAACTACTGATTTTTTTAGATATATCTCACAGTGATAACTAGTATTTATTGAGCTTGGTGTGGCAGGACCTGCCTCCAGCATTTTATGTTTATGAACTGTTGTCTGTCGCAAAGACTCCAACTTGTCTTTATTTACCCTTGAGAAAATAGAGTAAGCTGGCCTGCGTGGATCAGAGGTGGTAGAAGTTAGTCCTTTTGAGGGCTGACTTTCTTGGGTTATCTCAGTAGGGTTGTCATCTGCAAGCAAGGAAGATGCTGTTTTATGTTTCCTGATACTTATAACTCCTTCACCTTGACTGTCTTATTGAGCTGCCTGAAGCTTCTATGACATTTTTGCAGTGGACAAAAAACTTGTCTTGTTTCTGAGTGTCATGGAAATTTAACTGGTATTTCTGCTATGTAGGCCACTGACTGTTAGTTCTATATGTATATCAGGTTGATACAATTATTCTTGTATTCCCAGCCCATAGATGATTTGATCCCATTTCTGAAGAGAACGGTGGGTCGCCATTTCCCCCACGTTCTCCCATCACAGGTGAAGGGGAGGGAGGAATTAGGCTTCTCTGGTCTTTGTGTGTGGTGGTGAGGTGACCAGGAGCTTCTGCTTATGCATAGACCTAAGATAGTCCTCGTAGTAGCCCCAGAGCCTTAGAACAGCCTTGGTTTGAAGATCTGGAGACAGGGTCGGCTGTCGGTATTACGGATGTTCCCAAGAGCCAATCTAGGCAGTGTGTATGGACGACTAACCAGGACTCATCACTTGCTGTGTCAGTTCCAAAGTCCTCTAGAGAAGAAAACTATTTTCCTGCTTTCTAGCTGAGAGAGGCCCTGTCAAGCCAAAATCTCCAGAGATTCCTTACCGGCCTTAGTCTCAGACATTGAACAGTTCTCTGTGAGCACGTGTATACATGAACAGTGTGAATCGGGAAGGTGGCTGGCGTTGGGATTATTGCGATTTGAACAGGAGCCATGTGACACATCAGCCGTCATACGCTGACCTCTTCTTTCCGGAGGCCAGGACAGATGCTATTCTGGCTTTGAAGTGGGGCCAGTGAGCTTAGCTTGGCTTGTCGAGAATGCCTGGCAGCTGTCTGTGAGTCCCCAGTCTGCTTTCAAAATAGCCCCGTCTGTCCCCAGGGCAGAGCACAACTGCCCACAGTCTTTTTTGGGCACCAGGCCAATGCTGAGGCTCCAGTGCTTGCACAGTCTAGTGGCAATGGTTGTCACCAGGCAGGGATGGCCATCCACTAGGCTCAGAGAAGGACCATAGACAGGAGCGTGGGAAGCCATCTTCCTTGGGTATGTTGGCTGCCGTCTTTTCATTAGAATGTTATGAGGCAAAGTGACCAGATGGGTCAGTTTATTTCCTGACCACACTTCCGTTATGGCTCCTCATCTCTGTCCCTCTTGGAACCTCCTGTTCCAGGCCACTGCCACCTCTTGTCCTGACCCTTGTCCCAACATTATGTGAGTCTTTCTTTCCCCATTCAGGTCTGTCCTTTGTCAGCTCTCCGTAAGGTGGTACAATAGTCCTTCCTTTGTGATTGACTGTCCCTCCCTCACATAGGCCTTCCTACTTCAGGCCATAAGATGGCAGCAGACCCCATCTTTGCTTCCCTCCAGCCCCTTCTCATCTCACTGCATCACAGAGCCTCATCCTGTCGCTCCTGCCCTTTCATCCCAGGCCTGTACGTGACTCCATGTGCCTGGAACCCTAACCTGGATCTGCAGAGGGGCAGGGCCAAGGAGGAAGGGCGAGGGGATCAGAGATAAAAAAGAACGGTGGGCTCAGGAGGTTTTGAATAAAATACATCTTAGGTCACACAAGCTTTTTAAGAAGTTCAGCATCTTATATACTGTTTCCAGGGTTTAAGTGAGACACCACTGAAAAGCTGTCCCATGGTAGGACACAGTCAGCAGGAAGCTAATCAAGCTGTGTTGCACAAGGGGAATCTCAAGGGCATCAGAGTGGAGCACACAACTTTGGGGCTGACAAGCATCGACCCTTAGGGTGGGAAGGGTTTAGTGGGAAGGATCCAAAGCTTCAGCTCCCCAAGGCCACAGTTTTAGGTAATTACTGAATCCACCAAGAATCAGACATTCCTTCTATATATGAGGGCCTCTGAGAGTAATGACTTGGATCAGCCCGGCTCTCAGCACCACCCATCTGTTGTAACCCTTAGGCTGCACTCCCACAGGACGTTCAAGCACATCTATGCGCTTTTAGTAGTGTGCTATAATTACCTGGCCGGTTTTCTACTGTCTCCCCTTGACCAAGTTATATGATGGCAGGGCTTATGTCTGGGTCACCCAGCTTAGCACGTGGCACATGGTAGGCACCGATCAACTGTACTAAAGGCAAGAGCCAGCAATTTTTTGTTTGGTTTATCTGTACTTCTGCCTGGACATGTCTGTCCTTCCCAAGCCCACATCACGTGAGTTCATTAGGACAGTCTATACCACAGGTAAGGTACCTACCTGTACTCTTGTTGTAGACAAGTATATCCCTGCTGGTAGTACTCGATAAGCCTTTATGTGGAGACTGGGAGCTAAGGTAGAGGGTGGGTGTGTGTGTGCATGTGCGTGTGTGTATGCATGCGTGTGTGTGTGTGTGTGTGTGTGTGTGTGTGTGTTTGCCCATAATGTGAGGCTTCTGCATTCACATACTTCAGATTCCTGCTGTTTTCTTTGTTGACTCTGGGAGGGCCCCCAAGGGACTGGAAACTGTCTTCTGGCTGAGCAGTGGGGGCCCAGCAGCGCACAGCAGACAGTACTGGGTTAGCTTCTTGGCAGAAGGGTGAAAAAAACTGGACCAAGTCAAGAGAAGCCTCAAGTGGAGGTCCAGAGATGGCCCAGTCTGAGTGTTGTGTAATCAAGCCCACACTGTGCTCACACGGTGTGATGTTCAGGGAAGATGAATGTACGGACCAAGGAAGGCCTGGTTAGGTGAAGGGATGGTTAGTAGTGAGCAAGGAGGGTGTGGCTAAGCCTCATAGCACAGAGGTAAGTGGAGACTAGACTGCAGCATCATGGGACCGCAGCTAGAGCCATTCTCTGCAGCCGTGGCTAGCCCATCTGGCCTCAGTGTTCTCTGGGAAAACACCGACCTCAAGGAGAACTCTCTGTCCTCCTTTTCTCCCTTTTAGCTGGCGAGAGCCACCGTGCGTGATCCCAAGACAGGCGTCCTCACTGTTGCCAGCTACAGAGTTTCCAAAAGGTGAGCAGTGAGGTGGGTGGGGTCGGGGTGAAGTAGCTGGTCAAGCCTGACTCTGGAGCTTCCTGGCGAGGATGCAAGTGTGCCGATGCCGGTGTATCCAGCCTGCTGCTCCGCCGTGCACTCTGCAGCATTAGCCTGTGTTGCCCATTAGTACTGGCCGTGAGGAGGCTCCGAGGACGTCATCGAAGCCTGCCCATGCCTTTCACCTTTGCTCTTTTCCTTTCCCCAGCTCCTGGCTAGAGGAGGATGATGACCCTGTTGTGGCCCGAGTCAACCGCCGGATGCAGCATATCACAGGGCTATCGGTGAAGACAGCAGAACTGTTGCAGGTGGGCTGGTCCCTGGGGACCGAGGCCTTGGGAGGGGGTCAGCTGAGTGAGGTGGGGTCCCAAGGTGCTCAGGCTGTGAGAGAAGGCTCCTGTTCTCTGTTAGTTATTCTCCTAATTAAAGGACCCGACAGAAGCCAACCGGTGGAGGAGAGCTCTGCTTCTGCTCACGTTCGGTCCACCATGGGGAGGCTGGGCAGCGGGAGCTTGCAACACAGCTTGTTCACATCTTGCTGGGTCAGAAACCAGAGGGCTGGCCAGAACCAACAGCGGATGTAACCGTCATGGCCCATACCTGTGGTCCACTTCAGCTAGTCAGGTTCCAGATTCCAGCCTCCCCAGTCAAGGGAACAAATGTCCACTCAGGAGCCTTGAGTTCACATTCGCAGAATCTACAGGAAAAGCTGAGTGTGGCTGAGCATTTTACCGTCACCTGTGGAGAACACTGCCAGGAGGTTTGCTGGATGACAGCTTACCTTCAGGTTCATTATCTCAAGGGGATAAGGGGGGGGGGTGAGAGAGCAGATGCAGGACATCCTTCTCTGGCCATCATATCCACATAGCACATGCTTATGGTACCACACATGTACACACAAAGCTTGGGGGGTGTTCTTGGGCCTAGGGAGACGGTATCCATGGAGAGTTGGGCTGCTGTGGGGCTGTTCAGACTGATGACAAATCCAATGCTGTAATCCCTGTCCAGGTCGCAAACTACGGAATGGGGGGACAGTATGAACCACACTTTGACTTCTCGAGGGTAAGGCTCTAATAGTCTTTGGGGGGCTCTACTCTGGCTGGTTTGGAAAGGTTGGAGCTTCTAGAAACATTTCAGCTCCCACGGCAACTCTCCCCCACCTACCAAGGGAAAGGGAAAAAGTCTTCACTGCTGGTGAGTCACCTGCAGAGCCCAGTGGAGCCTGGGTGTATCCTGTTGATGTGCGGGCGTCTGGGCTGATAATAAAGCCATGGACCTCTCTAGGTCTCTCTGAAAATGTTTCTTGTCCCTTCACCCTCCTTACTGTTGTGTTCTAGCCAGGGTTCCCTTTGTCACCCTGTCCCATTCCTGGCTTTTCAAGGGAAGGCATACTTATTACCTTCCCCTGACTCTTGTGGTCCTGGTCTTTTGGGTGGCAGGTAAGTTAGTTGCAAACTTGGATAAAAGTTGTTGTCTGTTGCAGCGACCCTTTGACAGCGGCCTCAAAACGGAGGGCAATAGGTTAGCGACGTTTCTTAACTATGTAAGTACTGGGCTGGGCGCTTCTGTTCACTCTCACTTAATTTTATAGAGCGATGAGCAAGATGCTTTCAAGCGTTTAGGGACTGGGAATCGTGTGGCCACATTTCTAAACTACGTGAGTATGATGCATGTACCTGATGGGCCCCGTGGAGACCCTGGAGCCACAGGGCTCCCGTATCCCACCCCCATCAGGGCTCATAGCATCAGCCGCTGCACACTGGGTCCTCAGTACCCTTCTCGCCTAGAGTAGAGATGGTTGGCTTTGGTTCCCACCTGTGTGCTTGCCTTTCTCCCACTTCCTGCCCCCAACATTTTTATTTCTTTAGCTGTGGTAAAAATATACCTAACATAAAAATTACCATCGTAACAATCTTCTGGCGTGCTCTGGCGGTATTTATTAAATCCATCCCTAATGTGGACCATTTACCATCTGTCACCATAACTTTTCTCACCTCATAAAATGGAAACTGTTGCTATTAAAGAGTATTTCCAGAGTCCCTTCCTCACCGCCATCCTGCTTTCTGAGACCACATAAACCTCATCAAAGTGGACTTCTGGAAACGTGCTTCCACTGGCTGATTCCCTTAGCCCACTCTCCTTAGATGTCTGTGCTGTAGCTAGGTCTGCTTCCTTTAATGGACACAGTGCCACTCTGAGCTTTGGGGATGAGAGCCATGGTGGGCCCTGTCCTGGTGGCAGAGTGCCCAGACCAGGAGGGCCTTTTAAAAGATAACTGCCCCTCTTTCTTCAAAGTGTGGCTGGCCAGCTTCTCTCCTGCTGCCTGGCCCATCTTTAGGCTGTTGGAGCACCTTTCCCCGCTGGAGTAGCCCACTCTAAAGAAGCACAGTCAAGGCACTTAGAAAAAACGCTTACTTCTTCCTCTTTAAGCTTTATGTGCTGAAGGTCTGTTCTGCACACACACTGCTGAGAGGGTCCTACGAGATCTGACATGGGAAGGAGAGATTGTTACTTGGTTACCATGGAGACAAACACTGAAGAATTTGCCCAGGCATGGGGTTTAGTAAAGGCCTCATTTAGGAAATAACATGTCAGCTATGACTCGAAAGTTGAATGGAAATGTGTGGAACATTTTTTTTTTTTTTTTGGCAAAGAGGGGAGTGTGGGGCCTGGGAGAGAAAATGTCTGAGATGTTGGGAAACAGACAAAGGTTAGTGGGTCTGGAGAGAGGGGCAAGTGAGACTGACTTGGAGACTCTGGATTGGAACTCCAGTGCTGGGGAAGCCACTGGGTGTTTGCATCTTTCTTATCATGAGCCCGCTGAGTGTGTCATACTGGGAAATTTCTTAGCTCCAGGGTTTTCCCCCCTTTTTTCTTAGCTTTATTTTTTTATTACCTTATAGGCCATTTTTATTATAGCATAACTAAAAAAAAAAAAACCAAAATAAAACAAAAACCACTTCAAGTAAAGTATAATTTAGTTTTAGTCTTACCGCAGGAGAGGCAGAGTGGCATTCTGGGAAGGTGAAGGTATGATTAGAGCAGCTAGAGCCAGAAAAATGGCCACCCAGGGAAAGGATACTCCTGAGGTTGGAAGCCACGGGGCGCTCCTGTCCAGAGCAGTGGCTGAGTACAGTGGCTTAGGCAAGGCCTAGGCTCTGGGTAAGGGTTCAAGATGGGGTCAAGGAGGGCATTGGTTTCCTTCCTTCCTTCCTTCCTTCCTTCCTTCCTTCCTTCCTTCCTTTCTTCCTTCCTTTCTTCTACTTTCTTAGGTTTTCTTAGTTTTCTTTTTGAGATGTATTTATATTGTATGAGTGTTTGCCTGCATATGTGTGTGTTTATATTGCATGTACACACGCATACATGGCGCCCACAGGCCGGAAGAGGACATTGGATCCCTTGGTATTGGAGCTACAGATGGCTGTGAGCCACCATGAATGCTCTTACGTTGTGCGTAAGAGCAGCAAATGTTCTATCTCTCTAGCCTAAGTCAGTCACTTTCTAAATAGACTTGGATCGTTCCCGTTCGAGGACAGCCTGAATGTGGGACTTCTGAGGGCTTTGGCTCTTGGACATCCAGCCATAGAGGCTGTCCTGATGAAGCCCACAGATTCAGTGGCGTGTGGGAAGTCTTTCTTGGCTGAAGGTACCATAGAGTGGAACCTCCAGGCAGTGCTCCTGGGGGTTGCACTGCCGTCCTTGGCTGGAGGGCCAAGTTCTTTGCCTTATGTTCCCAGATGAGTGATGTCGAAGCTGGTGGTGCCACCGTCTTCCCCGACTTGGGAGCTGCTATTTGGCCCAAGAAGGTAAGTGGGACTCTTCAGGGTCACATGTTGAAGCAGGCCTCAGACCTTGTCCATGTCCCCAGTGCCACTGACTGTCAATGTGATGCACTTAATCCCTTCCCATCTGCCCCCTGAACTGTCCCAGCTTCTGCCTGGGGAGAAGGGATGGTGAGGAAGACCCTTCAGGGCAGGTGGGTTTCTAAACTTCCTACCATTTGAAAGACAGGTACTTTTTAGGAAACTTCATTTCTGGAGTCCTGGAGCCCCACCTCCCGAACACAGGAAAGGGGGGGCATTTCTGCCAAGGGGTGCAGGGTTCTAGATTCTTAGAGCAGCAGGTCCTTGCAACTGATCTTCAGGATGTGCTCTGATAGCTCATCTCTTTCCCAGGGCACGGCTGTATTCTGGTACAACCTTCTTCGGAGTGGGGAAGGCGATTACCGAACGAGGCATGCGGCCTGCCCCGTGCTTGTGGGCTGCAAGTGGGGTGAGTGGCTGGAGGGGTGGTGCTGATGGTACCTCAGCCTGCCTCCTGGTGGCTGCCGACATTCAGAGACGCTCAGAGAGCCGAGGAGGCCTGGGCTACTTAAGCACCATAGGTCAGTGAGGCCTTCCGGAGACGTGGTCACGGCAAGGGTCTTAGTGGAGCATAGAGGGCTGGAGCACGGATGAGACGAGGTGTCTATCCAAGGCAAGCCAGACACTGTGGCTACACCCAGCATCACAGGTGACAGGGTGGGGAGACTGAAGGTGGGGACCAGACCAGAGAGGATGACCTTTAGCCTCATCCTTGGAGCTAGAAAGGGCATGGCCCAGAACGTGACAGGAAGGGACAGCATGTGTTACAGCCCTTGGAGTTTGGGGGATAGTGACTAGCTCTGCGTGTTAATTTTAACTAAAGTTTATCCTTTCGCTGTATATGCCACTGATCATGCACCTTCCAGATAGTTTGTTTCGTTAAGCACAGGTATTAAATTGTGTTTTGAAATCTTTGATGTTAGTAGTACATTACTTTTAAAAAGTGTGTGTGTGTGTGTGTGTGTGTGTGTATGTGTGTGTGTGTATATGTGTGTGTGCATGTGTGTATGTGTGTGTGTATGTGTGTGTGTGCATGTGTGTGTCTGTGTATGTGCATGTGTGTGTGTGTGTGTGTGTGTGTGTGCATGTGTACAAGTGCATGGCACATGTATGAAGGTCAGAGGACAATTTGAAAGAATTGTTTCCCTCTTTCCATGATGTGGGCTCTGGAATTTAAGCTCAGACTGAGGCTCTTCAGGAGCCGTGTCATCGCCGTTTCTGTTTTTTATTCCTTGTGAGAGAGCCCACGTTTAAGGAACAGTCACGGCATGCCTGTGACATGACATTGCAGTGTTTCAGCTGGGGCACCCACAGCACTAAGATTCTGTCTTGTAGCTCACGGCCAAGCCCTGCCCAGTGCTGACAGGCTCCCGTCCCTCACCTCTCAGTGTCTGCTTGTCCCTGTCCCAGCTTTTTGAGGTCCTTCACATTTATCAGATTGGCTCCTGCCTTTGAATACTCTCTCCGCCCACTTTCTGGGTCTACCTGACATGGAGTGGCAGCCGTCTGGCTTGCCCTCTTTCTTTCCGGGAGAACTTCTGTTTGGCTTCCTGTTCTGTTTCAGTGCAGCTCTTCCCTAAACGTCATGAGATGCCCTTTGGCTTTGTTCCCATGGCAATTTGCACACCCACTGAATCGCTGGTTTTGTGGTATTATCTGTGTGCGCCAGTGTTTTCAACAGCACAAGAGCAGCTTGAGGCCTGAGGCCTTGGAGTACCGAAGTGTTACCCACAGAGCACAGGGCTGTGGTCTTCATGGGGAAAGCATTGATTTTGGCTGCTGAACTGATGAGTAGGATCATCACGTACTTGCTTTCTGTTCACAGTCTCCAATAAGTGGTTCCATGAGCGAGGACAAGAGTTCTTGAGGCCTTGTGGAACAACGGAAGTTGATTGACGTCCTTTTCTCCTCTGCCCCTCCCTGGCCCACAGTCCAAATCATCTTCAAGTTCAGCGTGACAGCTTCCTTTGTATGTCCCAGCTCCTGTCAGGCAGGTCATTGGAGGAGCCAGTGTTTGTCTGAATTGAGAGTGTCCTGAGCCGAGTCCTGAGTGACCTGGGCCCCAGACTCTGGCCCGCCTATGGCTGCCAAGGCTCCAAGGGTAGTCCTGGCCAGGCTGCAGCAGAGCCAGACTGTAGCACCCAGCACGGTGCCTCCGTACCTCAGATATTTCAGGTGGAAGATGTCTCAGTGAAACCAAAGTTCTGATGCTGTTTACATGTTTGTTTTCTATGACATTTCTATTTGTTGTGGCTTTAACCAAAATAAAATAAAATAAAAAATAAAAATAATAAAATGTTTCTGCCAGAAGCCTTAAAGAGCCTATTATTTTGGAGTGTTTTGGTTTTGTTGTTATTCTTATTTGATATTGTTTGTATCATTTTGTATTGTTTCCAGGAACTGGGCCTGGCTTGGCTTAAAATGCCTGCCACAGGGAAGTGGGCCTGAGTTCTGATATCCAGCATGTACATATTGTGCCTCACGGTGCATCCTTATATCTCAGTGCGAGGGAGGCAGAGACAAGCATCCCTGGGGCTTGCTGGCCAGGCAGCCTAGACAAATTGGTGAGCTCCAGGCTCAGTGAGAGACCTTGTTTCAGTAAATAAGGTGGAGGCTCATAGAGAAAAATGCATGAAGTGGATGGCCAGTCTCCACGTGCCTGTGTACATACAAACACGCACATGCATGGACATGTAACACGCAGCCCAGGAGTTCTTTTTACCGGTTTTCCCAGTTTTGTGTGCATCTCTGCCGGACAGATGCTCTGCAGAGCAGAACACTAGCCCTGGGTTCTAGAACTGGTTTTAGCACCTGCGTGTCCCGGCTGCGGTGTGGAAATCAGAGGTAGTAAATCATCTCACCGTTTACCCAGAGAACACAGAAATAACACGTGTTCACGGCTGGAAAGCCGTTAGTGTTTGACACTGAGTTGTCCCTGCTGACAGATGTGAAGAATGTAAAAGCATGTGTCACCTCCTGCTGGCTGCAACTTCCCTGTTAGCACTCGGGAGTCTCGTGGGCGGCTCCAGACTCCATCTCTTTTCTTGTCCCCAGAGCTCAGTGATAACCGTGGGCTGGTGGTTTGTGGTCACCACCAACCAGGTTACTGCATACAGTTATCCCATCTTCACTGTCCGAGTTTCTAGCTGAGTCACTGTACGTTTGTCTGGCTGGCTTCTTTCATTCGGTGCTGTGTTAAAGGTCTGTATCATCATGGAGTTTGTTTTAAACAGTTTATATGGAGTCCTCCAGAGAAACAGAAATGGAAGGGTGTGTGTGTGTGTGTGTGTTACAAAGGGGATTTATTAGATTGTTTTAAAGGGTGCAGGCTGGATAGTTCAACAATGGCCAGCTACACTCTGGAAATACTGAGAACCAGCAGCAGCTCAGTCTACAAGGTTTGGTGACTCAGTTGTCCTAGTCTGGTGCTAAAGGCCTGAAGACTTCTGCAAAGTGACTGGTCCTCGGTCCACACTGGAGGGTGGAAGGAGCAGTGAAGGAAGGCAGCCATCAGGCAGACACACCAGCAGGACTCAAAGGCAGGCAGGGAGAGCAAGAGAGCTACAGTTTCAGACAGTTTTGCATCTGGGCTGCCACAGGAAAGTGTTGTGTTTGGTGGGATGACTTGTGTAATTCCCCCCAACCCCGTTAATCCCCCCACTGAGCTGCCCAGGGGTGTGTCTCTCAGCTGACTCCAGATTCTATGATGTTGACACATTCAAGATTCATCATCACAATGGGTCTGTATCACAATATAATCATCACTACAGATGGATATTGGAGAGGGTTTCAGTCAAAGACAAAGCATTTTCATACATGACTTCTGGTTCACACGAATACATTTCTCTAGGATGTTTACCTAAGAATAGAAATGTGGACCTCCAGTCAGGCAGTCTTCAGTGTTACCTTATGCTGTACTGCAGTGTGTTAATACCCACACTCACCAGGAGTCAAGGTTCTTGCCCTACCTTCCTCCGGCGTCTGGTGTGGTCCTATGCTTAGATTTTAATGAGCTGTGTGCACTGTGGACCGAATGTTTGTGTTCTCCACCAATTCATATGTCGAAATCCTGCCCCTCAGTGGTATTAGAAGGTGGGCTCTTTGGAGTTAGTGAGGTCATGGGACTTAGAGTCCCCTTAGGGATACACATGTTGTCCTAGTCTGGGTTTCCATTGCTGTGATGGAAACACCATAACCAAAGCTAGTTGGGGAGGGAAAAGTTCGACTTACACTTCATCACTGTTCATCACGGAAGGAAGTCTGTACCTGAACTCAATCAAGCAGGGCAGGAACGTGGAGGCAGGAGCTGATGCAGAGGCCATGGAGGGGAGATGCTTAATTTTTCTCTGAATGTCTTGCTCATCCTGCCCAGGGGTGGCTCCACCCATAATGGACCAGGCCTACAGGCCTGCCTATAGCTTTGGATCTTACAGAGACATTTTTTTTCCTTTGAGGTTTCCTCTTCTTAGGTTGCTATAGCTTGGATCAAGCTCACATGAAGCTAGCCAGCACATTTTAAAAGAAAATATATTCTATCTATTTTTATTTTTAAATGAACATTGGTATTTTGCCTGCGTGTGTGTCTGTGTTAGATCCCCTGTAACAGAGGTTAGAGACAGTTGCAAGCTGCTATGTGGGTGCTGTAAATTGAACCCAGGTCTTCTGGAAGAGCAGCCATTTCTCCAGCCCCTACCAGTACATTTTTTTTCCATGGAGGATATCATAGGGAACGCATCTTCTTGCCATGTGAAAAGATAGCAAGAGGACAGTTGAACCAGGAGGCACACACTCATCAGACAATCCAATAGCGACCTGGCTTTGATCTTTCTTCACTTTTGAAATAAAAGAAATAAATAGACCATTTTGTCCAGTGTACAGTGTTTTATTATGGCATCCTTGTATATAGTATTTCTATATGTGATGGTACCTGTTGGTGCTTACTGGTGATGCTGAATACTCTTCTGTATTTATGGGTCACTTGTCTTCTTCAACTTTTTCTTACTGATTCATAGACATTTCAACTTTGTTCATTATCTTTTCCAAATGCCTATGTTGTGGTTTGTCTCTTTCATTTTTAGTTCTAGTAAAATGAAGGCTAGCTTGTGTTCTCCTTGCTCTTCTGAAGGTAACCCCTCCTCTCCTTGTCAGTAGCTTTTAACATTTTTCTCGTCTTAGTTTTTCGTGGTTTGCTGTGGTGTTGTATAGGATTCCTTTCTCTGTTTTCCTTCTGGGTATTTACAGAGCATCCTGAATTTGCCACTCAAAGTCTTTGATGAGTTTTAGAAATTTCTCAGACATTACATCTTTTAAGTGTTTTTTCAGGCACAATTTCTTCCTTCCTCTTTCTTCCTGAGATGCCAATCTGGCTGATAAAAGGATGTCCTTTGTGCTTTATCACAGATGTCCTACCCTCTCTCCTGTGCCTCCCAGCCCCCCACCCACATATGCTCAAGATTAGATATTCCATTTGTCTGTTTCATAGTTCATTTGTCTCTTGTTTGCCTCCCTTCCTCCCCTCCCCGCTCTCCCTCTTCCCCAGCCCGCTGTCCAGTGCTGGAGACTGAACCCAGAGCCTCCCCACACATGCTAGACAAGTACTTCCAGTACCGAGCTCACCTTGGCTTCTTTCTTTCTTTCTTTCTTTTTTTTTTTAAGATTTATTTTTTAATGTCTGTGTGTTTGTGGCTAGAAGAGAGCATCAGATCCGGAGCTGGGGTTTCAGGCAGTTGTGAGCCACCTAAAGAGGGTGCAGGGAATTGAACTTCCAACTCCTTCAACCACTGCGTCATCTCTCCAGCCCCTTCAGTTTTTTTCTTTTTTTTTTTTTTTTTTTAATGGATCTATTTTTCTGAACTTGTTCTATTTCCTCCACATTTTTCTTGGATTGATGAAAACAGTTCCTTGAACATTCTTGCCTGATAACTCCATAGTTTTCACTTTCTGTGTCTTGTGCACTCTGTTTTTAAACCCCCCTGGTGTTCTAGTTTTTAATCTCCTGTTTGCATTTTATTGAATTCTGAATGCTGTGTGTGACAAATTTCAAAGGCCCTGGGTGGTGATGGCTTCGGCCACAGGGACACACACTCTGTGAGGAGACTTGATCAAGGTTGGCTTGCACTTGTTGTCGACTACTTGTCCAGTGCCTTCTACTCCCACCAGGCTATTGTCCTCTGAAGGTTTCCCACTGGAGTGCTTACCCCGCCCTCTGCTCTGTCCCCTTTGGCCATTCCTCGGGTCTGATCCTCAGATAATTTGTGTCTAGACTGCCCCCTAATTCATCTCTTCAAAGAATTTGAAAACTTAAATTTGAGCCAGAGATCTTCTGCGGAACATCCTAGCCTTCCTGCTGGTGCAACTTCAGAATCCAGAAAGTGTCTTAACAGGTAACCAGGGTAAATGTTTGAGCAAGTCCCTTCTCCCCCTTAAGGTCCTGTTTTGTCTTCAAGTGTCCTTTCATACTGCCCAGAGTGACCTGACCCCCACTCTCACCACAGGTCTGCAATCTGCAAATGAATTAAGGAGAAGGCTTTTGGTTTTAGATCCTGGGGACTGGGTTCCAGGTGGTGCGTGGGTGTCGGCTATGAAACCTGAGCTCTCTGGACGAGCATCCAGTACTTGGAGTCATTTCTCCAGCCCCAGCGTCCATGTTTTTGTTTGTTTGCTTGTTTGTTTTGTTTTTAAAGGATGCCAGGAGCCTAAATATTGAGGTACTATAATCTCCCCCATCTTGGCTGGAGGTAGAAGTCACACACATGCATGTGTGAACACTGAGACAGAGTGGAGGTCAGCGGGAGGGAGGACTTGTACCAGAAACTTGGCACTACCGTGGACAGCGTTAGAGCAGAATCTCGGGGCAAACGTAGCTGTGCTTCCTCGTCAGACCAGTTTCAAATATATACAAATGGCTTTAAAAACAAGAAAGAACAGCCAGGTCCGGTGCCTGTCATCTCAGCTCTTATAACTTGTGCCAGACACCACTTCAGGCTTTGGCAGGTTTCCTACTAGAAACTACAGTCTTCTAAGTCTTACGTCCACTGTGTGCTGGTTTCATTCCTGCTGTCTAAGCTTGAGAAATTCTCATTTGACTGGTGTTCACTGCCTTCCATTGCTCTCCTCCCTCCTTTGCCGCTGATAGTCTGGCACTTCAGCCCTATTGATTGCCTGGCAACACAAATCTCCGTTTTGTTTGGCCAAGCTAAGATGGTATCCCCGGCGTTCTATTATGTGCGGTGACAGGCTGGCTTGGCATCCGATCAAACAGTTGATCACCGGGGTTTAGTCAATCTGACACAGAAGCTAATCGTCACGTACCCTTTCACCTCTCAGGTTTTTGGCAGTTTTCCTTTGTCTTAAGAGTCATGATCAACTTTCCCCGTGAAGCTGAAAGCTGTCAACTTGACACAGCCTAGGATCACCTGTGGAGAGAGTCTCAATGTGAGGTTGTCCAGATTTCGTTGCTTTTGTGGGCGTGTTTTAGGGGGTAGATTATGTTAGTTTAGAGATGTGGTGAGGCCCAGCCCACTGTGGATGGCACCATCCCCTAGGCAGGGGTCATGAACTCTAGAGAAGTGAAGACACTGAGTAAGTATGCATTCGTTCTGACCACCAGCTTTTTTTGTTTGATTATTTGTTTATTTTTCAAGGCAGGGTTTCTCTGTGTGGCCTGGAACTCAAACTGTATACAAGTCTGGCCTCAAACTCAGAAATTTATCTGCCTCTGCTTCCTCAGTGCTGGGATTAAAGGAGTGTACCACCATGCCCATCCCCCCACCCCCATCAGAATATCACCTTAGCAACAGAATGGAACTGAGAACAAAACCAAGTGCCGTGTTTCTTAGTCTGGTTGAACTCAGTCTTAGAATTCGAAAGTTAACTGTAAAAAGGAATCGTCTCCTTACTTGTCTAATAAAAGCATGGTGTACACGGGCATTCTAGGACCATCGAAACAAAATGGCACTTACTGACTGAATGGGTGGATGATGCGAATCTGTTCTCCACAGCTCTACAGCCTGAAAGCCGGATGTACGGGTTGAATTTCTTCTGAGACCTCCCATTCGGACTCTGAGGGCCACCCTCTTGTCTGTTCTCTGTGCTCTAATCGCCTTCATGAGGACGCCAGTCTTATAGCCGTGTGACCTCATTCAACCTTGTCATGTCATTTTGCTTCCCCTCTTTAAGCTCCAGAGACAGGCCATGCCTCCAGCCCCTGCCCAGAGAATATTGGATCCACGGATGAAAAACACAGACACACACGTTGCTTAATTTCAACTTGCCTTCTTGGCTCAATTGTTGGGCACTTCTAATCCACCACAGCTAGTGTGCCCTTCCTGATACTCTCAGCTCAACACCCTAAATCTGCCCTCGACTTTAGCTGCTCAGTTACGTTTAGTCTCAGCTCAACAACCTAACCTCCTACTTGGAGAAGCAGCTGATGGCTTCTCTGCCTGAGATCTCACATAGCTGGTCACCTTTTCTCCCCCCAAAGCAGGGCAAAAATCTTCCCCTGTGTCTGCTAACTTTCTTGTGGGGCCTGGAAGTCTGGCCTATTCTGCCCAGCTCATTAGCTGTTAGCATCAGAACCACCTTCTATGTTTCACCATCTCTGTCCAATAAAACAAACAAACAAGTAAACCCCAAAACCTCTTCTCCCAGACATAAATTCAGCAAAACCATAACAATCATGTAAATTACAAAGTACAATATACAGTTAAATCCAGCCCACCATACATGTCAGTTAGATAAATCACTCTACAATCACTCCTAACTTAAAGAATTACAGCCACAAACCCAGATAATATTGCAGATGACAAGAAGTACTTGCTGACAGGAGCCTGATGTAGCTGTCTCCTGAGAGGCTCTGCCAGAGCCTGAGAAATACAGAGGCAGATGCTCACAGCCAACCATTGGACTGAGAACGGGTCCCCAATGGAGGAGAAAGGACTGAAGGAGCTGAAGGGGTTTGCAACCCTATAAGAATAACAATATTAACCAACCGGACCCCCAGAGCTCTTAAGGGCTAAACCACCATCCAAAGAGTACACATGAAGAGACCCATGGCTCCAGCTGCATATGTAGGAGAGGATGACCTTGTCGGGCATCAATGGGAGGGGAAGCCCTTGGTCCTGTCAACACTCAATGCCCCAATGTAGGGGAATGTCAGGATGGGGAATTGGGAAAAAGTGGGTGGATGGTTGAGAGAGCACCCTCATAGACGCAGGGGAGGAAGGATGGAATATGGGGTTTCTGGAGGGAAAACTGGGAAAGGGGATAACATTTGAAATGTAAGTTTAAAAAATCCAGTCTAAAAGTATTATGATCCTACTCCTGGATTATGTTTAGATTTTAGCCTGTCACACCATCTGAAATCCATATCTTCCACTCTATAACCACCTTCCTAACTTTGGTTGTCTTATACAAAAAGGACTGCTTGTGATCAAACACTCCAAGGACACCTTTAGAAAGCTACACCGTGATCATCACAGCTATTGTCTCCGTTTTGAAAGTGCAGAGCTGTTTAAAACTACCAGACTTTCTACCATAAACCTTGATGAAGTCTAATGACCCTGTAGCATTTCCACGTTGGCCAGAAGGAGAATACTTCCTTTTGTGGTCTGGCAGAGGGACTAAGAGGCAGGGTTGTGATTGGTCCAGACCACAAGCTTCAGTGGCTGCCATCAGTGCTAAGAGGAGGCTGTATTAGTCCTAATATGGCTGCGATCAGTCCAAATGTCTCTTCTCTGGTCACTCAGGCTAAGCCCATTCCGCTCCCTTTTACTGATACAACAAGAACAGGCTTCTTGTGAGCGGTCTTTTCTTACCTACTTCTATTACTGCAACCAGAGCTGGTAAACGCACGAAAAAAAGAAGTAGCAGAGGCGGTGGTAACTGTCAAGGCTCAGGGACAAGGGTCTGAGATTCTAGATACCTGAGGCACATATATCAACCTAACACTAGAGGGCGCCACTTGCTGTTCCTTCTGCGGACCGCTTCAGCTCTCAGCACCGCTGAGGGGAATGGAAGCAGCCAGAGAACCCTCGCCACCCCTCGCCACCCCTCGCCAGCCCTCGCCAGCCACACTTGAAAAACTTCTTGCTTTCTGCAATTCCCAACCAAGCAGAGCAAAAAGATGCCCAGCCAGCTGACGGTTGACCCAAAGTTGTCTTGGACATTCTTCCCAGGGCTTGTGCACGTTGAAGCGTTTTCTTCACTTTTAGAAAGATTATTCTACACTCTAGCAAGACTTTATTTGTAGCGTTGTTATTGTAAAACATTGGGGATTAAGAGGTCGGTAGTAGGGAAGAGCCAAGAGGATTGGCAAACCCCCAGTTTGATGTTTAAGGTATTTTCCATACTCGCTAAAAGCACATTTGCAAGGTGAGTGGTCAGCACCCTCAGGAAAGTCTGTCTTCTCTATTTCCTTATGTTCCTCCTTTCCCCAATTAGCCAGTCTTTCTCATCATACATGTGTAGCCAACAGAATGTTACAAAAGTACCAGCCTCAACCTCTTCTATATGTGTGTGAGGGTGAGTGGGGGTTGGACCAGAGGGTGATGTCAGGAATCATCAGTCAAATCAATGTTTTTTCCTCCTTATTCATAGAGATAGGGCCCTGAGTTCAATGGTATTGCCATTCTCACTAGGTAGCATGTTCTGGGTGATCCCCGGAGAAACAAATTTGGGTCTTAAGACTTTTATGAAAATCAAGGATTTCAAAATGTAACTATAGATTTGTCTCCCAGCCCCCACCACCTGCCCCGTTCTTGAGCTCACAGCTTTTGTTCTCCCTCCCTCCCTCCCTCCCTCCCTCCCTCCCTCTTTCTTTCTCTCTCTCATGTTTTCACTATGTTGCTCTGGCTAGTCAGGAACTATCTTGTTGTGTAGCCGTGGCTAACCTGAAACTCACTCTGTCCCTATGTAGACCAGGCTGGTCTGGAGTGCAGAGACCAGCCCGCCTCTGGTGTGGGATCGGAAGCCTTCATCATCCCTCACAGCCGCAGTGATCTTGATTTTCATCTGGACAGTGAGCCACTTGAAACTTTGTAGCACTCTGATTGCTCTCTCACTTCCCGTTCTTAGAAATGTTACAAAGCCGGTCCTTAAGTCATTCCTTGAAGCTGTCTGATAAAATGTTCTGGGTCCTCCTAGAGGCAGAGCCTGGAGGACACTTGTGGCAGCATTTTTCCTTCAACAGAGACCTTACTATTTTTTCTTTTTTCCCCAGCATCTCTGATGGGCTCCCCAGCCTTCTCATATGTGCCACATCGCCCCTTCCTATTTCCCTTTCACTTCCACTGCTATGACAACCAGGAGCTTCTCAGTTACTAAGTTGGGCTTTGTTCTCCCTTTTTGAACTCTGTATCTAGATCTTCTTACCCAGATTTCTAGCAGACACATTTACTAAACTAACATCTAGAGTGGGTTTCACAAATGATTCTATGACTGTTTTCAAATAAGACCTAAGGTAGTGCAATGGTTAATTTTATTCATTGGTTTCGACACCACCTATAATCATCAGGGAAGAGGGTCTCTATGAAGAACTGTCTAGATCAGTTTGGCTTGTAGACATGTCTGTGGGACAGTGTCTTGATTGTTAGGATATGGGAAGACCCAGCCCATGTGGGTCTTCCCATATCCTAACAATTCCCTATTCCCTATTCAGAGAGTCATGGACTGTACTCGAGTAAAGAAAGCTAGCTGAGCTCACGCAAGCCTGCATTTGCCTATCTCTGCTCTTGACTAAAGATGTGATGTGACCAGCTGTCTCAAGCCCCTGCTGCTATCCCTTTCCTGCAGTGACATTCCATCACCTGGAATTGTGGGTTCAAATAGGTCCTCTCTCCCTAAGTTATTTTTTGTTGGAGTATCTTATCACAGCCACAGAAATGACTCTGGAATACTTGGGAAAACTTAGTTACTATCAAATTCAACTCAATAGTGTAACTGAGAATTTCCGAGACGTTCTCTTTAAAACCTCGCTGCAGTTTCAGAGGGTCCTGGTCTTACTAATTCGGGTTTTGTGTGCGAGCTTGTCTAAAGTGATGTTAAAATAAAAGCGTGCTTTTGCAGAGATGAACATCAGAGGGCGTCGTTTTCCTGCCTTCAGATGTGAACCTTGGTTAATCCAAAAGTCTGACTTGTAGAAAACTCTTTAAAAACAGCATCATAGACTGGAACCTAGCTAGGATGGACTTGGATTAACTGTGGGTTGTGTGTTTCGAAGTCCTTAGCTTGGTCAGACCACAGATCCTCAAGAATCGCTCCGTGTGATCAGTTTTCTTTCTTAAGAAAGCACAAACATGCCCGAGCCTCCTGTGTGAACAGGAGCATAAAGCCGTTGAAGCCTCAGGCTTCTTTCTGGCAGAACCAACCATCCTTGGTACTTCCCCTGTTCCCAAGTTGTTGCCTTGATGCTCAGTCTGGTGGCTGAGTTGTCAACTTGATTGGAAACACCCAGGGAGCTGGGTGTGGTGACTCATACCTGAAATCCTATCTTGAGAAGCCGAGACAGGAGGATTATCACATTATGGTACCAGCCTGGGCTACAGAATGAAACCCAGAACGAAACCTTGTCTTGTTTTAAAGTAGAAGTCTTTGGAGAGCCAGTGATGCATATTTTGGCATGTGCTTGTGAGGGTTTATCCAGAAAGGTCCCCCCGAGGATCAGTGTGCCCCAAACATGATCATATAGCCTGCCATATAGCCTGAATAAAAAGGAGGAGAGGAGAAAATCAGCCGAGCACTTTCCTTCCACCATTGCTGCTTCCTCGACAGCACCATGGCTGAGGACTTCCCCATCAGGATGCACTTGACTCCCCTGGATGGTGAGTGTGAGTAAGCTACTGTGTTGCCACAGTGACGCAAAAAACAATGCAGCCAGTAGGGCATGCTCTGAGACTGACCCCTGTCTCTCTAAGCTCTTCTGGGCTTGTGCCAATATGGTACCTAATGTTTGCTTTTGTAAAGAGGCCATGAAGACTGTAGATTCTCATTTTAACTACCAACCTTATCTCCCATGTTTTTCTTTGGGTCACTTTCCCTTAGTTATTGGTCAGGCTCTGTTTTCAAGTGTTCTTAGCACATATTGGTGATACAGGATAGTTGGTCGTGTTATGGTATTTTACTGCATTTATATAATGGATTTTGATCATGTTTCTCTCTCTGGCCGTTGTCTCTATCCCCCTCCACTTGGCTCATCACCTCCTCTTCCCAACTAGTTCCCACTGTGATGGTTAGTCTTGATAACTACTTGGTGTTGGAAATGAATCTCTGGTCTGGTCTGTGAGGGCTTGTTTAAGGATAGTAGTAGTTGAAGTGGGAAGGTAGGAAGGCCTACCAAGAATGGGGGTAGTACATTGCATGGGCTGGGATCCTGACAGAATGAAATGGAGGAAGGCAGAGAGAGAGGGGGGAGGGTAAACTGAGTAAAACCATTAATATTCCTCTATGTCCTGACCACAGATGCAATGTGACCAGTTGCTTCCTGTTCCTGCTTATAAGTTGTGGTATTTTGAATGACAAAGACCATGTTGGAATAGCTGGGCCCAGGTTGGCAGAACTGTTTGGGAAGGATTAGGAGGTGTGGCCTTGGTGGAGGATGTGTGTTGCTGAGGGCAGGCTTTGACATTTATGTGTCTTTCTTTCTGCCTCTTGCTGTGGATCAAGATGGGAACTCTCAGCTATTCCTGCTGTCATGGACTCTATCTAATCTCTGAAGGCCATAACCTCAATTAAATGTTTTCTTTTATAAGTTGCCTTGGTTGTGATGTTTTTCACAGCAATGGAATAGAAATGAAAACACAAGCTTTCTTCACAGCGATGAACTATACATTTGAATTGTGAGCCAAAACAAAAAACAAAAAACAAAAAACAAAAAAACTTTTTCTTCCCTAAGTTCTTTCTGTCAAGTATTTTCTGAGGCAATAGGGAAGGTAACTAAGAAACTAATACACTCATCTACATTCATGTGCTCTTGTTTGTGAACCAATGACCATGGTTACAGAGACATGAGTGAGGCATCTATAGAATTGTGGGCAACTTACCAGTGGCTACACCACTAAAGAAAATATCTCTTTTCCAGCAAAAGGTAACTGCCTATAAATCCTCAGGGAGGAGTGGGACTCTACAAGCTCCTCCAGACACCAGGGTGGATTGGTCCTGGGCTCAATTTTGTGCAAGGTTTGTGCTGATAATTCACGGCTGCTGAGCACTTAAGAGTTTGATAGCCATCTTAAGGCCATAAAAACAATGTTCCATATTCTACCCCTTGCTCATTCTTATATTCTTTCTCCATCGTTTCCTGTGATATAGTCCGGGGTGTGTGATATATACATACAATTTAAGACAGTATTAAGTTTTGGCCAGTTTTAAGTCTGCAATAACTGCTGTCATTGCAAAAAGAAGCTTCCCTGATCAAAATACACACACACACACACACAACTAAACTGTGAGAAGAAATGCAAACATTTAGCAAGCGATTTGATGGGCCATTGTATCCATATAACAAAATGGATATAGCTTCTCCACTAGGAACTGACTTCACCATACACAAGCTTCTAGACAGGTTTACAGGAGACACAAATTCCTTCCTCTGGAGTGGGCCCCAAATCCAATGAGAAAGTTACTGTTTTAGTTAGGGTTCTGTTTGTCTGTTTGTTTTGGCTGTGAACAGACACCATGACCAAGGCAACTCTTATAAAGACATTTAATTGGGGCTGGCTTACAGTTTCAGAGGTTCAGTCCATTATCACCAAGCTAGGAACATGAATGGCAGCATCCAGACAGCCATGGTACAGGGGGAGCTGAGAGTTCTACATCTTCATCTGAAGGCTGCTAGCAGAATACTGGCTTCCAGCAGCCAGGATGAGGGTCTTAAAGCCCACACACATAGTGACACATCTACTCCAACAGGGCCACACCTCCTAACAGTGCCGCTCCCTGGGTCAAGCATATACAGACCGTCACAGTGACTATTCTGACAGCCATGCCGTTATTGGTGGGTCCGTGTTATTTGTCATGTCAGTACCATAGCATGCAGAGCCCATGGCTGACTAGAGTAGAAAAAGCAGACAGAAAGGCATATGGGACTATGGAAGCAGGACAACAGCTTCAGGGATTTGCCTCGTAGGTCCCTCTTCTTGCTTTGTGAGAAAGACAGGAGAGGGTTTAGGAGGGTGGAAGGAAGCAGCTCTTTTTAGAGACCATTGCGTCATCCGAGGAGAGGGTACAGTAACCAGATGAACTGTGGCGAGAGCTCTGAGAACAGACCGGGCCTGGCCTACACTCGGAAGATAAAGATGACAGGATATGGTAGCGTGTTGCATGTGTGCCATGAGAGGGAAAAAGAGAAGTCAGAGATGACTCAACTGCCTTTCGTTTGAGCAGGCTAAATAGTGTGCTAATTACTGGGACAAGGGACTAATATTTACAAAGCGGGCATTCTAAATGCCAGGTACACCAGGCTTAGGAAAAAACAGGCTTTAAGAGCGCAGAGTCAGGCAGAAGCTGTAGCCTGGTGGGAGAGTGTGTCCCTAGCACGCGCATGCGCGTGTGTGCAGGGCCTGTGCTCTCCCAGCAGGAGAGGAGCTCAGAAGCCCCAGCTCTGCCCCTGTCCCCAGTCTAGTCCATGCTACTGTGGGGGGAGGTGGTGGCTGTCCTGAGAATTTTGATGTCTTAAAAGAAATCCCAGTTATATTGTATAAATGTGGTTTTGTTTTAATCCCGGCTGTGGAATTGTCTATAGCAGCAGAGTTTGCCTCCTGGGCACTGCCAGCTGCAGATATTTGAGTTCTGGGATCTCTGGAGAGAAAATAAATGCCTGAACCTGGAGAGAGAGAAGGTGCTGTCTTCTCCTTGCCATGGAAGAAGACAGCTCTTCTTAGCTGTGTCATTGAAACTGGTATTTACCAAATCTGGGGATGTTCTTGCATGAGTCTGGGTGCATGAGTGAGTGAGCATGTGTGTGTGCGTGCGCGTGTGTATACTGGCGAGTGTGTATATGAAAGTGGGTGCTTGCTGCCATGGAAATTAGTTTCTCCTACCACTGTGTGATCTCCAGGAATCAAATCAGGCCACTAAACTTATCCCAGGCACCTTTAAGACCTGCTGGGCCCTTTATCATGGTTAACTGGTCTGACAATGTGTTTCTATTACTACAACTTTGGTCACTGAGACCCAGCCCACAGGAAGAGAAACTACACTGACATAACTCTAGCCCCGTTGTTGCTGCTCCTCAGGGTGCAAATGCCAGAGTTCAGAAGAATCTGCTTTGGAGCTCAAGCTGAGGAAGCTCTGGCCCAGTGACTGACACACGACCTTCACCGCTTGCTTGACTCTCACACTTGACTGTAAGATCTGGACAGGTTACTAAACTCACAGGGTCCAGCCTCCTGCTTTATTACATTGTGATAAGTTCCCTGGAATTGTTCTAAGGACCGAGTGAGTTTATACCTACTTGTGGTTCATTTACAACGGGGTGACTCCTTAATAAATGCAGCTTCTTAATTATTCAAAATGCAGAGCGAGAGGACACCAAGGGCAGAATTTGGGAACTATGGGAATTCTAAAAACAAAGGTAGCTTTACATTAGTGAGACCATGAGTAATTGGTTACAGTGAGCAGAGGGCTATGTGTATGTCACGGCTATTTTAATCCGTGTTACACTTATTACACAGTAAGAAATAGAACTAAGGAAGTTGAACTAGTCTGCCCAAGATATTTCAGTTTGTAAATGGAAAAACCTCTTACTCTAGAACTACCACAAAATACCACAAGAATACAAACCTGCATTTCTTCTTTGAAGTGGGTTTTGATGCATATCACAGATGCAAATGGTACCAGAGGTGACCTTAAGGGTCACTATACCTGATAGATTATCCTACTGACAACGGACCGTTTCCTGTGCAAGGTGAGTGGCAGCCTCATGTCTCCTGTGTGCTTACAGACAGCTTTTACAATAACATGCTGTTCACAGATGGAGTTTTCTTCAGGCACAGTCTAACCTTTGCTCATTTATGTAGTATCTAAAGTCACTCTGGCACAAAGTGCCCAAAATAATTTTGGACGAAATATAATTAGAGACACCCAAGTCATTTGTTAAATCCAGGTTTGTTCCTTGTCTGCTCTAGTTTGTTTCCTTGAAAATTTTTTCCAGTTTTCAAAAGATCTATTTGTGTGTATGTGCGTGCACGCAAGAGTGTGTGCACTTGTGCATGTGCACACGCAAGTGCAAGCATGTGTGCATGTGTAATTATGAATCAGATCCCCTAGAGTTAGAGTTATGGGGGTTGTGAGATGCTAGATATGGGTGATGGGAACCAAACCTAGGTGTTATGCAAGAGCAGCAAGCACCCTGAACTGCTGAGCCAGCTCTCCAGCCCCAGCTCTATTGCTTTTGATGATCATTACTATGGGGACCGAAGGCTCCAGTTAGGAGATTTGATCTGTCTTTGATATCACCTCTGTGCTAAACCTGTTTGCTTTATCTTCCAACCAAACTATTTATAACACGCTTAAGCTCTGGTTGCATCCTACTGAGATGCTTCTCTCTAGTCTGGTTTCCCGTGGAAACTTAAAGGACTACTCCTTTAAGTATCTACAGTGTCCATTAGCTGTTTTGTTTCTGTCGCACGTGTCTGCACGGGCGTGCATTTGTGTGTTAAGTTTCCTCACATTGGTCACTTAAAACAGCTGCAGCAGACTAATGAGTGTCTCTAAATGCCTTGCAGATGCTGACCCCTGAAACCATGAACCTCACAGTACCATTGTGTTGATGGCTTGCTTAAGGCTCCTGGGCTGCACATGGCCTGAAGCTTTCACATCTGTTGGTACTGGCCGGCCTGGGTAGTATCTTCTACAAATGACTTTTAGCTTCCGTCCTGGCTAATTTTAACTGTTGGCTTGAAACAACTTGGAACCGCTTAGGAAGAGAGTCTCAAACACACACACACACACACACACACACACACACACACACACACACACACACACACACCATCGAAGCCCAAAATGAAAGATAATTTTTCAAAGTTTCCTGCTTTAAGGACATTTCTGCTGTCCGTACACCAGCAGGGCATATGTTCATTTCACTAATTTCTAACAAGGAGTAGCAATTACCTTTAAAATAGTTACAAGAAAATATATGTCTCTTTTTAGTTCTAGAAAGAAGTAAAGCCTTTTCATTATACAAATTATAATATGAAAAAATTGTAATTCTTTACTGAATTACTTACCTATTAGTGCCTTCATCAATGTTTTATTTCGCTATGACAAACAGGGATTTTCTGGTGTGTGTGCTTATCTGAAAGTCAGAGGTTTGGCTAAAATAAAACCTAAATGTAGTATCCTATAGAAATGCAAAAGGTCTTACATAGAGAGAAAATCCTCAGAGTTCCTTAGGCAGCAAGAGAACCTTCACAACATGGCTTTAATATGGGTACCACCCTTCCTGTTGTCGTCCCCTGAGTCCTGAAGTTTGACAGTGAAACCCTCTGCAATTGCTCACTTGGATCTTGTTACAGCAGGTTGTCTGTGCCGTGGCCCCTTTCTCAAAGGGAATAACACATATGTAGAATTCACAAGATGGCAAGAGCTCAAAGACCCTCGGTCCCTGCTTTCTCTACACGTGATTGCTGGTTTCTCCCAATAGTTAGACACGGTATCAAAGCTGGCCCTGCATGCGTAGTGCTCTAGTATCAGGTAAGGGGTGTGGAAGGACTAAAGTAACTTTCTGGTTCCTTGTAAGCATGAACATGCCAGCATGTGGAAGGTGCAGCCTGCTGTGCAGGGGATGGACGACTGATGATAAATAATGGTGCCTTTGGCATTGCTACCATCGGAGAGATGAAGAGTCTACGGGACACAAGAAAAGGTGCCATTCCTACATTTTCCAGTTGTCACAGACCATATATGGAAAAGCAAAAATATAAAGGTTTCCTTGCAAGGATGACTCCTGACACATGCTGTCACCAAAGCAAAGAGACAGACCATATTGCTTCCCAGTCAAACAGACTCTTAAACAGGCTTGGGCAGAGAGTTTTAATGAGGATGTTTCTACATCAGGTTGGCCTGTTGGCATGCCTGTGAAGGTTGTCTTGATGTTTAATTGATGTGGAAATACCCGGCCTATGTTGGGTGGCACCATTCCCTTGGCTTGGGAGCCTGGAATGGATAAGAAAGGAGAAATCTAGTTGAGTATAAACAGCAAGCAGTCAGGAGGCAGGCGTGTGTTTGTCTTCAGTGAGCCTGCCCTCCACCAGGATGGAAGAGCCTTATTCACATATTTGCATCAGGTTTTGCAGACAGTGTGAATGAACTAGATATTGATACTTCTTTGGAAGTTGTAAAAGGAGTTTAACAAATCAATGATTTTCCCCTTAGGGGCAAACAATCATGCTGTGTCCTTTTCTGTAAGGTGTTAAATATTCTCACAGTCTCTAAAGTGTTAAGGATCTCCTGTGATGTCATCAATCATGGGCAGAGCACATTCCATGGCTAGAAACTTGCCTGCAGCCTTCTTCCTCAAAACATGGCTCTTGTTCCTGTGTGTTGACAAGGCTTTGCCTCTCAGAGTTTCTATGCCACTCGTGACACATGACATAGTTGACTTACCCACGACATAGTTATCTTTGAAGTGAAAGGTGAGATACGGGCTCCTTTCTGAAGATCAAACACACTGTGCAGGTTGTAATCTTAACCATCTCTGTAGGCGTTCTTATCTTTCTCTGATGTTGAAGCCAGAGGCATGTGAGCATCAGAACTTGTGAGCTTTAACACTCAGGGGACCAGGAAGGCTCTCTCCTGGATCCCAGTGCTTTTCCTTGCTTGGGGCTCCTGTGCCAGTGAAGCAGGCTTAGAAATCATGTACTATATTCTAATTAACTCCTCAATCTTCCAGTGCACATAAGATCTTGATTTCTGTGGGGAACCAGCTCAAATCATGTGTCCTGTTGGGTGAAGAAAAACTCTTCATCCAACCAGAATGAAAAGCTAACCTTCTTGTTAGCAAAGACACTCAACAGCAGAGTGAGCTTCAGACAGTAGCAGCGCTTGTGAGAGAGGCATGCTTGGAGGGATTGTGCACCCAAGAGATGATACAGGGAACACAAGGAGGTAACTGTTCCCTCAGAAAGGCACCGAGAGACCCAGATGAGGACCAGTTAGCTTTCTAAAACTCCAATTCTTTACATTGAGAAGACACTGGGTAGGAATGAATTAGAGCATTGGGTCCTTATTCTGTTTCCCTTCTGTGCCCTACTTTGTGGTTCTGAGTCAGGGCTTGGCAAACTATACTTCCCCTTTGTCAGTTGGTTTCCTGTCAGATTCTGCCAACTAGGGGCAATGGAGGCACACCAGAGCACAGGAGGAGGGAGACCATGCTCCTTCCTGTTTGACTGGCTGTTTCTACAGCTTCACAGTGGGACTTGGTTAGACGTTCCCTTTCATCCCCCACCCCAGTCTTCTTTATTATAGAAATATGTTTATTGATTGTACATAGACAATGATACCAGTGAATTGGCGTTCTTTCTCTGTGTGTGCACATGTATGTACACATGCAAGTATATGTGCACATGTATATCTACATGTATGTATGTGGGTACGCACATGTATATACTCTAATGTATGTGCTCGTGTGTGTGTGTGTGTGTGTGTGTGTGTGTGTGTGTATGTGTGTGTATGTGTGTAGGCCAGGGGTCAATCATCCCAGGCATCATCCTCAGGAGTTGTCCGCCTTCCTTTTTGAGACAGTGTCTCTCACTGATCTGGAGCTCACCAAGTTAGCAAGGGCAGTGAGGCCCATGGATCTGTCTGCCTCTGCCTCCCTGGCCCTGGCATTAACCGTGCATGCCATCATGCTTGGCATTTTTATGTGTCTTTTGGGGATCAGACTCAGGACAAGTGCTCCCCTAAGTGAGCAATCTCCTCACTCTCTCGGAGCTCCGTGCTGAGAGGCTTGGCTTCAGGATGCTCTGGGTCCCTCCTTGAGTTCTAGGAACAGTTGGACAGCACCAGAGTTTTCAGAGGTCTTGGTTCTAGCTCCACAGGACTGCTAGGTTTCTACCAAGGGCCTGGGTTTAACCTCAGCCCTCTCCCCTTTTACCCCCAAGATGCAGGTCTGGGAGCTGTGTTTAGCTCTGTGTCAGTGTTTCCTACCTCCCCAGTAGGTTCTCTTCGACGTCACAGTGCGGTCTCTGTTCCGTTCTCATTTGTTGTGTGGTCTGGCCTTTGTTGCTGTGACTGGATTCTACCAGCACCAAACAGATTAGGTACAGGTAATGGGGAAATGAACAACCTGGAGGATCGGCTGGGGCATCCCACCACACTGCATCACAGAGAGATCATACGTAGAAAACAGGAATGAGAGTGCCAGGTCCCGAGGAATCCCTCTTTCACCGACTGTTTCAAATCAGCACTCCTGAGAGCAGAAATTATTTTCAGAGGATTGAAAGCATCCCACGAGGCACAAATCTCTCAGCAAATGCTGGGAAAATGAATAGTCCAGGCCTCTAAGGAAACCTCCGTCCTGTCTTTAGTAGATTACCAAGTTAGCTTGCGTGGAGATGTCATTTGTCACACAAGACAGAGAGAGCATGCTTACAGGCTCAAAGTGACAGAACAAATGGACATCGTCACCCCCGGGTCATGGAGCCAGAGACCAGGGGCTGTGACTATCAGTTCCTGTATTCTCCTGCTCAGAATGTCCAGTTATCGACCAAAAATGCAATACATGCACAGAAACAGGAAGCTTGACTGTGAGGGGGAAAAATCTGGAAGCCCAGACTCTGAAATTACTAAACAAAGACACCAAGCTAGCTATTAATATTTTCAACGAGCCAGTGGCAGCTTCGTGGAAAGGTCAGAAGGACGCTGGGCGTCTTCTATGGAATAGAGATCACGAACGGACAAAAGGGTATATAAAAATAACCAAACAAAAATGCTAGAGCTAAAATGTTAGCTGAAACAGAATTTTGCCGAGGAGGTTAACGTTGAGATTTAGACTGCCCAAAGAAAACAAACAAGCAAATCCAGCCAGTCTTTTCCTCAATCTGAGGTGAAAAAAAAGAAAAAGAAAAAAAAAAAGATGGAGGAAAGTCAGGTGGACCTATACAAAAATGGTTCATGCCATAAACTGTGCACAAAGGGAGTCCAGAGGAAGAAAGGCAGGAAAGGAGAGGACTGTGAAGAGCTGGGTCTGGTACTGTGCACCTGTCATACTTAGAAGGCAGCGAGAGAAGGAACTCAGGCCCATAGCTGCCAACACTAAAGAGCCAACTGAAATAATACACACAAACACACTCTGTCTGTCGGTCTGCCTGTCTGCCTGTCTGTCAGTCTGTCTGCCTGGGTAGTAGTAGCTCAGTGAAGAAATAGGAGACAGAAAATACAATGAATCAGTTAGACTAATAGATGTCTATGAAGCTCTCTACCTAAATAAGAGCATATATGTTTCTTATTTTCACACGGAGCACTCTGCAGTTATAACAGGCTACATGTCAGGACATTAGCATCAGTAAATGTAAAAGAAAACGTATAAACTACAGTTTCCTTTCTTCCTATGGGTGTGGCTGAAGTAATAGCGAGTGGAAAAGTTTTAGATGCCAGTGTTAAAAACATCTTAAAGCAATTATCACATGTCTATTGTAGGAGAGGGGACCAGAAGAGCAGGCTTAAACTGGATCCAGCGGAAATTGAAGATAAAACAGGAAAACCACTACAACAAGAACCAACAACAACAACAGTAACAGCAACAACAAAACCCACAGCAAAGCCAAAAGTTAAATTATCTTAAAAGATCAAAATGATTTGCAGACGTTTAGATTGAAAGGGGAAAAAAATGAAATGTTGAAATTTGTTTTTTTATTTCATTTTTTCTTCCTTAAATTTAATTTTAGAATGATTCTAAGAATGTAATACATAAGTGATATTTTTTGCATAATTTTTACTGTTTTCTCCTCTCCAAAATCCAACATCTCCTGTACTGCATGCACACATGCAACCTAAGTCCATTTTAGTGTTTCTGGTATGTACATGTGTTTAGGGCTGACCCATTGAGATAGGTTGTTCTATCCCATCAAAGGCTCATCCCTGAAAAAAAAAAAGGGGGGGGGGAGACTCTGCTTCTCAGCAGCCTCTACCTCTTTATCTATGGGCAGGCCTTACGGGATTTCCCACATCCACATGATGGTTGGTGTCATTGTCTTGCTTAGGAAATCATACTGGTGAGATTCATGGGTTTGGGTTTTCTGGTATGTCTAGAATGCACTATCTAGCACCCTGTCCCCTGGCTCTGTGTGTTTCCTGATCCTTGGGTAGAGGGGTTGTAAATGTATCCACTGGGGATGGGCATCCACAGTTACTTAGTTTCTGATTTTTTTTTTTTTTTAAATAGAAAGTTGTGGCTTTCTACAATGGTCTCCATCTGTTGCAAAGATAAGCTTCTTGGACTGGCAGTAAGAGCAACACTTGTCTGTAGATATACAGCTGAGAATTTAGAGATCAGTGAAAAAATACTTTCATTTAAGGACATACCAGTAGTAGGTTCTCCTCTAGAGTCTGTGAGCTCTCTCGCAGGTAGTTTGCTAAGTTTGCAGTTCCAGGCATGGATTTGGGTCTTAGGTCCAGTTAGACAGCAGTTGGTTACCCCAAAAGATAAAGGTGCCACTGTTGCATAGTCGGGGGTAGCCTGCTGGGCCAGTCACTGTGGTCTTTAGGCTTTGCCGCTGGGAAGGGTGACTGGCTACTTTTCTCCTTTAGCAGCTTGCATGAAACCTTCTGATACCCTGGGAGCTGGTTCCTCTGGAAGGAGGCTTTCAAGTAAATTCCAGCTCACTTCCTCCAAGTCCTGGGTCCAAAATGTATAGTGTCTCCAGCAACAGTCTTACCTTGAAGTTCTAGGAGGCAGAACAGAAGTCTCACTGTTCACAAAGTCTTTTTTATTTTAAAGATTTCTTCTTTTGCTGGCTGCTTCTTCCCCTTCATTTTGGCATCATGGCTTCTTGTGCCTTTCTGTTACTAAGTGTCCATTGTTTTAGACTTTAAAAGTTAAAAAATAAAAAATAATTTAAAAATTAAATGATGTGTACTTTCATGTGTCTGTGTGTACACACATGTGTGCACATGTATGGGAAGAGCCTTCAGAGGCCAGAACAGGGCATTAGATATTTGGATCTTGGAGTTAAAGCTGGAATTGTGAGCTGCCCAGTGTGGGTAGTGGGACTCAAACTCAGGTCCTCTGTAAGAGCAGCAGCCACGTCTAGACACTGAGTTATTTCTTTAGCTCCCTGGATGTTAATTTTAATGGGGTCATAGTTTTCAGTTATGCATCTGTCACAAGTCAATAAAATGGTGTTGCTGAGCTTTTAAAGCCCTTGGTGAACTTTTTGTTTCTTTCTTATTTTGTTTTGTTTTGGTTTTGTTATCGCTGTTGTTTCAAGACTGAACTTCTCTCTGTGGCCCTCCCTGTCTGTCCAGGAACTCATTCTATCTAGACCGGGCTGGCCTCCAACTTAGAGCTCCACCAGCTCCTGCCTCCCAACTGCTGGGATTAAAGACGTGTGCCACCTCGGCCTGGCTCCATTTCTCAATCTCTGCCCTTTTTTTTTTTTTTTTTTTAAAAAAAAAACGGAATCAAAACCATGAGAATTTTGTTTCAGTCACTATTAATGACAGCTTCCTCATGTCCTTATCACAAGCGCTCCTTCTGGCTTTCAAATGGAGACTCTTCCTTCCTGGCCAGGACGCCTTGCGCAGAAGGACTACCGCTGAGCAGCCAGTTAGCTGTCTGGAAGTCTTCAGAAAAGACACCTCTGACTCTTGCAGGTGCGGCTGCTGGCAGGGCTGTTTGAAACAATTTATAACAGGGGTTTTGCTGTCACAAACCTCAGTGAACTCTACATGATCCTGCAACCATTGCCCCACCCCCCCAGGTCACACTGGGGAGCCCTCAGGTCCTGCTGATTGGTGCCTAAGGCTGAATAGAACCCACATCCCCCCCCTTACTCCTCCCCCTTTCATGAAGGTGTGTTGTGATTGGTCCACACACCTAGTCTTGGTTTACAGAAGCATGCTGCTGCTTAGTGAGCAGATTTTGGAGATTTCCCTGCACTGCCTTACCCCAAGGCCCAACAAAGGCCCCCCTCAGCGGTCTTTTCTTACTTATTTAAGTAGAATCTGCAGGTCAAGCAGAAAAACTGGGAGGACCAAGCTGAGGACAAGGCTCAGTAGGAGCGCATTTGGTCGGGCTAGCTTCAATCCCCACTACCAAGATATCTGAACACATTTGAATAACAAATAAATTATTTAAAAATAATTGTCAAACCACTTGGCCACTCGGCAGCTGAGACAGAAGCTGTGGATGCCCCACATCTGGGTCTGCCCAGATGTTAGATCCTGTCAAGGACTGAGGAGACAACGCTGCCTTCTCACCTGAGAACCGCAAAGGACAGACTAATGGTTCCCAAGGCTTGCCCTGTGTGACTGCAACACCAGTGGGCGCTCTTTGTTACGGCTCTCACCAGTCACCTATTGAAAACCAAACTAAGACAGTAGAGAACAGCTGCTTGTTGTTTGCTTCCTGTGGCCCTGAGCTCAGCTCACAAACACCCGGTGGGTAAGGCATGAAGATTAGATATGCTTGAGTTTGGGGTGAAGTGAAATTAAGCATAATTTCATTACTATCGCTAATTTTTTCTTTGAGCATTTCATATGTGCAATACGAAGAAATGTGATGCTTCCTGCCCAACCCCATTTCAACCATAATTTCTAAAAAAACATATGGAGCTCCCCAACAGTGCCTTCCCTTCCTTTCCAAACAAATGTTCAGCCACAGAGTAAACAACCAAACAAGAAATATGATGCGGCAGCCTAATTAAAAGTTCCCAAATTTTAATAAATTTGAGGAACTTATCAGGGCCTGTTGCATGCTAGATGCTCCTCTAGGCACAAAAGGGAGACTTCTATAGTTTGTGTTCAGAATGTCAGAAGTTCTCATTAGGCATGGGGATGGCAGATAGGGCAATGCATTATGGGAAACAATATGTTGGAGGTCCCAAGTTCAGAAAAAGGAATTCAAATACTGGATTCACAGATGATAGACAAGCCATTTAGCTACCCCCCTGCCTTCTTTTCATTAAAAGCAACGAAACCATCCCAAAGCCCTTTTTGGGGAGGTGTCACACAATTTGACTTCAGGGCTACCCTGGGTCATTGTGCTGACACTGTTTCTAGAGCCCGTCCTTTGACCTTAGCTGGCAAAGGATCCTCCATGACTTTGGAAACTCCCTTGAACACGTCGGTAAGTCCCTCTGACTACGTTAGACATCTGGATGGTAGTTCTTATTGGTTCATTTCCACCACCGCCCCCTTGAAAGACCTCGACCGATGCTCTTTGACTACAGTGGGACCTATCACGCTTCTGCCTGTGTGAGGTGAGAGTCTGAGGACAGACAGGCCCCCTGGCTTCCTGCTGTGCCTGCAGCCCTTTGCCTGGAGGGGCAATGAGGTTTTGTCTCTCAGGCCTTGTACTCATTTTCTTGTTTCTTTGATCAAATACCCGAGGAAAAGAAGACTTAAGGGAAGAAGGCTTTATTGTGACTGACGCTCCAAGGGGACACAGTCCATCTCGGCATGACAGCTCCCTGGTGATGGGAGTTTGCAGCTGGGACTCCTAATCTTCCAGCAGAGATTGGACAGGAAGTGGGACCAGGCTATAAAAGGTCATTGCTTGTCACCACAGCACTTCCCCAGAGAGGGTTCTACATCGTTTTTTAAACTTTGGTATTTTTATCATCATCATCATTATTATTTTGTTGGATATTCTCTGTATTTACATTTTAAATGTTATTCCTCCCCCAACCTGCTACCATCCCCCCCTCCCCCTCCAATTGCTTTCATGAAGGTGGTCCCTCTCCCAATCACCCTGTCCACCTCAGCGCCTTGGCATTCCCCTACATTGGGAAAATGTGCCTTCACTGGACCAAAGGCCTCTTCTCCCACTGATGCCAGACCATGCTATCCTCTGCTTCATATGCAACTGGAGCCATGGGTCTCTCCATGTGTGCTCACTGGTTGGTGTTTAAGTCCATGGGAGCTCTGGAGGGTCTAGTTGGTTGATAATGTTATTCTTCCCATGAGGTTGCAAACCCTTTCAGCTCCTTCAGTCCTTTCTCTAGCTCTTTCATTGGGGTTCCCGTGTTCAGTCAGATGGTTAGCTGCAAGCATCCTCTACTGGAGAATTTTATGTATTTCAGGACTACCCCACCAGCTGGGGTTGAAGTGTTCAAATAGAGGAGTTTGAAGGACACATGTCACATTCAAACCACAGCAGCCATATACTGGACAATGTTCAAATTCCATACAGGTCTGCCAGGCTGCCTAGATAGAGAGGATTCTTACATCTTCTCTAAGTGATCTTCCCCAATTGTTACCATGTCCCATCCCCCCTTCTCTCCTCCATCCCGGCTCTATCATGAACATCATCAGCTGGATGTGCGATACTTTATGAGGTTGATAGAGAAATAAAAGGCAAGAAATCTTGAGTATGGGGAACCAGAAACCAAGAAGTAGACATTCATCAGTCCCTGAGAGTTCACTGGACTATCTGGACCATAGGAGTCTGTGAGGGTATCTGCCACAGAGAGGGTACCGGGCTCATCGCTGTAGTCTGAATCAGTGTTTGTATGCTGAAATCTAATGCTGGAACTTAGTCCCAAAGAGGTGATGTTAGGAGGTGGTTCTTTGCAGAGTGGAGATCTTGTGAATGGGATTAGTTAACCTCAGGAGGTAGGCCCATGGCAGGAAGGAAGAGTAAAGGAGCCAGCCCACTTCTCCCTCCCTGTGAAAATACAATGAAAAGGTACCGTCTATGAACCTAGAAACAGGCCCATACCAGACACCAAGGCTGCTGACACCATGGCCTTGACTTTCTTGTCTCTCAGATATGTAGTTTGTAAACTGTGCATTCTATGGTATGTTGTGCTGGTATTTGTTTGTCAACTTAGCGTAAACTAAAATCACCAGGGAATGGGGAACTCAATGAAGGAGTCACCTCCATCAGATTGCCCTGTGGATGTGTCTGTCGGGCATTTTCCTGATGAATGATTGACGTGGGAGAGTTCAGCCTACTGTGAGTGTCTGGGTTGTATAAGAAAACAAGCTGAACAAGCCACAGGGAACAAGTCAGGAAGCGGAGATATTCCATAGGCTGCTTCACTTACTGATTCAAGGATCGGCGTCGAACTCTTGTGCTGACTTCCCTCAACAGACAGACTGTAACCTGCGAGCCAAGTAAACCCCTTGCTTTCTTGAGTTGCATTTTATCACAGGAACAGAAGACAAGCTAGGATACTGTTAGAGTGCTCTGGGCTGGACTGACAAAGACCTGGAAAGTTGGCGATGAGCCCCATGGGGCTGAACAGCTTGAGGCTGAAGACACCCGGCAATGAGTACTTGGGGATCCAGGCGTGGAAAGGTGAGATTTGACTCATGAACTATCCCTTGAATGTCCACTGGGTCTTCTTTAGTACTACAGTAATGTTTCACACCTATTGTTTTAAGAGTAATTACATATTTTAAAATGTGTGTGTGTGTGTGTGTGTGTGTGTGTATGTGTGTGTGTGCGCACACGCGCGCGCACGTGTGGTTAGGTATTAAGTTCAGGTTTGTGTTCACATACCATAACCTCAGGTGTTGGTCCTCAGCTTCTACTTGGCTTGAGACAGTGTGTCTTATAGTTGGCTTCTGTGTATGTCAGGTTCCTTGGCTGCAAGCTTCAGAGATGCTTCTGTCTCCTCCTCCCATCTCCGGGATAGTAACAGTAGGACCACAGATGCCTGCTACCACACTAGGCTGTAAGTGGATTCCCGAGATCGAAACTCGCCCTTATGCTTGGGCAGCAAGTACGTTACCCACTGAGCCATTTCTCCAGCCTCTACTTAGAAGAATTCTTTGGGTTCTTTATAGTTTGTTTATATGCTGTCTTTGGAAAGTTCCTTTTCCTCTATATTTGGGGATGAGTAGCCACAGTTTGTACCCAATGTATCCTTGCTTCAACCATTGCGATGGTTGGTGGAAGATGAGAAATCTATGGTTCTGCCCCAGAAGAGTGCAGTCTGTTAAAGGAAAACTTACAGTGCACATGGATTGCTTTTAATGTAAGAATGGTGTATGCCAAGCTCGGTGGCAACACAGAAGTCCCTATTGGAAAAGAAAAGAGGGTTCTCAGGGGAAAGAGTTGCATATTTGGGTGAGTTTTAGCCTGATGCCAAGCTGTTTGCAAATCTACAGTAAGAAGGAACACGCTGTACCTCCAAACACTATACAATGCAGCGGTAACACTCCGACATCAGTAGAGATACATTTGGGGGGGAAAAGATAGTTTGAGGTTTTATTTATGTGAAATGTTAATGTCTAACTTAGTGAATTTTTGATACGTGGTGTCTCTACTGGCCTCTAACCCATGACCCCACTGTCTCAGCATTCCAAGTGCTGAGATTGTAGGCGTGTACCCCGATGTCCAGTTGAGCATTCATGATTTCAGTATAAGCTGCCTCATAGGTGGAAGGTTGGGAAGTCTGCGGTGTAGAAGTTGGGTTTTGGTGGGTGGTGCTCCTCACCTCAGGATCTTACAAAGTTATTATTTAATAATGAAGAGACTACAAGGTTCTCGTCTAACAGCCCCCGCTGCAAGAGCGTGTTTAGTCCACCAGCCATCCCTGGGCATTCTGGGAATGTATTTGGAGACAAATGCTCTCTCCAAGACTGTGTGCTTGAATTGTTGCTGCTGTTCTGGTCTAGTGTGAGAATGGCTTCTCTCCAGGGCTGGACATGCAAGGAAGGATGTTCCTATAGAAGGTGACACTGACCAATGTATGTGAGGCTTGTGTGGTATTGTTTGACAACAATAAGCCTTCACTTACTTATAATTTATTTGTTTTTCTGTGCACATTTGTATGATGACGCAAGTGTGTGTGTGTGTGTCTGTGTTTTCATAAGCATATTGAGGTTAGAGTTCAACTTTGGGTATCGTTCCTTAGGTTCTGTCTACCTTGGTTTTCTGAGGCAAGGTCTCCTACTGGCCTGGAGCTCACAAATGGGCTAGGCTGGTTGGCCAGCAAGCCCTGGGGGTCTGCCTGTCTCCAGCTCCCCAACACTAAGATTACAAGTGCTCACTACCTTTTAGAAAATCTGGGTTCTGGGGGCTGGAGAGATGGCTCAGCAGGTAAGAGCACTGGTTGCTCTTTCAGAGGTTCGATTCCCAGCACCTAAGGGTGGCTCACAACCACCTGTAACTCCAGTCTCAGGGCATCTAACATAGTCTTATGGCCTTCCTGGGCACCAGGCATGTACTTGGCACACAGACTCGCATGCACACAAGATGTACACATAAAGAAGGAAAACCCCACACAACTTGGGGGTCTGGAAACCAAGCTCAGCTCCTTATGCTTATAAAACACAACTGTGTCCTCAGCCTACTCTTTTTTAAAGGTTGATTCTGCTTAGGAGCAGATTCTAAAATGACTTCATCAGACTATGTACACTCTCAAGTGGTGACAGAGAATCTGTCTCGAACCCATAGAAACCCCCATCAGCTTCAGAGGGCCTCAGGGCTTAAAACTTCTTGTTGCGTGTTTACTTTAGCTGTTCTCCTCACTGCTTTTCTGCTGGAGTCTGAGGAGGACTCATTCCTCTGGATTTGGGGTGAATGATGTTTCTGGACAAGTCTGCTTCCATAGAAATTATTTTTCTTTCTAAAATAGCTTTAGTAGGTAATTGTGGGTTTTGTTTTTTAAATTGGTTCTTGGCGATCTTTCAGGAACTAGGAAGTCTGTTTTTCCTTTTTAGTCTCATAGAATATGTCGAAAGCATCAAGAAATCTTACTTGCCAATATTTTTATAATTTTGCTTCTGCTTTTCAGTGAGACTGGGAGAATATTCTTTTATTTATTCACGGTGTCTGCATGTGTGTGTGTGTGTGTGTGTGTGTGTGTGAGTGTGTGAGTGTGTGTGTGAGTGTGTGTGTGAGTGTGAGTGTGTGTGTGTGTGTGTGAGAGTGTGTGTGTGTGAGTGTGAGTGTGTGTGTGTGTGAGTGTGCGTGTGTGTGAGTGTGAGTGTGTGTGAGTGTGTGTGTGTGAGTGTGTAAGTGTGTGTGTGTGAGTGTGTGTGTGAGTGTGTATGAGTGTGTGTGAGTGTGTGTGTGTGAGTGTGTGTGAGTGTGTGTGTGTGTGTGAGTGTGAGTGTGTGTGTGTGTGAGTGTGTGTGTGAGTGTGAGTGTGTGTGTGTGAGTGTGTGTGTGTGAGTGTGTGTGTGTGTGAGTGTGTGTACATGAGTGCATGTATGTGCTTATGTGCAGGTTACATAGTATGCACATTCATTTCAAAGGACAACTGTGAAAATCAGTTTTTTCCTTTCACTATGTGGATTCTGGGGACTGAACTCAGGTCATCAGGCTTGGCTACAAGTGCCTTTGCTCACTGAACCATCCTACTGGCCCTTAAATTTTCCTTTTTTTCTGTTAAGTACTATTTTATGACTGTATCTTTTAATAGTTGATATTATAGTTGTACTGGCAGCATAAAACAAATTGTGGCACTTTTACTTTTTCTGTGTTCTGGAATAGGTTAGAACAAAAATAATCTTTTTATAAACTTTTCATTGAATTTGTTTAGATTAAATAAATAATTTTATTATATTAATAATTTAAATAATGAATAATAAATTATTTAGGCTAATTATGCATAATTATATTACTTAGTAAGTTATGATATTATCTTTATTATATAACAATTACAATAACATATGACTATATGCTTATTATATTAACAATAAATTAAACTATAAATATTAATAAACAAAATAAATTAATATGTTTTATTAAATTTAATGTGTTTAAAATTTATTAATTTTCAGCTGTTTTTAGAAGACCACCAAAAGCCTTATAGCAAAATATAACAAAGTTTTCTAAAAGGAAAACTCCAGGTTAACCTCTTTTCTGAACACAGATCAAAATCTTATGCAAATCACACCCAACGGAATATAGAATGCACAAATACATCTTTAATAGCTAATTTTAAACTGTCATGACAACATGTATAACCAGGGAAGAGAGTCTTAACTGAGGCATTGTCCGTACAAGCTTGGGTGGGCATGTCTGTAAGGGATTATCTTGATTCCTAGCTGGTGTGGGAAGACCCAGCCCACTGTGGGTGATACCATTTCTTATGTAGGGGGTGATACTATTCCTTCCTGAATAGTAGCAAGAGAGGAAAAAGCTAGCTGAGATAAATAAACAAGATGTGCTCATTCTCTTTGCTCTTAACCATAAACATGATGTGAGTAGCTGCTTCTAGCTCCAGCCAAGGTGGCTTCCCGCTGTGATGAACTGTAACCTAGAATTGTGAGTCAAGTAAATGCCTCCCCCCAATGCTGCATCTTGGTTAGGGTATTAGTCACAGCAACAGTAATGAAAGTAGGACAGCCTTTAATCAAATTAGATCTGTTTCATTAGTGGGAGGTTGGTTTCCTGTTAAAAGTAAATTAACCTAATTTACCACAATAAAAGAATTAAAGAAAAAGGCTACAAGATTCTCTTTATACATAGTAAAAAAAGAATGTGATAACACCCAACATCTGCTTCTAATAAAACCGCTTCTTAAAGAACAGGGGGAAATCTTCCTTATCTGATAAAAAGGTTTGTCAAAAAAAAAAAAAAAAAAACAGAACTCTATGGTTTACATTGGAGTTAATAGTGAGATGCTTAGCATTTTCTTACAAATTTAGGAGCAAACCTAAATATTTCTTCTCCGTATTCATAGTTTTTACATGCACAATAAAAGAATTGGTGCTTAAGGCAAGAAAATGTACAGCTATGATTATCCATAACCATAGAAAGCCTAAGACAATAAACACATATACTACTCTTTAAATAAGTTAATTTAGCAAGATTTTATACAACAGCAATAGACAATTCGAACATAAAACAAAAATACTTACTTTATAAGAGATCTGACTGTCTTGGCCTCCCGAGTGCTCAGATCAAATGTGTGAAATCCCACCTTATTTTCTGAGTCACCACCAGCCTCAGACCTGGATTACCTGGATTACCGCCCCACCCAGAACAAACATGATTCTCAGGCCCAATAGCTTTTCATACAAGTTTATATATTCAGTTCTCAATCCACAAACCCTCTATTCAATAAGATTGCATCCAATGGACAAAGATACAGACTGACCTTCCATATAAAAGGCCTTTAAAATCCTTAAAATGTTCATAGCTACCTATTGCCAATTAAGTCTGCCTGAATCCAGCTCATCCTTCCGGAGCTCCACCTTGTTCCTCCTCCCTCTCCTTCCCACTTTCTCTCTTCCGACCCTCTCCAACCCTCCCTTCCCTTGCCCATTCACTGGGTCTCACCTTTATTTTACTAATTAAAATGGGAAGGTTCTGATGAAGTCACCTGAGTATATGACTAGGCAGCCCTTCTTGGGGAAGTGGAATTAACATCAAAATACAAACAACTGCATTACAATCTACATTTCTTTCCCTTTTTCCTCTATTCTTTCTTCCTTCCCTCCTCCCTTCCTCCCTCTCTTCCTGTCTGTCTTTCCTTCCACCTTTCTTTCTTTCTTTCTTCCTTTCCTCCCATATTTCTTTCTTTCCTTCTGTATTCATTTATCTACCTTTCAGACTCTATTCATATCTACCTGTTTCTCTTTATTGTGATTTATTTGTCTGTCACTCTTTCTGATCCTGTTTCTTTTATGTTCATCTCGGCTTTGTTTGCTTGACTTTTTTCTTTCTGACCTCGGTGTTTCTAAGCACTTTTGGACGTGCCTCCTCCTTTCTTGGACACCTTATGGTTTTTTAATCATCACTACTGATCTGAGTTTCTTGTAGTCTTTCCCAGGCTTCATCGGTTCTTACTCCATAACTTTCCTTGTCAGTGTCTTTGCTGACTTTGACTGTTTCTGATCTGTGGTATCATTAACAGCTGTCACCTGCAATGAACGACTCATAATTTTATTATGGCCTTTACAGTCTCTTCTGCTTCTTGGAGGGGCTTAACTGAGTTGTTGGGGTTTCAGCTTCTGAAAAGATGATTTTCATTTTCTATTTTGCTATTTATAGTAGCATTATTAGTTTTTTTCCGTTGTTTTCATGGCTATTGTGGGGGGCTTTCCTACCGTGTTAGGCTTTCTTGTATCATTGGTCTTAGGGCAACTGCTTCTCTTCTGCTGGGTGAACTGTGGTCCCTTCTTGTTCCATCTTCTTTGAATGGTTTCTTGTGTGATTATGAAGACCTTTGCTTACAGCCACTTCCTCCTTCTCTTCACCACCAAACCTCTAAAGGGTATTTCACTTTTCAAGGTTCCCTTTTCACCCCCAGATAGCACCTTCTCTGCAATTCGACCTGTGGTCTAGCACACTTTCTAAGGACTTTTGCCAAAAATATCCAGAAGCCAGTGCTAGGATCTAAGGCCTCCCTCCCAGAGGATTTTCTAGCAGAGAGGAGACCTTTCCTTCTAGAAGCAAGACTTTTGATACTATACATTTATCACCACCATTAGAACTGCCTGTCAGCCAGGCATGATGGCACACACCTTTAATCCTCCCATTGGAGAGGTAGAGGCAGACAGATCTCTGTGAGTTCATGATCAGCTTGGTTTGCACAACATGTTCCAAGCCAAGTCATCCACGATGACACCAAGAGACCCTGTCTCACAAACAAACACAAAAGCTACATTCAACGCCATCATCTCTGTAGCTCCAGACCGATTCTTCATCCAACATTTCTGGAATACTCTGTTAATTCCTGACGTTTGTTGAAAACAGTCAAGAGGCAGAAGAGACAAAATTATTACCTAAATATATCTTTCACTTTCACTGTCCCACATGATAAGTGATTTTTATCCTAAAGAGCCCCGTCATAGTCAGGGTTACTTTTGCTGTGATAAGCTATCATGAGCAAAGAAACTTGGGAAAAGAAGGATTTATTTCTCTTTTTAAAAAATTAATTATTTATTTACATCCCAAATGTTTCCTCACTCCTGGTCTACTCCCCCACCCCAGAGTTCCTCACCCCATCTTCCTCCCCTTCATCTCCAAGAGGGTGTCCCCCTCATAGAAATTAGGTTTATTTCTCTTACTCCCCACACCATCCACAGTTCATTATCAAAAGTGGTCAGAACAGAGCCGAATCAGAGGCCATGGAGAGATGCTGTCTACTTGCTTATTCTTGCTCAGCCTGCTTCCTTACAGCACCCAGGAGCACCAGCCCAGGGACGGCTATGTTTCTCAACTCTTCTACTGTTGTGATATGTTAATCTAGTTCTTCATGTTGGATTGACTATCAACTATGAGTTATTTTCATCGCTACTTCATAATTGTAATTTGTTACTATTATGCATGGCAGTGTAAATATTTTTGGAGATAGAGGTTTGCCAAAGGGAACCCACATGATCGCTGCTCTCTATTAATGACTAATTAAGAAAATGTCCTACAGTTTTGATCACAGCCCAAACTTTTTAAAAATTAATTAGTTAATTAATTAATTGTATATGAGTACACTGTCTTTGTTTTCAGACACACCAGAAGAGAGCATTGAATTTCATTACAGATGACTGTGAGCCACCATGTGCTTGCTTGGAATTGAACTCAGGACCTCTGGAAGAGCAGCCAGTGTTCTTAACTCCTAAGCCATCTCTCCAATCCCACAACCCAATCTTATAGAGGTAATTTCTTAATTAAGATTCCTTCCTCTGATGATTCTAGCCTGTCTCAAGTTGATATAAAACTAGCCAGCATATGCGTCCTTGATTCATCACTAGACAATGTTTACCAAAACAGTATGTCATATTGCTTTCTGTGGTTGATACCCTGGAAAAGTATATACCTAGGAACAAGACATCATCGCAAGAGTGTAAGATGGAATGAATAGGCTTTTCTTTTGAATAGTAGAAAGAAATGTTCTTCTAAAAGAAAGGTTGAACAAAGGTATGAAAGAAATTGACGATCTGGTTGTGAAGTCTTGTGTATTCCTCACTGAACTGTGTAAGCCTCACAGCATCCAGACCCGTGTTTGAAGACAGTACCATTCATGAGACAGCACCATACCTGAGGACATGAACAAAAAGTGGAGATCAGAAGGCCATTTCATAGTAAACAGCTGTAGGAAGCTGGGCGGCCATCAGAGGGAATGGGTAAATAATCAGGGGTTATGCACAATCCGGTCTCCGTTGTAATGGTGACAAGGGACCAGAGCTTTGTGCTGCTCTGTTACGGTCGATTAGAAAGCAAGGCACAGTGAAGGGGAAACGTAAGGGCTCTTTGGAGAGTTAGTCGTGTTGGGTGGTGTTCCGCTGGGGCAAACCCTTGAAGGAGTGTGTTCCCGAAGTGGACAAAGGCAGACTCGTGAAGGAACGTTTCACTGGAGCAGACAAAGGAGAGAGGATGATCTGCTGAAGCAAACACGTGAAAGGACATGTGATGAAGGGTTCTTTGTCACCAGCACGCGTGTATTGGTGTGCCTTACATTGTGCAGTTGACCTGCATTTGTCGGGACTCCGAGGACTCAGGCTGATTGGATGCACATGCTGAGACAAGGGACGTGGAGGATGAGTGATGTTTGGAGGGTATAAAGAGGACTCCATGGAGTGACGGAGACAGAGCTTGGCTTGCTGATACAGCTCGCTGTGAAACACTTGTGGGTCTCAAGTCTTCCCTGAGGCACAGCTAAGAACATCTCCTGGTGCCACTCCATGTCCCTCCTCAGCCTTGGCTGTCTCTGCTAGGTCCTGTCACCACTGTTGGTAATCCGACCCTACTGAACTGAACTGCTGGTGTATCTGTGAGGTGTTTGCGAGTGGACTGAGCTGCTGCTGCTGACCTGTGAGTTGAACTGCCCATTTCCAGACAACACAGGTGGGAGTTGCTCCAAAGAACCTCTCTAAACAGGTCCACTTCCCCTCCCTCAGCCCTGTATCCTTTCTTTTCCACTACTCTGGTGGGTGGTGGGTTACAAAGGAGGTTAAAGCATTTTAGAACCACCATTTAAAATAAGGTTTGGAAAAAATAAAGTTATGGTACAGGAGCTGGCTAGCTCAGCGGGGAGAGTTCCTCCTCCCAAGGTTGGTGGGTTGAGTTCAAACTCTGGAACCCATGTGGTAGAAGGAGAAATCCAGTTCCCTCAACTGTCCTCTGTCACATGACCATTGTGGCACATGTGTACCTACAGGTACAGAAGAGGCTATTGGGTTTTCCGGAGCTGGCTCAGAGGCGGTTGTACATTTCCTCACATGGGTGCTGGGAACTGAACTCAGGTCCTTTGCAAGACCAGGAAGTGGTCTTAACCACTGAGCCATCTCTCCAGGCCTATGAATAGATAGTTGCTGCTTCTTATGACTAATGTCAAGATTGACAGGCCTGGGTGAAGTACCTTGAATCTCCACTGTTCTCCACACTTAACAATGTGCTGTAGTACTTCTGAATAAAGTCTTGAAAGAAGAAATGGTGGGTCTGTCTAGGGCCCCCGAACCAGAACATGCAAGTAGGGGTGCAGTAGACTGTTGCAGGCTGAATTGTCTAGGGCGAGAGTCTCAGAGCCTTTTCTGGCACTTCAGCTCACATCAAAAGTGAGGGACAGCCAAGGTAACTCGGGGGTAGCCTAGTTTGGCACTTTCTCCCATTATTCCTTTCTGAGCCAGATACCCACCTGATGTTTTTCCTTTGTTTACAGCTGGCTTCTCACACACCTCTTATGTGCACTTTCCATGCCTGTGTGTGTGTGTGTGTGTGTGAGAGAGAGATGGGGTGCCCGTGTGTATGTGAGACTTTGTGTTTGTGCAGTGTGTGTGTGTGCATAAGTGTGCCTCTGTTTTTCTCTATCACTCTCTACCTTACTCCCTTCAGACAGGATCTTTCCTGGAACCTGAAATCCTCTAGCCCATTTCCTCGACCCCCTACTTCCCACAGGGCTGGCTGCAGCCTTAGTAGTCCTCTTACCTCCCCTCCCCCAGCTCCCAGCACTGGAGTTACAGGCATGTGCACAGCCTTCTACGTTGGCACAGAGATCCACAACCTGGCCTTGCAAAGCAAACACTCTTACCACTGAGTTATCTCTCCAGCTTTGTATGTGGAATTTGTGGGTCCCGGGAGTGATGTTTGATATTTTCCCATCCTGCATGTTGTTCTTTGACCCACTTTGTTTGCTTACAATTTTGGGAAGCCCTAGAGTCAGTCTCTCTCCCTCTCTCTCCCTCCCTCCCGCGCTCTCTCTCTCTCTCTCTCTCTCTCTCTCACACACACACACACACACACACACACACACACACACATACACACACCCCAGAATCATGAGGGTTTCAATCTCAACTGTGCCCTTACTGGCTTTATAAACGAGGTGATTCATTACTCAGTGTGGCCTAGGATCTAGGATTCCCGCTGTTAGACGAGAAAAGGTAGGAGAAATGAATTAAGGCTTGGTTTTGCTCTCACCTACTTGCCTGCCCCCATCCTTTATCCTGGAGGTGTGGTTATTGTTTGGTTGAGATGGGTTTTACACATCACTCACATTCCTATTTATAATGGTTAGGCTGTAGTTGTCTCCTATCATTTTAAAAAGATGCATCTCAGGCTGACGTATTTATTTTTCACCTCAAATTCATGGCCATTTGAAACTAAAGCTTTGGAAGTTGATAAGATGGGGCATTGTGTGGTGACATTTGTTGAATATGTTGAGTAAGGACAACAGATAGAATTCCCCTACTTTATGGGCTGAAAGGTTCACACAAATCCAACTCTTGAGGATTAAGATCCAATAACTTCTATCTTAAAATGAACAAACAAAAGACACAAAACTCTATAGGTGTCTTTAGTTCATTTTAAATATACTTTAATTTTTTATTATTTTTCCTGAGGAACAACCTTGAACTTCTCTGCCTCCTGGAATGACAGGTATGTGCTACCGTGTACGGTTGATGCAGGGCTGGTTTGGAACGCAGGGCTTCATGCCTGTTGTCCATGCACACTACGGTAGAGCTCCAGCCTCAGCTTCCATGTTCTCTTTGTTAAGATGCATTACGTATACAACAACGGAGGCACAGAGCACGCACTCCCCTTGCGGTGTGATGTCCTTGTCTGCGACCTTTGAACTCCTTCCTTCCAGATGCTCATAAAATACACACCAGGCTGTGCTGCCAAACACAGAACCTGTTCTGTTGACCTGGTACCAATCACCAATCCCCTCCCCAGGTCCCCCAGCCTCTAATGACCACCATACCACAATCCACTTAACATTTTTTTAAAGCCTCCACATACTAGGGCTTATTTCATGTAACTTAATTTTAGTGGTTGACCTGCTAGAGTGTCCTCGGCCCCATACTGGTTAGAGGTGGGAAAGGAAGATAGGAGAAAAAGGAATGGTTGAGGCCACTCAGAGGATTTGCCCATGTTACTAACACCTCCTCCCTCTGTGACTGCGTAGGTCATCAGTCTGTCTGCCGAAGAGCCAAGACCTACAAGCACTGGCTTGTAAGCAGGTGTCAGTTCTTCCTCCAGATTAGGGCTATTTTTTTTATTCTCAAAATATTATTTAATCATACTGGTTTTGCTAGCACATATTACTGTATACAACTGGGTTTCATTGTGATGTCTTACCCCATTTGTCTTTTATATTCAGTATCCCATTACCTGCTTTGTCTTCCCTCCCCCGTACCTTATTTATATAATTTTTAAATTGATGATTATTATTAGTGCGAGGGGGCACGTGTGCCATAGTACATGTATGAGAGTCATATATAACTTCTTGGAGTTAGTCTCTCCTTCTACGTGATTCCTGGGGCTCCAGCTAAGACCACCAGTCTTCCATGGCCACTGCCTATAGCTGCTGAGTCAGCTCTTGAGCCCCTGGCTTAGCTAAGGTTCATAAAAGGACAATGGGAGATTTAAAAAATGAATCTCCAGAGTTCTAGATATGCGCACAAGACATTTTCCTTTCTCTGCTCCAAGTTGTATGGAATAGCATTCAGGTGTGAGCCCCTGCTTTCTGGCTTTCTTGTTTCGGAAGGCCTGTTAGACTTAGACCTCTGCTATCATGGGTGACAACTCTGGATAACTTTATTCTTAACTGGTGGCTGCTTCAAAGATTTGACTCACTGTTTTAAAAACATCTACTTATTAACTGACAGTTTCATGCAGAACATATTAGTCACGTGTCACTCCTCCTTCTTGGTGCCAACATGTCCCCATGACTTCTCATTTTTCTTAAACCACTGTGTTGGAATATTGACTGATCTTGTTGGTTTGACTTTGTGCGGATATTCAGAGTTGCTATGAGTTCATGATTATGACAGCCACGTCATATCCAGAATGAAGCATTATCACAGTACACGTCCCTTCTCTGTCTCTTGCTTCTATTTTTCCTGCCCTCCTTTCTAAAATGTACCCTGAGCCTTGAGGATTCTTGATATACATACATACATACATACATACATACATACATACATATATATACATATATATATATATATATATATATGTCTTATTTAGGACTGAACAGTCCACAGTCACTTAACTCAGCTTGGACTAGTTATGAGTCCCTGTGCTAAGTGCTGACCATCACAGAAGCAGCTATTCTGGCCAGGGTCAAAGGCAGCAATGATCTATGGGTATTAACACACAGAATTAGAACATGGCTGTTCTGCAACATGGCTGTTTAGCAAGACACAGGTCCAAACACAAAATCCTGTGGTGTTAGCCTCAGGTCCAATCAGAAAGAAGTTGGTTACCCTTATAGTGGTCTTGCCCGGCAGGTCGGTATTGTCATATTCACAGTTCAGCAATGGGAGATACTATTAATGCCGTTTCTCACACAGTAAGCATGGTGCCTTCAGCACTGGGAATGCTAGACAGTAGGGAAGCGGTTGACAAGCCCCTTCAGCTTGACTGCTCCCTGTCCTGACTCTAAACTGTCCTGTGTCTGACTCACTCTGTTTCAGAAGAAATGACTGACAAGTTTGAGGTTATTGCCTACAGCGATCCTCTTCTGAGGTCTCAGTGACAGCACCACAGATTAGGGAGATTTGGACATAAGCATCTTGTCCAAAGGCTTCTTACACATGTTTCTTCTTGGTTGCAGTGTGTACACGTGATTCAGAACATGAGCTCGGGGCATTAGTTGAATGAACAGTAGTCATGATTTGTTTTTCCAAAGAGAAGTAGAAAAATAAGATTACAAACCAAAATCAAGCATAGGATGTTGTGGACATAGGAAAATCAAAGCCAAACATAGGAAGTTGTTCCGCTTCCGGAATGTCATGTTTGAGGTCTGGATCATCCACAGCAAAACCTCATGTCAGCTCCTCTTAATCACGAGCCCTGGAGCCACACCCACGGGACCTCAAGGGGCAATGGGGAAGGAGAGGGGTGCGCCCCACTGTAAACTAAATGTGCCTGATCTCTCCCAGGCTTGGCTGCCAAGTTAGACCTTTGGGATCAGCTGTGTGACAGTCAGTGACAAAGGCAGAGGCTATGGCGAAGCGGACACTAACTATAGCTCACTTCTTGCCTGTCTTTAGTGCCACCTGCCATGTTCTTAGAACAATCACTGTAACTGTCACTTCCTTTATAAATGATTCAGTGAAAAGAGCTGGGCATTCGTCACCACAAAACTGACTCTGAGGTTGAACTTTCTAGAAGCCAGATGCAAATATTTGGCAAATTCTTTCCTCAACCTCAAGCTTCTTTTTTCATTATTGATTTTTCTCGGTATTCTTCTTTCTTTTCTCTTCTTTCCTCTTCTTTTTTTTTTTTTTTTTTTTTTTTTTTTTGAAAGTTTTACTATGTAGCCCAGGTTGGCCTCAAACTCATGGTAACTTCCTGTTTCAGCCTCCTGAGTACAGAGATTACAAACGTGGTCCAGCTTGTTTGGCTCCCGTTTGCCTATTCACATCCGTAACTTTTGCTTGTCTCTCAACAGTCTTACAGTGAGTCCATACCCAATACCTCCGAAGCGCAAAACGTTGTCGGAACAGAAGCAACTACAGCAAAGAGCCACCAAAGTTACAGCCTGTCTGGAGATTAAGTTCTACTAGTAAATATGAATAATTAATAAAATATTACCCATTTTAGAATCCTCGTAAAGACAGTAGTTAGAATGATTTGAAGGATGAATCTCATTTTAAAAGATGCCAACCGGGGAGACTTAGAGAGATTACTCAGTTAAGTGACTGAAACACAAGCAGGAAGACCCTCATTCTATCCCTAGTTCCCATGTAAAAACCTGGTTGGCAGCACGTGTCTATAATCTTGTTTCTGGGCAGGCAGAGAGCAGTGACACCCCAGAGCTCAGTGTCCAGGCAGGCTAGCTGAATCCATGATCCCTAGACACCAGTGAGAAGCTCTGTCTGTCTGTCTGTCTGCCTGTCTGTCTGTCTGTCTCTGTCTCTGTCTATCTGTCTGTCTGTCTGTCTCTCTCTCTCTCTCTCTCTCTCTCTCTCTCTCTCTGTGTGTGTGTGTGTGTGTGTGTGTGTGTATTAAGATGCCTCAGCGGATAAGAACAAGTACTAGCTGCTCTCGTAAAGGACCTGAGTTTAGTTCCCAATGTTCATGCCAGACAATAACTGCCTATGACTCCAGCTCCAGGGGGATCAGATGCCTCTGAAGGTTTGCACTTGTGTGCCCCCTCCCCCACATAATTAATAAAATAAATTTAAAACGTAAGGTGGACAGCCCCTGAGAGAGACCTAAGATTGAGATTGGTTCTTTCTGTGCATATGCACATGTATGTAGACCCATGCCCATGTGAACGCACACACCTGCATGCACACCAATTAAGTCACATGAAGTATTGAGAAGAAAACAACACTGGAATGGCAAGGAGCCAACTTGTGAAAGATCTAGACAGTGGGTGTCCTAGGCTGGATGTCAATCAGGCTCAAAGAGCATGAGGAAGGCAGGGCCTGAACTAAATTAGTGTTTGGAAGTAGCCCTTCCCGCTTTCGTTATGCATTTCATATTAAATATTGCATATTTACCTACATATCTTCTCTACAGTTGCATGAACAAAACTATAGACAGTCCTAATCACCTATTTTTCAAAGTTGGGGGTTTCAGATGTGTCAGAGTCCAAGGAGCTTTGAGCTTTGAGCAGTAACGGGAGCACTCCATGTGACATTAGGGCACCTGACCCAAACCTTCATCTTTAAGGACTCTGAGCCCCATTCCCTATTTTCTTCTGAAAGTAGTGCAACACACTTGCTCACTTGCTGCTGAAGTTCTGCAGAGAGTTCTACAAGTCCCCAGTACGTCACCTAGGGCCACACTCTACCCTGTCACTATGCAACAGGGTCCCTTCTTGATTATAATTAAGGACTTTTGCCAATAGTGATTCCGTGTTTCCTGCTGCAACACGAGGCACTCCGTGTGACAGGGGAACAGGCACAGTTTAGATTCTGTGGAGAAGTCCCAGTCCAGCTCCTCTGATGCAAGTGCTTCCCTCTGGGATTCAGGCCCCTAGAGCAGTGCGGTCTGTTAGGAAGTTTTGCAATCATGGAAATCTGCGCTGTCCAACATTCTTGCTGCTTTTTCATATGGCCACTGAGCACTCTGAAATGTGCCAAGTATGAATGAGGAACTAAATCTTTAATTACATCGAAGGGTAAACACCCATGTATGGTTGGATGGCTGTCTTTAGCTGGTGCATTTGTCTAGCAATGGAGGGAGAGGAAACAGGCTCTTCCGATGAGTCACTCCAGAACGCAGGGGGGTCATTCCTATCCCTACCCGTCAGTTTCCAGACCCATGCATTCTGTCTGCTATGCTCGTTGGTTTGCCAGCCTAGAAGAGGAACCTGACTTTGCAGAACACAACATTCAAGCTGATATCTTACCCAAAGCTTCAAGAAATGATTCCTTTATCCTGTCAAGGGACCAGTTCATTGGCAGTGAACGATATAATGAGACCAGCAGTTGCTTTGGTCATTTTTCCACTTTCCTCTTCCATGTGTATTTGGCTTAGTGTAATTTTTAGTCTGACTCTCCTTTTTTGGTATTAGTGTTGGCCAGAGATCTGGGGAAGCTGGTCTTTTTCAACGTGAAGTTCTATTTCTGGGTAGAAGGGGTCCTGTTTAACTTGCTAGGTAACTGTTGACTTTCTCTGACCATGGTATGTGCCCAAGGGTCTCTTTTATCTAACCGACTAGAAGTTTCATCTTAATGTTTAAGTGTTCCTACTTCTTCCTGTTCTTACCAACGCTCTCCTGCTATGCAATTTTATTATTTCTTAAAAAAAAAAAAAAAAAAAAAAGCAGTGTGTATGTGTGTGTCCAAGTAGGTATGCAGAGTGCAGAGGTTTACAGAGGCCAGAAGAGGGCATCAGATCACCTGGAGCAGGGGGTGTAGGCAGGTGTAAACTGCCTTACATAGGTGGGCACTGGAAAACGAAAACTTGGGTTCTCTGAAAGAACAACACTTTGTTTGTTTGTCTGTTTTTCCTTTTATTGGATTCTTTAAATTTACATTTCGAATGTTATTCCCTTTCCCAGTTTCCTCTCCAGAAACCCCCCCATCCCATCCCCCTCCCCCTGCTTCTATGAGGGTGCTCCCTCCACCCCTTCTTGCCTTCCTGCCCTGGCATTCCCCTACACTGGGACATCGAGCCTTGACAAGACCAAGGGCTTCTCCTCCCATTGATGCCCGACAAGGTCACCCTCTGCTCCATGTGCAGCTGCACTTTTAATATTAAGCCATGTCTCCAGCTCCTGCTTCAGAGGGTATCCTGTAGTTTATTTTTTTTTTCCCTGATGGTTAACGGGCTGAGTATCTTTTCATGTACTTACTGGCCACTTGTGTATCTTTGAGAAATATCTACTCAGATCCCTGTCTAAGTACAATGGTCCTTCTGCATGCCAAACCCTTTCTTGATGCTTTGCTCTGACACATAAGAGGTTGCTTTTTTCACTTATGTTTTATAATAGTGGTGAAACATTATATTGCATTGTTCAATTATTTATCATTAATTTTCATTTGTATGAGGCCAGAAGAGAGTGTCAGATGTCCTGGGGTTGGAGCCACATAAGACTGGCTGTGAGTGGGCAGCGTGGGTGCTGGAGACTAAGCTCTGGTCATCTGACAGCACATCACGTCCTCGTGAGCTCTGCGCCATCTCTCCAGCCCTATGATTTTCAGATCTAACATATTAAGACATGCCGTGGCTGTGCTGTTGACTCTCATCAAACAACCTCTCCTCTCTGTATTTCCTATTATACAGTGGTGCAGGGCCCCACCCTAGCTCACCCTCCCACTTACAAATGGTTGGAAATGTCCTTTGAATCAGCGTGACAACTGACACTTTATTGCCACAAACCTCAGAGAATACTCAGTGTATCTCAGTCACCCCATATATCTCAGCAAATGTAGTATTTTGTTTGACAAGATTTTAATATGTACTTAATGTATTACATGTTTTATATTATATAAGAATATTATGTATATGTAGTATATGTATAAATAAACAAATAAATATAAAATGCTAGTGTAAAAAAAAGAAGTTGTTAGTTGAAAGTGAGGGGTCAGTAGGGGTAAAAGTTGGCAATGACGGATTACTAATGGGTGTTAGCCCCAATCAATTTATATATGTATGTGTGCATGTATGTGCATGTATGTGTACATGTGTATTCCCATGCATGTGTGTGTATGTGTAATTTTATGTTTGAGTACTTGCCTGTGTGTGTGTATGTGTTCCCTGTGTATGCCGTGCTCTCGGAGACTAGAAGAGGGCTCTGGATCCTTGGAACTGGAGCCGACAGTTGTGAGCCTCCATGTCTTTCCCTTGTGTAGTGTGATTTGAAAAAGCCCTACATCCCAGCTCTGAAAGCAGAAAATCCTGAAACAGGGTATATGGTCAACCTAGCAATAGTTTTGGTTTAGAAACAGTCTTCCTTCCTTCCTTCCTTCCTCCCTCCCTCCCTTTCTCCCTCCCTCCCTCCCTTCCTTCCGTCCTTTTGAATTTTTTCAATTTCAGTGAGAAGACATTCAGTTGTATGTGCACTCGGAGGCCAGAGGGCAACGTCAAGTGTGTTATCAGTCATTTATTTTCTGAACCAGGCAGGGTCTTTTGCTGAACCTTGAGCTACCCATGAGGCTCTGTGGGTCCGCCCATTTCTGTGCTGGGATCCCTGTCCCTATCCAGTGCTGGGATGGCAGGTGGGAGCCATCACACCTAGCTTCTTACGTGCTGCTGGGAACTGAACTTCATCGTTTCCACTGCGAGAACCTTATGAACCGAGTCATCTCTCAGGCCCTGGAAATGGTGTTTCTTACTAAAAGGCAGCAGAGTATGACATCCCCAGGTAACACCGTCCACTGCGGCAGCTCCTCATCACCAATGCTCACACTGGCTCCTCCCACCCGCCCACCAAGGAGTACCCTGTAGTAAGTTGGCCATTTTCAGAGCCGAGAATATCAGACACTGAATCAGCAGGCTCCATGATCCTAAGCTTCTGTACCTTCAGAACTATGAAAATGAAGCTTATCATACACACACACACACACACACACACACACACACACACACACACGCACACGCCACAAAGGTGCAGTGCTCACAGAGCTGGAGTTACAGATGGTGTTGGGCCACTCAGAATGAATGCTTGGAACTGAACATGGCTTCTCTGCAAGAGCAGTACATGCTCTCAAGCCCTGAACCATGCCACCTGCTGACACTGACTTTCTCCTTGATGTCCCTATTTTGTTCTAAGACAACCCACTACACAGCATTTATCATGTCTCCTGTGGTCACTCTTCTTTTATGGTCAATGGGTTTGACATGATAAAGAATTCTGTTCAGACATTTTAAAGCATGACCATCACCTTAGCTTTATTAGCTGCCTTTTTGTGACTTAGCTGGATGGGGCTTGTGGCCTTACTGTACATTTTGAGGCACACAGTAGTACTGATGAAGCAAACCTTGGTTATTTAGTCAAGATCACCATACAGATTTTGATCTGTTTTATGTTTCAACTCTATTGGGAATATTATCTAATTTCCCTTATGACTTCCACTTTGACTCATGCGTTATTTCATAGCGTGTTGCCTAATTATCAAGTATTGGGGGGTTTTCCAGATATCCTTTGTTATTTACTCGTAATTCTATTCTATTGTGGTCAGGGAACATTCTTTGTATGATCCAAATGCACTTAAACTTGTTGAGATTTGTTTTCCCGTCAAGAATGTAGTTGCACCTCCAGTGAATGGTGTGTATGTGTTCAAATACGTATCCTGTGGTTGGGCTGAGTGTGGTTCAAGTGGCAGCAAGGTCAATGGGTTACTAGTACCTTCTAGGTCTTCAATGTTCTGATCAGATCTCTGTTCTTCTGACAGCAGAGAATTGATATTTCATTATAACTACAGATTTCTACTCAGTTCTCACAGCTTCTCTGTTTTGGGGGGGGGGAGGTTGCCGTTTTTCTGAGACACAGTCTCACTGTGTAGACGAAGGCGGCTTCAAACTTACCTTCTACCTCAATCTTTCAAGTTCTGGGGTTGTAGGCACATGCTGCAGTTCTGGCTTACTGCTCTTGTTGACCCTTCATATGTTTGGATAGTCTTTGTCGAGCATAAAGAAAATTATGATCATTACATCTTCTGGACTAATTTACCCACCTATTATCAGCATAGATATTTAATTTTATCTGAACTCTAATTTGCCTAATATTAATATAGAGACTCCAGCTTTGGTTTGATTTGTGACTAAAATATTTTTAGTTACGCTCGTGTGTGTGTGTGTGTGTGTGTGTGTGTGTGTGTGTGTGTGTGCATGCTTGAGTGCTCACACACCACAGCTCATGTCCAGAGGTCAGAGGACAACTTGCTGGAATTAGTTGTCTCTCTCTACTCTGTGGGTCCCAGTGAGCAGACTCGGATGGTCAGACTTGGCAGTGGACACCATTCTTTACCCAGTGAGTCTTCTCACTGCCCCTGAACTGCTTTGAGTGATACAAAACAGTCAGTCTTCTCTTTTTAAATTAATAGGCTGACTTTTGAGTTTGGGAATTAAATTCCATATTCATTTGACCACTGAGCTAGCTATACCTCCAACTTTAAAAATATTTTTATTGAATTCAATTTGCTTACTTACTGCAAATGTGTGTGTGTGTGTTTGTGTGTGTGTACATGCACAGTTGCCTCAGCATGTCTATGGAATTCTTAGAACAACTTGTGGGAGCCATTGATCCCTTCTTTCCCACCATGTGGTTTCTACAGTTCTAACTCAGATTATCACATTTACCAGCTGAGCCGTCTCCTAGGTCCTGTCTCTAGCCTGTAGACTTTAATATTAGATAGGCTTTAGGTTTACAGAGAAAGTGCAGGAGGCGTTCCCACCTTCTCTGTCTTCCTCTAACATCTTGCATCCTGTGGTGTCTTTGTTCAACCCAATGAGCAGATGTCGATGCCTCATTGCAACCAGTAATCAAAGGTTACTGGAATTCACTGTGTATGTGATACGCAGGTCTATAGACTTTGACAAATGTACAGCAGCGTGTGTGAGCCCTTAAAGCATCACACATAGAATCATACTCTATACACCCCAAAAATTCTGCATTCCGTCTATTCATACCCCACTCTATCTCTACAACCACTATTCTTTGCTAACTATGTAATTTGATTTTTTCCACAGTGTCTTACTTACACAGTGAAGTTTATAGCCCTTCACATGAGCTTCTTTCACTTAACAATATATATTTATTTATAGTTCCTCCCTAGTTTCCTGTATGTTTCCCAGAGGTTCCTTTTTAATTTTTTTTAATGCAGAATACAATTTCACTGTACAGCTGTATCAGAGTTTGTCAGTCTTTTTTGTCTATTGGCTGAAAGCATGTTTTGGAAACCGTGAGTAAAGTTGCTGTAGCTTTTTATGCAAATCTTTTGAGGGAGTGTCCATTTTCAGCTCACTTGGCTAGCTACCACCGAGTGTGTGGTTACTAAATCACAGGCTAAAAGCATCTGGGTTTGTGTGAAACTTGCCAAACTGTCTTCCAAAATGACTGTACTGTTTCTTCACTCCTACTCGTCATGAATGAGGTTTTTGTAACTTCATGTTCTCACCGGCATTTGGTATTAGACACGTTTCTGCTTCTCACTGTTCTGCAGAAGCAGGTGAACAGCAGGGCTGTAAGAGTCTCACTGTTGTCTTCATTTGCAACAGCACGAGTCTCAGCAAGATAATTAGCATCTTTCTTTAAGTGTGTATGTATGTTTAAATGTGTATATTATAGATATATTAACATATACATATACAGATATGAAGATATTAAAGATATATGTTTACATACACATATATCGATTGTGTATATACATATGTATAAACATGCATACATATGAACATGTACGCTCTCTTTCATATACTTGCACACAAAGGAACACATGTATCCATGCACACACATCATGTGTGTCGCGTGCTTAGTGCTTCTGCAGATCAGAAAAGGATATCATGTCTGCTGGAACCGGAGTTATGGATGGTCATGAGCTGTCAGGTGATGTGGGTGCTGGGAGCCAATCCCTGGTCCTCTGTAAGAGCAGCCAGTGTTGTTAACTGCCCTTCACTCTGTCTGCCCCTATGTTGGAAATAGTTCTCTTCATTTGTTTACTTACAGTCACCTTTATTCTTTTGTGGGACAGGTCTGCGGACAATGAATTTTCTCAGCTTTTGTGTGAAAAGATTTAGGACTTTCGATTTCCAATCTAGCATATGACTAGAAGTTACTACTGAATCCTAAAAATAAATAAAAAAGATGACTAAACAGGGAGGAAGAATAAATGAATGAATAACACAGATGCCTCTGTGTTATTATCATAGAGGTAAATCTCAGGATAACTCCTGTCTCCCAAACTGGAGAAACAAAGAACCAAAACAAACAAAACAAAACAAAACAAAACAAAACAGGACTGAAACCCACCTACAGTCCTCAGAAGGGGCACAGAAGAAACTGAATGGTGATTGACAGGTCCCTGGGAGCTCTGGGTGGGCGATTTAAGAGATGAGGACTTTAGTGAGCTGCCAGGTATCCAGGCAACCACCAACCTTTCCATTGTGCCTCCAGAAGATCTTTCATAATCTCACAGGGAAGACTAAAACTAGAGGAAAGTCCACCCCTAATTCCAGCAGGGGAAAGAGAAAAGACTCACTTTGAAACATTATAAGATTCTGTTTTCCTAACCAAGTCTTGGGAGAAATTGCGCATCAGAGGGTAGCCTGCAGGGTGTTTTGTTTTTGTTTTTGTTTTTTGTTATTTGTTTGTTTTAAATCAGGTCCTAGGGAATGTGAGGAAAAGAGAACCACCTTCTTTAGGACACTTTTGCCATCCTTCTCCTCCTAAGGGGAACACCTAGGACACACCAGAGCCATTCACGTTCCAGGGCACCCAAGGGAGTGCGTGTGCTAGTCTGATGTAGGCGTGCTGGTCTGATGTAGATGTCTGGACCCACCTTCCAACACCCTTCTGCATTATACACCAAGTCAGGATCTCTCAATCAAGCCCAGAGCTTGCTGATATGACTGATTCAGCAAGCCGTTTCTGTGGATTACCCCCCTCTTTCCTTCTAAAGCTGAATTACAGTGAGCTTTGGGGGGACCTTAACTCTGGCCCTCATTTTTACATAGGAAGCACGTAACCTTCTGGGCTCTCTTCAGTTCCCCAAAGCACAAAGATCCAGCCTCAGAATGAGATCCAACTATGCTAAAGGTTTTGGAATGGTCTGACATGAATCTAAAACACTAACATGGTAAAGGACATAATGGGTTCTGGTGGGAGAGTCGTCCTAGGGAGCCACACAACCCAGGGAACTGACAGACTTTCCAGTTCCCACTGAGCAGCTGTCTCAGCCTCAGATGCATTTCTTACTGCACACAGCCGTGGCTGAGCAACCTCAGCCTCTATATTTGTGAAGTTATTTATGATGCCCCTCCCCCAACTCATTCCTCCCTTCACTTCTGTCCTCAAGGCATTTAGCCAGCTTTATGACAGAGCTTTAGTTTATTAACACTTGGGCCTATCCAACCTTAAAATCTTAATTAAAACATCATGAGGTTTTTGTTTTGTTTTGTGTGTGTGTGTGTGTGTTTTAGGTTTTGTGGGTTTTTTGGTAACTTGCTTGTACTTGAAAACTGTATAATCAGTTTTTTAGATGACAGTCTTTGTCACAATGTCTAAAGTTGGACCTTCCTGGGAGGGGCTGCTGGGAAGATCCAGCTAGGACCTATCCTCATATCTTACTGTCCTTTAATGTCAAAAGTGATTCCAGTTACCTTACTTTCTTGGGGGAGGGGCACATTTTGCGGTGGGGTTAGATTTCCATAGGATTTTTCCTTATGAGATTTCTTCTTCCAGTTTCAAAGCATGCCAATATGTCCATGCTTTCTTTATGGACTTTATATTTCATCATGACCTGAGTCACATGGAAGTTAAGGTGTCAGCCCAAGCCAGTGATGATGATTTGCTAACCAACACACTTTGCAAACCAAATACAAAAGCCTGGCTCTAATTTCTGGCTGTGCCCTCTCCACTTAAATTGTTCTCCGGGCAATAAAGTGTTTCCTCCTCACTGCTTTTGGGTGGGGGGTGGCTCTCATCTTCACTTTCTGGATGGGTCTATTGGGGTCTTGGTTCTGGTTCTGAGTAATGGATCCTATACAAGCATCTCGGGGATTATTCCAACTCCATCATGGTGTAGGAGGAGCTGAGGAGGAGGTGTATGAGCAGGAAGAGATGAGAGTTCTACATCTCCATCCAAAGGCTACTAGGAGAAGACTGTCTTCTAGGCAGCTAGGAGAAGGGTCTCAAAGACCAGTCTACAGTGGCAACAGCCTACTTTCTCCAACAAGGCCACACCTCCTCCAACAAGGCCACACCTCCTCCAACAAGGCTACACCTCCTCCAACAAGGCCACACCTCCTCCAACAAGGCCACACCTCCTCCAGAAAGACCACACCTCCTCCAACAAGGCCACACCTCCTTCAACAAGACCACACCTCCTCCAACAAGACCACACCTCCTCCAACAAGGCTACACCTCCTAATAGTGTCACTTCCTGGGCCAAGCGTATTCAAACCACCACAGAGGTTTATCACTGACCTCATTCTATATCTAAATACCTATAGAGAGATAGAGTCTCTATCACATATTCTATCATAAATCTAGTTAGCAAGCTTGCTCTGGAGCTTCCTAATCTCTGCCTTCTGTATGTTGGGATTGCAGGTTGCTATTATGCCTGCCAAGCTTTTCCATGGGTTCTAAGAATGGAACCTCTGGTTCTCAGGCTCATGAAACAAATGTTTGTTTTCTTTAATCACTGACCCATCTCCTTGGCTCCTGATATTTAACAGATTTTTAATACTGTTTTAGTAGTGTTTAAATATCTGCCCAGTGTCTGGGGACAGATAGATACCTTTGTCTGTCTTAGTAACATGCCTTTGCTAGGTGCATCCCGCACTGACTCAGTGAGGCTCAGTGTCCACAGTGCCTCCAACGTACACAGAATACCTTTTCATTCAGGGTTTTGTTCTATTTGTCATTGCTGTGGATGGAATTACAGCCTTTTTCTTGCTAAACAAGTCCTCTAATCACCGAACTCACAATTTTTTTTTTACCCTTAGTTGATGTAATTACATCAGCATCAGGAAAGAAAAATTTTAAAAAATTTCCCCCCTTAAGGTATATAAGGTACTTGCAGCAAGCACGCAGTGATGTGGGTTTTTGTTTGTTTGTTTTGATATAGGACTTGGTACTATGGGAAATGTGGTGCCAAACTCTAAGACAACCAATGAGATATCAAAGAAATAAAGTTTAACTTCTAAGAAAGGGGAGAAATGGGAGGCTAAAATGATTGGAGAATGTCACAAAATGCATGAAGTGTCAGACAAAAATGGTAAGTATGTACAATATGGTAAGTACTAGCTTACAGTCATTTTGGAGGCAACGTCAGTCTTTCACAAAACCAAACATATTCTTACCATCTGATCTAGCAACCCCATTCTGGTATTAACCCACAAGTTAATTAACATTAATTAATCAACAAGTTGAAAACTTAAACCTACATGATACTTCTTTATGAGCATGATGGCCAGAGAGGCTCCAGCCCCTTCCCCCCAAACAATACAGGCTGTTGCCACAGCAATAAGACCCTATTGTAGATGACATCACATACCTTGGTTGCAAGACATAGAGAAATCAAGCTAGAACTTGGGCCAGAATCTCCTCCCTGCTGGTTAGCTTTAGTAGCTATGGAGGCTGCCAAGAGAGAAAAGGCCATCAGTTGGTCTCCACTATAACCCTAAAACCTACAATACTAACCTTCCAGACAAGATGTGTCAGTCACACTGATACAATATGGCACAATGTTGTGAGGATGAACAACAACTCTGGAAGTCTCTCCACAGAGGATAATTCATGGCCAGTGTTTAAAGCTCAGTTAAGAAACAAAAAACAAAAACAAACAAACAAACAAACAAGAAACAACCATGGCTGGGAGGTCATAGGCCCTGTCAGAGAGCCTGCTGTCATTGAGCTACATTGGCATTACAGAAACCATGGATAAAACACTACCCTCAGCCTTAATCAAGGAAGCTTCTCATTGCAAACTCATGACTGGTCAAGTACTGGGACTAAGTGACCACTGAGTGCTCAGCCTTAAAGAAGTCATCTATACCACACTCTTAAGGGTCAGGCAACACCATAGAAGAGGGGGTGGAAACAAAGTGAGAGTTGGAAGATAGGAAGCAAGGCTGAAAATGTTATTTCTTCGGAACTCTTAACATAGACCAAGGACCAGCCAAGACATCCAACCTCAGGAAATGGACAACTACCACGATTCTTTGCCTATCTGTTGGGAGACTGTTGGATTAGCTAGACCACAGCCTCTAATAAATTTCCCTTTGGCGTATATTCATTCTATCAGTTTTGCTTATCTAAGGAACCCTGATTGTATAGAACATAAAATAGCCAAAACATAAATCTAATTAATAAAGTAAGACATCAAAACTTTAAAAGAAAAAGAAAACAGATGGCCTCAGAAAAACTTGCACATGGATGCTTTTTTTCATAGTTTCCAAACCCTATGTGCATCCAAGATGTCCCTCAGTGAGTGAATGGGAAGGATGGAACAGTCACACACTGAGACTATAGTTATCGAGCTCAAAAAGATACAGAGGCAGTTTAAATGCATGCAGAGGGAGGGCTGTCGCTGAGAGGTGTGTTTTGGAGACATGCTTGTTAATACTACAGAATGCATTTGTCAATGTCCTCAGAATATCCATGACAACATAAAGTGTGCAGTGAACTGTGAACTTGCTGCATTAACCACATGTCAGTATATAAGCTCATTGATAAAACACACATCCCAAAGTGAGTAGGGGACCTAACAGTCAGGGAGGTTGTATATGGGCAGGGATGGGGACGATATGGGAACTCTGTTCTTTCTGCTCTGTTTCTTGTTTGTTTGTTTGGTTTTGTTTTGTTGTGCAAATTTCTTTAAACCATCAAGTCTATCTTAGACTAATTTTAAAGATGGTTTCTCTAGGCACGGAGTTCTGGATTAATTGTTTTCGTTTGTTTAAAAGTCCCTCTGCGGTCTTGAGCATTTCTTGCAGGAACCAAACATCTGAGGATACTTAAGCCCCCTCCTTCTCAAAAACCCGGGCTAGTATCTTGACATCACCTTTGTGTATCATCTGTTACTGTTGTGAGAAGATACCCGACAAGCTTCAGGTTTATTTTGGCTGGTGGGTTGAGGTGGGGAAGGCATGGCAGCAGGAGAGGGGCAGCCAGTCACATCGTGCGTGTAGCCGGGAAGCCGGGAGAGATGACTGCCGGCGCTCCGCTCTCTGGCTGCACTTGGCGCACTCAGAAATGCTGCCATCTAGACTTAGCCTAAAGGAGACGCTCCTCAGGGGGGTGTCCAGAGATGTGTTTCCGAGGTGATTCTAGATCTGCCAAACGGGCAACCAGTATTAACCATGTATGTGCATATCCTTCGATATACTTTACTTTAAAAAGTTCTTTAAGATTGATTTATTTTATTGTGCGTGTTTTTCCTGCATGTATACCACATGCCTGCTTGGTGCTTGCAGAGAGCAGAAGCAGGTGTTGGACTTCCTGTAATTCACTATGGTCACCATATGAGCTCCGGGAAGCTTGCAAACCTGGCCCCTCTGCAAGAGCAACAATGCTCTGGATGACAGAGGCGTCTCTCCAGCCCTTTCTCTGATGTAAATCATCTCCAGACTTCATGCAGACACTGTATAATTGGCTATACTCTGTTGCTTAAGGAAAACAGCCTGTGGGGCTTCAGGACAGGCACATCTGCTGGGGGCTGAAATCCAAGTACACAAATGGATGAGCCTAAGGCCAACAGTGCAGAGCAAGTGGTGGAGAATCTGGGGCTGGAGAGATGGCTCAGTGGTTAAGAGCACCGACTACTCTTCCAGAGGTCCTGAGTTCAATTCCCAGCAACCACATGGTGGCTCACAACCACCTAAAATGTTATCTGATGTCATCTTCTGGTATGTCTACATTAAATAACTATTAAAAAAGAGGGGGATCTGTGAGACCACAGGTATGCCCATACGTCCCTTCACTTGCATGAATCCAGCACTCAGCTGGCCATATGCAAATTCAAGTTTTGCCTTTTTAATATTTTTATATTTTTAGTAATAAGTTTTTTTTTACAAAAGCCCACCCACATCATGACATTGACGATTAGTCTCCAGTTCTCAGACACCTTGAATGTCATGCTTACACATGCAGAAGGAATGGGAGGGCAGTCCCTTGAATCTTTCATGAGGTACCTCAACCCAGTCACAAGGACTCTATCCTTGTGACTAATCCAACGTCCTCTCCACCTCTTACCGCAATGGGCTTCAGGCCATACAGCTGTCAGGCCCGCAGTGAGCTTATCCAAGGCACTTTCTGGTTCATTTGTTCACTTCTGTATTTCTATTGTCTCTCTCCTAAGGTTTCCAGAGTCTCCTCATACTGTCCACGTGTTTATGCCTGCCATCCTTTTTTATTAAAAAAAAATCAAGGATTAACCTTATTAATCATAGATGTAGTAAATTCCCAGTTGGATATGTCAAATATCAGAGTCGTTCCCAAATCAACTGCTCTGTCTCTTAGCACATCTATTTTTTTTTAATTTTGATTACACACCAACATTATATATAAATTATATAAGCATTATTATTATTTTGTTGTTGTTTTCTGACGATGTGCCAAGTTTTAGGATTTGAAGTTTTTAGCACTTAGTTTTCTATCTAAGTTATTGGTGTGGGGAGTTTGGTCACTATGGTTAATAGGTAACCTTGGCTTTCTTTGTATTAATTTTTAAAATTTAGTTAAAATAATTACATCATTTTCTCCTTCCTCTTTTTCTCCCCAATCCCTCCCATGTGCCTTCACCTCTCAATCCCATGGCCCCTTATTCTTTAATTATTATTGCTAGCTTTAGACTTTCTTTAACTTTATGGTTGCCTTCAGTGGCCCCGCAGCTTTGACACACTGTGCTTAGGGCAGGTGCTGCCTCCCAGAGCACTTGCTTGTGTGTTTTGTGTTCCTGCTCTACGGTTCTTACAATTCATGACTGAATGTCAGAGGCATTCTCTCTGATACCTCCTCTTCCTCCTCTTTTTCCTCCTTCTCTTCCTCCTCCTCTTCCTCCTCCTCTTCCTTCTCTTTTTCCTCCTCCTCTTCCTCCTCCTCTTCCTCCTCCTCTTCCTCCTCCTCTTCCTTCTCCTCTTCCTTCTCTTCTTTCTCCTCTTCCTCTTCCTCCTCTGCCTCTTCCTCTTTCTCCTTTTCCTCCTCCTCTTCCTCCTCCTCTTCCTTCTCTTCTTTCTCCTCTTCCTCTTCCTCCTCTGCCTCTTCCTCTTTCTCCTCTTCCTCCTCCTCTTCCACTCCCTCCTACAGGAGCCATCTGTTCCTTCCTGCTCATAATTGTTTGCCTGGTGGGGGAACCAGCAAGAATGCTCTGTTATCCTTTTCCAAATTCTATATTGGAAACTGCCGAACAATAAGAACAGTAAATTACCTGGCCCCAAGTCCCCTGAGCTGTTCTACCTCTTTGGGAGAAGATCACACTCTCCTGCCTACAGGTGGGGAAGGTGTAGAGGAGGATTATGTCTGCCATGGAGGGAAGGCATCACTGAGAAGTCTGCAGTGATACAGGGCTAATCTGTCTTAAGAACACCTAATAAGGCCCATGCAAAGCAGCACGTGAGAGATGAAACTTCTCCCACACTGTATGAACAGCAAGGAGCTTCCTGCTCTCTCTCATACCAGCTCTTCTGTGCCTTTGGCATGGGCGCAGGTGGGCTATGTACAATCTGCAGTACCCAACATTTCTTCCATGTGTTCTGTGATGGGTGATCCAATGCTTGTGTTTCTTACCATTCTGGGGACTGTAAGTTTGTCTCTTAGGATTTTGTTTTGTTTTTCTTAAGACAAGGTTCCTCTGTGCAGCCCTGGCTATCCTGGAACTTACTCTGAAGCCCAGGCTGGCCTTGAACTCACAGAGATCCACCTGACTCTGCCTCCTGAGTGCTGGGATTAAATGCCCAGTCATCTCTTAGGGTTTTAAGTATTTTGATTACAGAGGGATCTGGGCATTCTCACTGGCTCAGGAAAGGTTGTGATTTAATAACATATCCAAATATTGTTATTGTTGTTGAGGATGTAGGAAATACTTTGTAAATTTCTACATCTGGCAATTTTTCTGTAAATTAATTTTTCTATAATCCATCCCATATGTTTCTAATACATAAATATGATTTCTTTTTATTTATTTGAAACTTTTAGATCTTTTGTGTATGTGTGTGTGTGTGTGTGTGGGTGTGTGTGTTATGTGCTTATGTGTATATGGGTAGGTATAGGGGCAGTGTGCATTCATATGTATGTGTACTGGGAGACTTCCAGCCCAGAGAAGGTAGTGGCAGAGAGCACAGAGTAGGACTCTGGTGATGGCTTTAATATCTGAGGGTCTCAGGACTTTCTGTAACTGTACTGAATGCTGATAATAACATCTAAAATGTCCCAAAACATTTCTTGAGGGTAAAAGGCTGCTGGCTTAGGTGATTGACACCTGTAGCCTAACAGCAGGGGATAAGTAATGTAGCCTTTGTTCTACCTCAGCTGGAACTGCTGGACTCTTTTAACTTTCAGCCTGCTTGTCAGAAGAAAAGGGGACACTTAGAAAAGTGATTATAATGTTTATTACTAAGTTGTAAAAAGTTTCCTATGAAAGCCATCTAAGGGGAAAAACCTGGAAAGATCCTAAGGGGGGGGGGATGGAAAAATTCTTCTACATGGGGAAAGGGAAAATGTTCTTCTCTCTCTCTCTCATCTCTTTTACCCAGATGCCTCTTGCTTGTCAAGCTAGGGGGAAGTTTGGAGCAAAAAAAAAAATTATTGAACCAAGAGAAGAGAATAGCATTCATAGAGAGAAAAACTTTTATATAGGCAAATATGCATAAATTTACATAAGTTCATATACAGATTCATGAATGTGAATTTGTACATTTTCACTTAGACCAGCTGGGCCCAGCTTTCTCACAACTACATTCTTACACACACACACACACACACACACACACACACACACACACACTCACATACTTACACACACACAACCATATTTACATATGCATACAGAGCAAAAGACCAAGCACCGGTGCAGAAAGAACTCACTCATTCTGGATAAAAAATGAGCTCCAATCTTTACTGTATAGAGAAAGAAAAAGCTTCTACCCCTTTAATGGTAAATGAATTAAACCCAAGTTTGTAAGAAAAAAAGCTTTGCTCCTTTTAATAAGATTAAGCCTGCCTTGTGTGTGTGTGTGTGTGTGTGTGTGGTTTTTTTTTTTTTTTTTTTTTTTTTTTTGCATTTGTAACACTTTATTTAAGAAGGAACCTATGTCTGCACTGCTATGGAAACAATGACGAAGACCAAGGGTAACACATCGGGGACAGTGCAGGCAGTGATATACATTGTTCAATATTTAATCAATGTATAACAGTTAAGGAAAGTCTTGTCCTTATTAAGAGAACATTTTTGCATACACCGCCTTCTCTTTATCTTTCTGTGCCTTTATCAGTTGTTTGACTTTAAGCAATTCTGCCTGGATAGCTTTATCTCCTGGGGCTATCTCCTGCACCTTCTCAAGATCAGCCAATGCTTGATCACATTTTTTTAATCCTTGCCATCCTTGCGCTTTTCCGTATAGTGCTTTCGTATTTGAAGGGTCCATTTCAAGAGCCTCCAAGCAACTGTCAATTGCCCCATGCCAATTTGACATCTTCAATTTACAAGCGCCAATATTTAGCACACAACTTAAGGCTATAGGTTGCAGTCTGGATATATCTGCTTTCTCAATAACGGCCTTTGAACTATCCATGTACCTTAAAACCTTCGCATGTTTTTTAATAGCCATCTCCCAGTTCTGAGACTTGAAAAAAGTATTTCCAATGATTTTTAAGTCTTCAGATATTAATAAAATTTTATCTACATCTTTTAGATCTATATCTGCATCCTCAGGAAAATCTGGATGACTGTCGCCAGAGCCATCTTTGGGGAATATGCCCCAGTCATCCCCTTCTTTCAGTTCTCCACATTCTGCAATCACACACAGTTTAGCAGGCTTTTCACCATTCACTTCTACATTCTCAAGCATCCTTGCCACACCTAGTCCTTTTATTACTTGACCAAATACCACACGTTTCCCATCCAAATGAGGAGTTGGAACTATTGTGATAAAGAACTGAGAGCCATTTGTATTGGGGCCTGCATTTGCCATGCTCAGCAAACCCTCCCGGTCATGCTTATAATGAAAATTCTCATCTTCAAATTTTTCACCATAAATACTTTCTCCTCCTGTCCCATTCTGATTTGAGAAGTCTCCACCCTGAATCATAAATTTCTTAATAATTCGGTGAAAAGGACATCCTTTAAAATGGAGAGGTTTCCCAGTTGTGGATCCAGTGCCTTTTTCTCCTGTACACAATGCACGAAAATTTTCTGCAGTTTTGGGAATGATATCTGCAAACAACTCTAAAACAATTCGTCCAACTCGCTCCCCACCGATGTCCACGTCAAAGAAGACTCTCCAGGTTCTTGGAATTGGAGGGCTTGGCTGCTGGGAATGGGTGGGACATCTTCACTGCCGGCGCTGGAAAGCGTGACACTGGCCTGCCTTGTTATTAGGAAAGGACCTGTTCTGTCCCGTGGTGAGGAGAGGCCTGCTGCTCCTTCTGCTCTCTGCAGCTTCTCGTTTCCTCTTTCCCTCTGCATTCTGCACACGATCTCTTAGTATTTTATGTTACCTATAGCCTCTAAGTTATCCTCCTCTGCATTCTCCTTCTCCTCCTGCTCTGAAGTCACAACAATGCTCTTACTCTCAACACCTTTTCTGCCAATGCTATGCTTATACTTCTAAGTTCTTGAGTTCAGTTCTAAAAAGTGTTCTGTCTAAAAACTTCTCAGTTCAGTTCTTCTCTCGGCTCTGTTCTCAGCTCAGTTCTGACTCTTCTCTTTGGCCTCAGAACTTTAACATCTTTGAGAAGACGTGATCACGTGTCAAAAAGTTATCACAATTTTACACAAAAAAATCAAATAATAAATTGAAATAGAAGTTTACAACAGAGAATGTTTATATGCATATGCATTAGGAGTAATTATCTAGCTAAACATCCATCCCCTGTCTCAGCTCCACAGGTTCAGTGAAGGTTTAAAACCATAACTAAGTTATTAGTGAAGTTTTGTATAGATACAGCCAGTCAATATTTTATCCTCTGTCCTAGCAGCTATAATAAATCGTTAGTTCCCTTTTTATGACCTTTGATTAGTTGTTCTACAACCCCTTGGAATGTGTTCTGAGTAGAAGAAAGTCTAGTTCCAATCTAAGAGCAATTAACTGGGAGACTGGCCGAGTTCTCACTGCAGTTTTGACTATCAGCAAAGGACCTAATAGCAGTCCCACTATAAAAAAGAAAAAACTTAGTAATCATTGATATAACTTTAGGAATTCCTATATGATCATCATTAAGACTTAAAGAGTTGTCTATTTGTCTACATAGGATCACTACAAGACAGTACAGCTTTGTGGATCTGCAGATATCTACTCCTAAGGGGTGTGCTATTACTTAGTGATGGTTATATATGTTTAATAATAACAGGAAAAGCATATTAATATCAGGAATCTTTTCTACAATGAATTCCCTTACAGTCTTGCATAATAAAGGAGAATCTATCACAGATTATAGAATACTCTGAGGCAGATCATCTCAGGATGATCACCTGCTAGTTATTAGCTTGTTCCATTATGGCTCCTGACATATGTGTATGCTTGAGGAAGCCTAAGATTAACATCAGATGTCTTCCACAATGATCTCTACATTATTGTTTGAGACATGGTCTCTCAACAAACCTGGAGTTCACCAGCTGTGCTGGCAAACGAGCCCCCAGCATGGAGGCTCCAGATGTGCAGGGCTGCACCTAGCTTCATATGGCAATGGTCTCAGCTCAGGTCATGTTCACAGGACAGGCATTGTTCTAACTGAGCCATCTCCTCGGCATTCAAGTTTGAGATTTATTTACCTCAAAGTTCCTTAGACAATGACTTTAAAAAAAATCTGGGCAGTTTTGTTTAACCATTTTCCCCCTTATTTTTGTTATAATATGGTAAAAAAAAAAACTCTGGACAACAATATTTTGCTTTGGGAAATATATTGTGGTTCTTCTTATGAGTCTTTAAGCAAAATGTATAATCAATATTTATAAAAATACAGTGTTTCTTATCTCTAGTAAGCTCGGTTTATTTATTAATAGTAGTCAAATTTCTGGATATTTCTCTATTCTGTTAACGTTAAATTAAGCTTAAAATGCATATTATGATTACAGTTTTATCAATTTTGCAGTCAATCCTTTTTTTATTATTACTTTGATTATTTTAAAGCTATAATTCAGCCTAGGAATACTTATGAATATTTACTTTTACTTTGGATTAAAACAAACTAGTTTCATTTTCTTTAGCCATCTTTGTCTCTTAATCCTTCTGATTTCTCCTCATCTCACGTTTTCACTTAGTTTGTTTCCATCTAGTGTCTATGTCTACTTTCGAACTCAACACTAAGACAGAAAGAGTCCCCGTGTATGCAGACTTTACAGTATTGTAAAAATGACTGTGTTGTCAAAAGCCACCCACAGATTCAGTGTAGTCAGCGTTATCAAAAGGCCAGTGACACTCTCCTTAGAAAAAGCAAAATTAGTCCTACATTGATCTAGAAGCTGCAAAGACCTTGAATACCTAAGCAATACTGAACAAACCAATGTATACAGACCAGTATAGTATGGTGTGGGTACAAAGAACAGAAGCAAAAGTTGACGTACAGGCGATTCCACTGGGCCCCTCCCACAGACCTTGCAGTTGCTTATGGTGTCACCTGCCGCCATGTTCTCATGCTAATTAAGTTACCCAAAATCCCTAGGAAGCCAGTCATCAGCTGGTCACTAAAGTTACCAGTGGCCAGTGGCTAGAAAGACAGAGGTGGGACTTTAAGGATTCTGAGGAAGGGACTAAGGAAGGAGGAAGAGGGAATTCAACCATGTTGAGGGCATAGGAGATAACACAGGAAAGGTGCTGCACGGTGAAGCAGCCAGCATGAAGTACCAGGGAAAGCGGCCCAGGAGGGCTGCCCAGCAGGGTCCAGGGAAGCAAAGACATCTGTTGGAAAGAAGACAATCCCCAACAAACGGTGCTGGGGAAACAAGTAAAAGACTGAAACTCATATCTCTCGCTCTGTGCAAAATTAAATTTAAAATAGATCAAAGAGCTTAATGTAGGACCCGAGGCTCTGGAGTTGCTAAAGAAAGCACTGAGAAAGTGTCAAGACATAGGCAAAAGCAGTATATAAAAGCAAGAATTGACAAATGCAATGGCATCACATTAAAAATCTTCCACACAGCAAGGCAGACAATCCAGACAGAAGAAAGCAAGGCAGACAATCCATAGAGTAAAAAAAAAGGTCTGGAGCAGTAATTCCCAACCTATGGGTCAAGACCCCTTTGGTAAACCTCTGTCTCCAAAAGTATTTACATTATAGTTCATAACAGTAGCAAATTTGCAGATATGAAGTAGCAACAAAACATAATTTTATGGTGGGGGGAGGGGTGTCACCACAACATGAAGAACTGTATTAAAGGCTCACAAAGGTTCACAGCATTAGGAAGGTTGGGAACCACTGCTCTAGAGAATGGGAGAATATTGTTGTCCGATACCTATCTGATAGGGGATTAGAAAATTCAAGGAAAAAGAATATTCAAAGGGCAAATGGGAAAATGAACTAATCGGATGGTTTTCAGAAGGAGCATGAATGGCAGGTAACACACAAAGAGTTGTTGGGTAGAGTTAGCCATCAGGGGAGTGAAAGTTAGCACTACCTAGAGTGTCCCTTCAACCAGTGCAAATGGCGATCATGAAGAAATCAGTGAATGGCACTGAGTATTCTCAAAGGAGGAGCACTCTCACACTTGGAAGGCAGGGATCTCACTTAGTGTGGCCACCATGGAAGTCTGTATAGAGTCTCCTCAAAACACTAGAAACAGAAACATCACATGATCATCTGAAGTCCAAGTCAATCGATAACAGGTATCTCTCTGCACCTCTGTTTATGGTGACACTGTGGAACCAGTATAGATGCCCAGCAATGGGGGAATGTATAAAAAAGACATGGCATATACACACAGTCATGTACATAGTTCAGCCATAAAGGAAAATGAAATATGTCATTTGCAGAAAAAAAAAATGGATGGAGGTGGAGACTGTGTTAAGCAAAATAAGCCAGGCTCTGAACAACAAATATGACATGCTTCCTCTCAAAGCAGACTCTAGATAACAGGTCATTTTTAAAGACACGAAAGAGAGGAGATACTCTTTGAAAAAAGAAGGAACTCAGCAAGAGTTGAGGGAGAGAGGGTGGAAAGGTGACTGTCACCCAAATACCTTAAAGGTGATGTATGCTGATATATTAAAATATATGCAACGGGCATTTTAAAATAATAATAATAAGACTCAGGTCCAAGTTTACTGCCATCTTTTGTCCAGAGCAGTGGTTCTCAACCTTCCTAATGCTGTGACCCTCTAATACAGCTCCTCATGTTGTGGTGACCCCCAACCACAGCATTATTTTTGTTGCTACCTCATAACTACAGTTTTGCTACCACTATGAATCATAATGTAAACATCTGTACTTATGACAGGGTCACTCTCCACTTGGCCAAAGCGAGCATTGTCTAGGCTGAAGGTCTCCCAGCATGCTTTTCTCCTCCGGTCATGCTATGTTTGGTCAGCATCTTTTCCCAGTCTACTTCCTCATTCTCTCTGCCTACCACTCTCCCCATGGCTGTGTTTCCATCAGTTGATATCCGAGTCTGGTCAGCACCTGTTGGGATGTTTAGGTTCTTGTGTCCTGGGAAACAAAGACAAAAACTGAACAGAGACATGTGGATAGTAGCAGTCTCGGAGAATATTGATCAGGAGTGTAAGTGTACTTGAAATGTACACTGGAGGCAGAGCTGGGACAGAGGCTAGACGTTCTGTGGTTGGGATGGCCGACCAAGGTCAACACTGTGATTTAAACCTTGGCACACCTGACATTTTGTTGATTGCTAATTGGTCTGGAAGGGCCCAGCCCACTGTGGGTAGCACCATCCCTAGACAGGTAGCATAGGCTTTATAAAAAAGCTAGTTGAACAAGCCAGTAAATGTTGTTCCTCTGTGGACCCTGCTTCAGTTCCTGCCCTGCAGGGAGGTGATCCTCCCTAGGTCATTTGCATAGCTCTGGCTTTCTTGTGCTTTTGTACACAGCGGGCTTTCCCCACACAAGTCCTTTCTGTTACCTGTGGGCCTTTAAGAGGTTTCCGGTCTCCTTTTATGCAAATTAGTTTATTTCATATGCTAATCTAATAGGCATTCTGCACCTCACTCTGCCCCACCCTCTTGCCTCATTGTGGTCATCCTGACCTCATTTCTTTTCCTTAACTTTTTTTTTTCTTTGCTGCTGACTACCTAACCTTTCTCCTTAGAGGACTTCTCAAATTTTTACCTTCTTTCATCAAGGACTCAGCACACTAGTTCCCTCCTTCAACACTCTTTTTCTGACAGCACCACTAAACTACCCTGTTCTGTTACTGTTTTCTCTTTGAAATGTGTCCCACTTTCATCTCTTGTTGTTGTGATAAAATACAAAAGCAATTGAATGGAATAAGGGTGTGTTTGGCTAACAGTTCTGGGTTTACACTTTACCACTGTGTGGGAGGGAGAGGGAACAGGACTCAAGGCAGCAGGAACTGGAAGCAACTGGTCATATCATATCCACTGTCAAGAACAGAACACACGCATTAAGCATGCATTCCAGTGCTCAGCACACTCTCCAGTCTTACTTAATCTAAGATCCTTTACTTAGGGAATGGTGCTGCCCACAGTGGGCTGGATCTTTTCACCTTGATAGTTGTATTCAAGGCAGTCTTCCACAGACTTGCCCACAGGCCAACCAAATCTAAACAATTCCCCATCAAGACTCCCTTTCTAGATGATTCTAGATCATGTCAGGTTGACAATTAAAACTAACCCTTCCACGTGTTTATGCACATCTGAAATATTCTTGATCCTGTTATGTTTACTTAGTGAGAGTGGATACCTGGTATGAGTTGACAGCTATGCTGTGTCCTTGAATGGCTTCAGGGACTTAACCTGACTAATGGCAAGAACAGACAGACAGATGGACACACAAAGCTTCCAGAAGGACTGGGCTCCTGGTTAGAGAAACTGCAAACCCCAAGAACCTTAGTGTGTTTATTCCGTAGAGTTGGACAGGAAAGTGGGGTTATTGTTTACAGCTCAACAAGGAAGTGGGGTTTACAGGCATACATACAGATAAACAAGGAGGAAGGGATTATGGTGTGCAGCTGGGTCAAGAAGATGGCTTAACTAATATTTATGAGCCGTCTCTAGGGAGTAGTATTTAGGCTGTAAACTTGCAGGGCAGTGATGTGATGGACATTTTTAGCACACACTATCAGCATCCACACATGGGCCCAAGGAAGGCTTTTCAGTTTTCCTTGAAGCTTCATCTCAGGTTGTGGGGAGACCTTGGCATTCCTCCATGGGTCTGCGGCACTCGCTGGCCAAGCGGGTATCAACAGCATGCATGCTCTGGGCTTCGTGCTCCCTACACAGCTCTATCCTAACATCTGAAGGCTCTTTGTATCTCTTCCTATCTCAGGAATTTACTTGATTGTTGGCATGTATGTGTACATGTGTGTGTGTGTGTGTGTGATATGTGCTTAAACTGTGTGTGAATGTGGAAACTAGAGGCAGGCATTGGGTGTCTTTCTCAATTAATCTCCATATCATCATCATTATCATCATTATTGTTATTATTTTGCTTCTATTTTATTGAGTTTTTATTGATTCTTTGTGAATTTCACATCATGTGCCTCATTACCACTCATCTCCCAGTCCTTCCATATCTACCCTCCGCCCTTACAACCTCTCCCTCAAAAGAAAACAAAAAATAAAAATTCAAACAAGCAGGAACTCCATCTCTCTGCAGAGGCTGTGATGTGTTACAGTGTGTCCCACAGTATACCCTTTTGCTCAAACAGCTTTGCTTGCAAATGATGAGTCATTGGTCTGGTTCTAGGCCTCTGGCTTCTGCTACACTGTCAATACCAAATCCTTACCAGGACTCCTCTTGGATATTCCTATTGTTGCCCTATGTCATGGAGATCCTGTAGTCTTGGAGTTGGCACCTTCCTGTGTTCCAGCAGATCAGAGATGGGATAAGGGCTGGGCTGGGCTAACTCAAAACCCTGAGTGGGTCAGCCAGCCAGCTCTTCCACACCATCACCAGGGTCAGCTCTCTAGCCTGTGGCGGGTAGGTTATCTCTCAAGGGCTGTAGCCTACAAAAGGGAGGGCCAGCTTTCCCACATGCCACAGCTGCTGGGGAGGTGGGGTCAGCTCAGCTCAGCCATTAGCTGTCAGCATGGCTCTAGGCAGCAGCCCAGACCACAGACTTTTGGTGGCAACATGGCTTAGCCTTTGATGGTAACATGGGCTATCAACACAGACCCCTGTTTCAGCAGGGCCATAGACCCAGACATGGTCCTCAGCGGCAGCACGGGTCCAGACATCACAGTGGCCTCAGGTGGTAGCACAGGCTACTCACAGCAAGCTGTTTCTACCTCCTTCTTCATGGTGCACAAACCATTGCACTTTTCTTTCTCTCCCTTCTCCCCACCACACACTTTATCTTCCACCTACCCACACCACCCACTTTTTTTTTTTAATAATTTCTCTTGCTGAACCTGGAGGAATCACCAAATTGGCAAGACAACTGTCCAGTGAGCCCCCAAATCCTTCTACCTCTATCTCCCCAGCCTGGGATTACAGGTGCACACCATGCTCAGCAGTTGTGTAAGCACAGGTGACTCAAACGCAGGCCCTCAGGCTGGTGGAGAAAGATCTCTTCCTAGCACACCTGTCTTATACACTTTACTTGTCTAACTTTTTCCAGGACTTTATTTCTCATTTTTATGATTTTCCATCAATTGGCTAGAAAATTACACTCCAGTTTTTCTCACTAATTCCTTCTTTTTGTTTCATGTATTATATGGTGTTACATTCATTGTTTCTGTTGGGATTTTAAAATTGTACTTTTACAATTAAGCCATTTTCTTCGTATTTCTCCTCTGGTTATGTTGTTCCACCCCTCTGAAGCACATCAGAAAACTCATTTCCCCCTCCTTCTGAATAGTACAGTTTTTGGTTGGTTTGTTTTTCACTGTAAACAGGCCTGAGTGTGACCAGTTTTCATTTAGGTTTTGTCGAAGATTAATTCTATTCCTGAATGCACATATGCTTCTGAGTTAGATAAGACGATTACAAAACAGGATGGGGTTAGACCAGGTATAATACAGGCATAGTCCCTGTCTTAGTTAGGGTTTCTTTGCTATGAAGAGATGCCGTGACCATGGCAACTCTTATGAAGAAAAACATTTAATTTGGACTGGCTTACAGGTTCAAAGGTTTAGTCCATTATCAGCATGGTGGGGGAGGGGAGGAGTTCTATATCTTGATCCAAAGGCAACCATGAAGAAACTCTTCTGCACTGGGTGTAGTTTCAGCTTATGTATGAGACCTCAAAGTACAGCTCCATAGTGACTCACCAACTCCAACAAGGCCACACCTCCTAATAGTGCCACTCCCTGTGGGCCAAGCATCCAAACACATGAATCTCTTGGGGCCAAATCTATTTAAACCACCACAGTCCCTTTCAATAAAGGGTTATTCCCCAGTGTGGAGGGTCAGAAAAATTGGAGATCAGTCTAGCCATGTCTGGAACAATAATCTTTTAACCCTGTTAATCCTGATGGGAACACTTACAAGGGGCTCCAGGTAAAATGCTGATTCTCTGAATGATTTGCTGACACAAAGCAAAGCACAGTAAGAAGAAATAAATCCCAAACCAGAAACATCATTTCTGTAAGAAGCTGCATCTAATAGGATACAGCCATCCAGATAGAACAATAAATAGCAAAGGTCAGTATGATGTCAAGAAGGGAGGGCATTCCCTGAACTGGGGGGCTTATGAAGGCTTCAGGGCAGGGAACAGTATGCAATGCCCTCTGAAGGAGCTGGGAAAAGGAAGGATGTTGCTGAGGGCAGGGAAGTGAGGAAGAAACAGATAGGTATTGTAGAGGTGTGAGCATCCTGGCTTGAAGAGAGACACTTGTACTATCAGAGTACTGAAACAGTTTCAAAGAATCAAGAAGTTTCCAGGAATGTCATGTTCATGGAGGGTAAAGCTGAAGCCTAGTGTCAAGTTGTCTCAGTTAGGGTTTTACTGCTGTGAACAGATACCATGACCAAGTCAACTCTTATAAGGACAACATTTAATTGGGTTTGGCTTACAGGTTCAGAGGTTCAGTCCATTATCGTCAAGGCAAGAACATAGCAGCATCCAGGCCAGAATGGTGCAGGAACTGAGTTCTACATCTTCATCTGAAGGCTGCTAACAGGATACTGACTTCCAGGCAGCTAGGATAGGGACTTATATCCCACACCCACAGTGACACACCTACTCCAACAGGGCCACACCTAAAAGTGCCACTCCCTGAGCTGAGCATATACAAACCATCACACACGCAGAAGAAGCCGCCTATCACTTTATGTGGCTCTGGCTTGTCAGACTGCTTTGCAGCACAAAGTGTAGCCAAGAAAAATGGTAGGTCAGTGGTGAGCAGGACCACACTTTGATATTAGTTATTCTTGCCTCTGTCCTCTATTCAAACATAAACCCCATGTCAAAACTCCAGGGATGGACTGGAGTGTTGCTGTGCCTCTCAACTGCCTCATCTTTTCAGCACAGCTGCACTGAATACATTCCTTCCTCTGCCCTTTCGATATTGCTTGTTTCTTTTAATGAACAAATTGAGAGTGTGTAGCCAAGCCTGGCTTAGGGATACCAAGGCTTAGGCTCTACTGAAAAACTCCAACAATGGAGTTCCTACTCAGCTTCACCGTATGTGACAGGAATGAAAGGAGCTGTTTGGATGCTGAGGGCATGCAGGGTACAGAGGAGGTAGGATGTGACTCCATGGACCTAGACTTGGTTGCCGCACCTAGGATTGCATCTTTACCATGGCTGCAGCAATGCAGGAAAGTGTTGGAGGCATTTGATTTGGGAGACCAGTGGTTAGAGCTGCTTCAGGAAGCCATATTGGCACACTTCCAACGGTATGAGACGATGTATCCTGTTGACTCTCCTTAGCTTTGTCTACCTTTTGCCTATTTATTTTCTCCTTCCTCCATCTGGGTCAACCTCCTGGGGTATTCCCTGGAGTGGCTTTTGATTTATTTCATCCTCAAAGCAGGAATGAGGTCATTTGCTCTCAGTTACTCTATTCTGAGCTAGTATTCTGTAGAAAGCAGGGTCACTGGACTTTCTCGAGGGGGAATTCTGCATCTCTTACTTGAGGAGCTACAGGTCAGATACTGAGGGAAAATTCCTATTATGTGTCTTGTGCAGATTGTTCTTGGGAAACAGATAAGAGATCAGGGTCACTTCATGCCTTAAGGGGAAGGTGGAAGAGAAGCTCTGGGCTCACTCAGCACCTAAGCCAGTTGTTTCTCAACCTTCCTAATGCTGCTACCTTTTAATACAGTTCCTCCTGGTGTAGTGGAACCATAAACACGTGGCTACTTCATAACTGTAATTTGCTACCGGTATGAATTGCAGTGTAAATATCTGATATACAGGGTATCTGATAGCCCCCCGAAGGGGTCGGGACCCACAAGTTGAGAAACATTGGTAAGGCTTTCTACATTGTCAGAAGAGCCACTTTGCTACAGGGCTCAACTGTTAGACAGTCAATATCGCCCTCCTAAAAAATACTGTGTACTGTGTCCTGACAAAAGCTCTTGTGAGGACACAATGCACACAGTGGGACTTCTCACTGACTGGAATGAAAACACAGGTTTCACCCAGAAGCCACTGAGGACACAATGCACACAGTGGGACTTCTCACTGACTGGAATGAAAACACAGGTTTCACCCAGAGTCCTCTGTATGCACTGTCGTGACTTTCCTAGGCTTTGCCTTAAATATCACGTGTACAAGAAGACCTATGGTGCCAAAGAGATTCTTCCGTGGTTCTCCTCCTAGCACCGTTATCGAGGTCTGTTTGTCACAGTCCTGTTTATTACTTTACAGATGAGAGTTGAGAGCCACCCAGTCCCCACTGTATGGACATCTAAGTGAGACTCCCTGGATAAGCTCAGACCTACATTTGGGTAAGGTTTAGTCCTCCCTCAGTCACCTCTTTAGTAACCTCTGCATCAAAAATGTCTCCTGATAAATCTCCAACTCTGCTTTATGTTGGTCCTTATTAAGATTTTCCCTCCTCAAAGACATCAATATTGGTTTTGCCTGAATGGAGGTCCCTAAGGCAAGACTACTGGTGGGGTGGTGGTAGAGCTGGGATGGAGGTAGGAGCTTGGGGTGGAAGTAGGTGGGGTAGGGGTGGGAGGGTAGTGTGGGGGGTCTTCAGTGAGCTGTAACATTGTCTCTATTCCTAGTCACTCTCCCTTTCAAAATGAGTCCTGTGTTCTGGCATAAATAAGTTTAATAGTGAACCCATTCCCGTGCCTGCCCTGCTGATGGCAGGCCACTCAGCTGAAAACAATGAAGGCAAAGACTTGCCTCCCTGTGAAGAGGCTGGTGAACTCATTACCTTCTTCTGGTCTCTGAGAGGCTCTGGAGGTGGACACAGGAAGTCTCAGCACTGAAAGGTCTTCTGTGGCCTTCATCTCACACCTTAACCTCAAGGGAGATTTCCTCCTCTTCTGCCCTTCCTGGGATGGAGCACTTCAATCCCCACAAGTTTCCTCTGAAGTCACTGGAGAGTGGGTGGAGCGAGGCTACTGTGCCGTTCTGGGCTGAACTTTCTGGGTAAACTTAGAAGTGGATCGATAAAAACCAAAGGGTATTTTTCTGAACCACACCACCCCCAGCATTCCGTTTCCTGCAGGTAAGGCTGTAGCTCTAGCCGTCTTCCCCAGGCCTTTGGACCACGGACTCACCCTCTTCCTTGAATGCCTCTGGTGCCTCTCCATGGAAAGAATGACTTTCTTTGGTCCTGGCAGGTGGGCATGCTCTTCCCTTTCTAACTAAAGGGAATTGGGGTTAGTACGTCCGTGAGTAGAAGACACTTTGCTCCTCGTCAGAGAAGGGCAGTTGGTTCCATTGTTACTGTCCCTGTACATGTGAACAGACATAGACCTCTGGCTCTTTCCAGTTCCTGTTCTGTATCAGTTCCTGTTCATGCCTTGTTCTGTCCCATGCTACCCAAACCTTTTCCCAGCCATGGCCCAGAGACTGTGAAGGGTAGTCTCAGAGCTTGGGCAAAATGCCTTAGGAGTGGATTGCTACTCAGATCAGAGATACTTCTATCTTCGTCCATGTGTTGGGTACTGCCCTCCAGGGCTCAACTTGTCATGGCCCTTGTGGCTTTTTGATTTTGATTCAAGAGAGGACCTTTATTTCTATCTTCACCCACTGCCCACTCTGTAGTCAGCTTTGTTCTGACACCTAACCTGTTTTGGCATCGTCTTTTACATTAGTTGATTAACATTTATGAGTTATTTTTTTCTGTTATTTAAAGATGAAAGTATCCCTGCAGTAGACGTTACCCAGACCTGCTTACTGAAGGACAGTGTTCATGAGCAGAAGACTCCTAAGACTACACAGCTAGAATAAGTTGCTGATATTCTCCGTGTCCTGCTTTTATTTATGTTGCTATGATAAAATACCCTGACAAAAAGTAACTTAAGGAGAAAAAGGGCTTATTTAGCTCACAATTCTACTTAAGAGTCTGTCACTCCAAGGAAGCCACAACAGTAAGAGCCTGAGAGTAGTCATCAGACATCCACAGTCGAGAGCAGAGAGAGAGAGACAAATACATGCATGCTCACTTACCTGCTTGTGCGCAGCTCCATTTCTTCACTCTTACACAGTTCAGGAACCTCAGCCTTGGGAATGGTGCCACCCACAGTGGACTGGGTCATCCCATATCAATTAACTTAATTAATATTGTTTTCCACAGATATGCCCACAGGCCAACCAAGTACACAGGCCTTTGAGGCTCTCTACTGAGTTAATTCTAGGTTGTGTCACACTGACTATAATGACAACATAACAACTGGCAAGAGACATCTTCAAGTCCTAGAATTCACATTGGCCCTATGTGGTGTGGCATTGTCAAGAGCTGAACACTATTTCTCCTGTTCACGCGAACTAGAGTGTAGAAGGCAACAAATGCTGCAATCCAGACTTTTCTGATGGGCATCTCATTCTACACAAGTTGCCCAATCATCAAAGTTGGGGTGCTCTTATGAGAAAGGAAGAATGGCATTGAGGTGCTATATTTCATGTCCATCCTCATCCTCATTGTATAAGAAGTACATGAATATCATTGCATTCCTAATTATTAACCACAGTAGGGGTTAGCCTAGTACCCCTAATGCAGAGTAAATGAAACAGCATCGGGGGTCATCATTTCTACTTGACCCACAGCCGTGACTTGGTAATACATGGTTCTTCTGGATTCTCATTCTGACCCAAGGGCTTATGTGTTTACACCGGCATCTGCGCCATGACTCCTTCATATTTTGATATACTGTAGGATGAATCTTCCACCTTCATTCCCCCAAATGAGGGGATTCTCTGATATGAATTTCACAGTTAGCCTGTCCAGCTTTTCGAGAAATCCTACGCAGATTTTGATTTTGATAGAATTGGGATTTAGGATGCTTGGAAGGGAAACTATCCTTGTGTGTGAGAAGGCTCTGAAGTTTGTTGAACTCATGTCTGGAATTCCTGTGTAGTTTCCCACTGCCAGGAGGGCAAGATGATACCATGCTGACCAGTGTAGACTGAAGTCAGACACCCACCAAGATTGAGGTCTAGCTCTGCCATTTCATAGCCAAGCATCCAAACTTTTAAAAATCATGTTCTCTATTTTTCAACCCTTTTTATTAGTTATTTTTCTTATCTGAGAAATTAGGTTTGACACTAACATTTACTTTGTAAGGTGGCTGTGGGATTAACTGATTTCACATAAAACATGCAGTAATTCCTTCCAGTTTATCCAAGACAGTGGTCTCAAGTTTCCTAATGATGTGACCCTTTAATACAGTTCCTCGTGTTATAGTAGCCTCAACCATAAAATTATTTTTGTTGCTACTTCATAGCTGTAATTTTGCTAATGTTATGAATCGTAATGTAAACATCTGATATACAGGATATCTGATATGTGGCCTCTGTGAAAGGGCCATTCCATCCCCCAGATGGATCTCGACCCACAGGTTCAGAACCAGTGACCTAAAATAAAATAAATATTTTAAGCTCAAAATTTTCTTTTAATATTCTGTACTTATTTTTCATATCTTAATGCAAGGGTGGGGACCCTACTAGCCACACTTGAGCAACAGAGCTGATAACTAGTGTTGTCTTGCCCTGGTTGGCACCTTTTTTCAGGTTGTACTGTTAAATACATTCCTGTAGCTTGCTGATGTAATCCTGGAACTCACAGGGTACCTGTCACAGTCTTAACTGTAAGCATGCGTGTGAGAATCCAGCTTTCACACAGGCCTCTCACAGACACATCCAGGCATCCCCTGAGACATTGTGAGTCCTTTGGCTGGTGCCAGGCCCTCTCCTCTGTAGTGAGTGTACGTGGGTAGGGAACCACAAGCTGTTCCCACCCACCTCACTGCCTCCTGCCTCAGAATCAGAGAGCCTGACTATAGCTTCTGCTGTGAACCTTCTCAACTCCTCAAACGGGATAAGCAGAGGTTCTCTCCTCTGCTGTGTGGGCTCTGAGTCCCTTCAGAAACGTCACCATTTTGTCTGTCTCTGGTGCTGTGGTCCAAATACTCCTTGGAGCTCCCACCATGCTGTTGCCCCTCTTTCTGTCTGTCCATGGCTTTATTAATTCTTCTAATAGACTGCTTTATTAATTCTTCTAATAGGCTCCTTACTCCCCAGTAGCCCATCTCTGTCCCCTCGAATCACTCGACCCTATCTAAAACCCAACAGCGCTATACAGTGTTTTCCGAATGAGTAGTTGTCTCTGTTGCCAGTATCATTGTAAAAATCTATCTGCTACTGTAGGAAATTACACTAGAAGATTTTCCATGGTCAAATTTCCATGAACTCTAGATATACAACTGGTTGACCGTAACCTCTTGGCTTTTTCATTCAGCTTGATTATACGTTGTTCCTGTTAAATTCTACCACACTGTCTACAGAACTGTACCTTGCTCCTAGACTGGCTTGCATGTACATTCTCTGTGTACTCACAGCACCCCATCTCTCCCTATGACCTCTCTGGTTTTGCACTCACAATTTGGTATTATATTTACCTGTCTTGGGGGCTAAGGGATGCAGCTCTGTTGGTAAGAGTGCTTGCTTAACATGCACAAAGCCCCAGGTTCGATTCCCCCAAACCATATAAACCAGACATACACCTCTATAACCCCAGCACTTTAGAGAAGGAGACAGAAAGATCAGAAATTCAAGGTTGTCTGAAGCTACATAGTGAGTTTGAGGCTAGCCTGAGCTACTTGAGATTCTATTAAACAATAACAACAACAATAAACCCTTATACTTACTTGTCTTTCTGAAATATATTATTATCAGGAGACAAAATTATCTTTTCATTAGATTCTTAATGAATAATTAGGGCCTAACTTAAAAAAGATGAGTGGAAATAGTCTGTTCTGTAGAAGGATGCTGACCACCCCCAGGACAGGTATTTCAGCTCTCTACAAGACCCCAATTTAGCTTTATTGACCCAGACAAGAGCTATCCCAGTGCTGGTAGCCCCCACTTGCCTCATTAACCCGAGTCACCCCAGCAGCCTACAAAGAGCTCTGGATTCTCCCTGAGTCTCACATTCTCGGATGAAAGTTCTTGATGACTTCTAGCCAGGCATTCTCAAATGTGGGGGCCTGGGAATCCCTAGTTCCCCAAGCTGAGGCCTTGTGAGTATTCAATTGGACTCTCTTCCTGGGAACCTAAAACATGTAGCAAATGTACAAAACATGCTCATGAGAGTGTGCGTGGTCACCTGGCATCCCCGTTAGCTGGAAGTTGGGTCTCTTTATCATAGAGCACTGAGGGGCATAATAGATACACTTGCGTCATCATTATAGGAAGACCCCTGTTTGATGCCAGGCCTCTGTCACTCTAAAGATGACTTCACTGAAGCCAGCCATTGTACTAGCAAGACGAAGCCATCAAGGCCACCCAGTTGGATGATTTCTATGGAAGCAGGCAGGTACCTGTCATCCCAACAGCCCCACTATAGAAGCACTGCTCAGAGACGCATTGCCTTCAGTGCCCAGGTTGGGAGTTGGTAGGTACTTGGTGCTAAGTATGCTCAGACTTCATCCAGTCTTCTGTCTTGGTTTTTTCCCTCAAAGGCATCTACTGAGAAACTTCTGTGCACCAGGCATCACTGCTAAACATCCTAGAACAGCTCCTTGCATGCAGAGATGGCCTTTGACTTGCTTTCTGTCTCTAGTCCATGTCCCACCTGGCTTCCTCTACCCAGGAAACATTTGGCAGAGGTTGAAATACTTAGGGCCAGGCACTAAGCACAGAGCTAACCTTGCTTCTTTGTAGACAGATAGACAGAACCTTTAAGGGAAGTCAAGACAGAACTATAGGCACAGCAAACAGGTCAGACACCTGCTTTCCTCCTTTGATGCATCCTGTGTTTAGAAGAGCCACAGCAGCTGGGCTTGGTGGCATACGTCTTTAATCCCTGAACTTGGGAGGCAGGTGTCTATGAGTTCAGCCTAGTCTACATAGTTCCAGGACAGTCAGGGGTCTAGAGAGAGACCCTGTCTCGAGAACAAAAGACGGTAGAGGTGTGCTGAGACCATCCCTGTGGGAGTCCTTCTGCAGAAGTGGAGACAGCTCTGGTCCATGCCCATAAGTATGTGAGTGTGGCTGCGAGCACATGCATGTTCTGCACATGTTCATACCGTGTGGCTGCAGCAGTAGCCTTCATGGACCCTACACAGTAGTCCTTTTGCTGGGAGGGAGAGGGGTTCCTGATTTCTATGTCTCCTTCGGATCATTACAGTTTTGGGTGTGCAGCGCCTCTACATCACTGGCCCCCACCCCCTTTTAGCAGGGCAATGACTGAAACACTGGGCCTGTGGTTTCTGTAACAGGAAGTGATTTAGATGCCGAAAGCTAATTTTAGATGGGTTGATATGGGGTTTTCAAAGAATGTTTCAGCCCCAAACTCAGCCTCTTGTTCTTCTTGCCTATAAAGGATGGACAGTTTCCCACTGTCCCTGTCACTGTCTGGCCGATGAGCTCATGCGCAGCTGGGCTGGTCTCTCTAGTGGAAAGCGAAGCTGGTTTTCCCTGGATTCCAGGCTGCCTGAATCATTGTTTTGGGCCTTGGGCTCCAGGCAGAGTTTTATGAGTCAGCAAAAGCCTGGCACTGTGCCAGGCAGACACAGGACCTCTTGTCCCTTACTAAAGACTGACTATATGCTTCCTAGGGTCTTCTCAGGACAAGGCCATCATGACTTACACAGCCATAGCCAGAGATCAGTTGAGGCTTCTGGACCAAAGGAAACATCATCTTAGGTGACCAGCATTTAGGTCACACCATCCCGAGCTCTTAAGAGCCAACTTCTCAGATCTGTGGGATGTCCACACTCGAGACCCCATCCCTGTTTGCAGGAGGAATGTTGGTATTGGGCCCTCACTGGCTGGAGCTCTGAGAGCTAACTAAGCACTTTCTGTCTCTACCACTGCCTGAAAGCGGGGGCCCCATGCTTACCTCCACATAGGTCCTCTGTGAGTCAGCACAAGCCCGAGCTTCAAACATAGATTAATCTGTTGCTTCATTCCTATGGCTTTCCCAGCAACCCTCTCGACAGAAGGCCATCCCCACTCTAAATCTCACATGCTGGGAGAGCTGGCTCAGGGCCCACAGCTCATCCTAGCACGGAATGCACACCAGGTAGAAGATGTACCATACCATGCTGCTAATGGGGTGCTTGACATTCGGGGGGGGGGGGGAAGTGCACACACACTGGATTCAGTGGGCAGCCATCAGCTGATGCCAAGTGCCAAAAACCTGAGGTGGCTTCGTGGGTAAAGAGTTCACTGTACAAGCATGAGGACCTGAGTCCAATCCCCAGAGTCCATGTGAAAATAAGCCACAAGTGGTGAATTCACACTCCACTTCTCCAGCCCTGGGGGTCGACGGCCTAGCCTAATAGGTGAGTTCCAGACAGGAAGGCACAAAACAAGATGGACAGCACCTTGATGAAGAACACCTACGTGCTATCCCACAGGTTCTCAACCTGGGGGTCTTTGTCAAGCCCCTATCTCCAAAAATATTTCTATTAAGATTGATTCATAACAGTCACAACATTACACATATGAAGAAGCGCGGAAAACAATCTTACAACTTGGGGTCACCACAGTGTGAGGAACTGTATTAAAGGGTCTCAGCATCAGGAAGGGTGAGAATCACTGTTCTACCTGCTGACCTCTATACCCAGCCATACACACACATGTAATGTGCACCCATACGTACATACGCACACTCCAGTGAACACCACACACACACACACACACACACACACACACACACACACACACTGAGGGAGAGACAGAGGGAGAGGGAGAGGGGGAGGAGAGGAGGGGGGAGGGAAAGAGGAGGGGAGGGAGAGGGGGAAGAGAGAGAGAGAGAGAGAGGGAGGGAGGGAGGGGGAGAGGAGGGGGAGGGAGAGAGAGAAAGAGAGAGAAAGAGAGAGGGAGGGAGAGGGAGGGAGGGAGAGAGAGAGAGAGAGAGAGAGAGAGAGAGAGAGAGAGAGAGAGAGCGAGCATGTCATCTTAGGTGACTTATTTAGGCCAACCCAGTCCTCAGTCAGTTGTAACTGTCTTACAAGGAGATACTCCTGCAGACCTCAGAGACACTAAGGACACACGTTTCCATAGACAAACACCAGACAGCCTTTGTAACTTTCCTAGCTAATCATTCCCCCAAGGAAGAGCAGGCAGGAGAGGACTGATGACTGACTCCGAGTCAAGGCTGAGCTCACAGCAGGGAACACGACTTTGTTGTCAAAACAGCTCCAGTGTTTGCAGGTTGGTGACACATGAGCAAAGGCCCCACTTTGAGAGTTCCATAGAAGATGTCTTTGACCCATTTTCTAGGGCTGTGGCAGAAGAAGGAATTTTTGGCCACATCATAAAGAGTTCTGCGGCCACCTCTGCGAGAGTGGTTCAGAAAACTGTCATTTTCCATGATTTGGTTATTAGTCACAAAAGTGACCCCTGCCCCACCCGTCAGCTCCCAGCCCCTATGTTGCAGAAGGCTCAAAGTGCGGAGGATGGCTCTAAGAGTCTGTAGCCTAGCCTCCTCAGTCACAGGCAGGAGCCAGGGATGTGTCTGGCCTTCTGTGTCCCCATCCTTTGGCTCTTCCATTTTCTTCAGCACTTCATCCTTCCCAGGCAAGTGATTCCCCCACCATCTCACGGAAGGTGTGGGTACAATGGCTTCCGCAAAGTTTACTGGATGTGTGTTGTCTGAGGACTTGGTAGCTGAGGGACCCAGACTGTAGCCTGTGTGGGGGTGCTCTGTTTGAGACAGAAAGCCTGAAAGTGAGAACATTCCCAGGGGGCTACCTGGAGACACTTTGAGGAAATCACATGGGTTCAGAGCTCTTGCCTATGAGACAGACAGGGTTGTGTTAGCCTGCAGTCAAACCTGGATCCTCAGGGGGGTTCACCTGAGTGTGGCCCAGCTCTCTGAGAATTTGTCTGGTCAATCCACCCTGCCTGGAACCTAGAGGGTCTCAGCTCCCTGGTACTTCTGAGGAAAAACGGTTCCTACTCCTTCCTAAACTATACCTAGGTGTTCAGCCATCCAGGCCCAAACTCACAGACAGTCAAGTGACCTGCTTGAAGAATGGGAACATTTTTCCTAGTTTTTTTTAAAGGACATTAGGACTATGTGTTGCTAATGGTTGTTGATTTGCAAATCTAACTTTTTCTCCAAAGACCTAGGTCATTGCCTTGATTCTGGAGGGACTCAGGGCAGGCCTAATATCCTCTCTGTTTAGTAACAGGGAGAACCCTGACAGTGCATGTGAAGTGAGGAAAGGTGCCCACCTCCCCTCCCCAGCACATGCTGATATCTGTCAGAGGAGTGGTCTGGGAAGCAAATTAGCCTCAAAGCCTAGGCCTGCTCTGCAGGGAAAAGCTTTCTCAGCAGGGGAACTCAGGAGGACAGCTCAACATTCTTGGGAGGTGGGAACTACTCTCAGTGGGCAGTGTGCCCAATACCAGTTCAGAGGAAGGCTTGGCAGGTGATTAATGGTAAATGGAGTTCAGACCACAGACAGGAGACTGAGGATACCAGAGAACCACCGCCTGCCCTCAGAAAAGCGAGTATCTACCTTGCTGTGGAAATGTCTGAGACAGCACAGCTGGGCTAGCCCTTGACGTAACTGAAACCTTCACTAGGCATACTTTTCAGTTTCTCACACATCCCCACCTTAATTGACAATGCTGACCACAGCCAATCCCCTTGTCAGTAACTCAAGGCCATGGCAGAGCTGGCTCTTGTTTATTGAGCCTAGCTGAAGAGGCAGTAATAGCTGGAGACAGGACCAAGCCTGAATGTTCCCTGGTTTTCATGAAAGCAGAAGACCCACAGATCAACTGCTTTTCATCGTCTTGTTCTTTTGGGGATGGGTGGGGGGAGGGCAACTTGGTAGGAATAGCTTCATCTACACAGTCTGACTTCAGTTTCTGACCCTATTGTGCTGCTAGGACTCAGCAGCGGCCTATTCAATAATTCACCCATGTTAAACCCACCCATTTGCTGCTAGAGCATCTCTGTTTGCTGGGCGCTGGTTTGGGCACCTGGGAGCAATGAGTAGAGGGTGCAGATAAGAATCCTTGCATGTGTATGTGCTGGGCATAATTGGGGCACTCCTGTAACACCAGCACTGGGGAGGCAGAAGCAGGCAGATCCCTGAGACTGAGGTCATTCTGATCTCCACAGTGAGTTTTATGTTAGTCAGTGACTCACACTGAAGCCACGTCTCAAACAAAACGACAAAACAAAACAAAATAAAACAAAACAAAAAAAAAAAAACATTTAAAAAAAATTTAAGTTGTAGTTTTAAAAACTAACAAAAGAAAGAAACACATATCGTGTTTGGCTAGAGAGATGGCTCAGCAGCTAAATGCGCATACTGCTCTTGCAGAAGACCCAAGTTTAGTTCCCAGCACCCACATCAGGAGGCTCACAACTGCCTGTACCTCTAGCTCCTGGAGATCTGATGCCCTCTTCTGGCCTTCATGGACCGCTACATTCATGTGCGCATACCCACACGTATACATAATTAAAAGTAAAATAATTTCTCATAAAAATGTAAAATTGAATCATAGGAGATACAAAGTTAATTAAAAAAAAAAAAAAACAGCCTTTAACAGGTTGGGAGGAGGCAAGTGTAGAGAAATACAGAACAGTGACTCCTTTTTAGTGTTACTGTTGCTGTGATAGAAACACCATGACCAAAAGCAACAACTCAAACAGGGCAGGAACCTGGAGGCAGGAACTGATGCAGGGGCCATGGATTAGTGCTGCTCACTGGCTTGCTCCTCGTGGCTTGCTCAGCCTGCTTTCTTATAGAACCCAGGACCCCCAACCCAGGGATGGCACCACCACCTGTGCTAGGCCCTCCCACATCAATCTCTAATTAAGAAAATACTCTCCAGGCTTGCCTACAACTCATTCTTACAGAGGCATTTCCTCAACTGAGCTGTCCTTCTCTCTCATGGTTAAAGCTTGTGTCAAGTTGACATAAAATTAACCACAGATGGGGTTGGGGATGTAAGCCAGTGGTAGAGTGCTTGTGGAAAGAAACAGAAAAATAAGTAGGAACTGGTACCTGGAAGTGACATCAGAAGAGGCTGAAATCCTGAGTATTGTGGGCACGAAAGAGCTCAAAAGAAATAACATCTGGACAGGAGGGATGGCTCAGTGGTTAAGGGCACTGACTGCTCTTCTAGAGGTCCTGAGTTCAATTCTCAGCAACCACATGGTGGCTCACAACCAACTATAAAGGGATCCCATATCCTCTTCTGGTGTATCTGAAGAGAGCTACAATGTACTCACATACATAAAATAGATCATTTTTTTAAAAAAGAGAGGGGGGAAGAAAAGAAATATTATCTGAGCAAAGATTTGGAGGTAGTTAAGGAGTTAGGAAGGGGGAAGAGATAGTGCAGAGGCTCCGGGGGTGATGTGTTCTAAGACTGGCTCAGAGGCCAGTGTGGTTAGAAGGGTGAGCAAATGGAACCAGAGGGTTGATGGGAGGATAAAGCGGAACTTGTAGGTCACCACAGGATCTGTGCCAAAGCCGGGAGACTTCCGAAGAGGGTGACACCATCCGACCAGCACTGCAATAGTAACACCCTAGATGCTGCACTGAGATTTGCCTGAGGGCAGGGTGCCAATGCTAGTGGGTATTAGCCATTAAGAACCTTGGGGTTGGTGATGGATGTGCAAATGACAGATAGCAGGGTCAAGGGCTCCGAGAGCTGTGTCCTGAGTGACTATGGTAAGATGAGGAAGGATGCTCAGGCTTGAGGGACTTCCAGAGGCTCAGCTCAGAACACAACAAAAAAGAGGACTGGGGGTGTGGCTGCATTGTCAAAGTGCACGCCTAGTACACACGAAGCCCTGTGTTTGATCCCTAGAGTTACATAGCACAGGTATGAGGCTGCTCATCTAGAGTGTCAGCACTCAGGGGATCGGAGGCAGGAGGATGAGATAGTCAAAGCCATCCTTAGCTACACAGTGAGTTTGTAAACAGCCTAGACTTCATAAGAGACCTGCTCGAGAGAGACTTGATGGGGAGAGACAAGAGAGACAGATGGAGACAGGCAGAGACAGACAGAGACAGAGATAGGCAGAGACAGAGAGACAGAGACAGAGAGACAGACTCAGAGAAAATGAGACTGTTACAGGCTGTTGGCAAGCTCCACTAGCAGAACAGGAGAAATACCCAATGCTGGCCTCAGCACCACTTTCTCTCCTTCATTATAATACATCTGGATGAAGTGTGAGCCACTGGGTGTCCCCAGATGGTTTCCATAGCGAATCTAAAGCCAAAACAGCCCCTCCTGAGTAGTTTCCTTCAGAGGACTTTGCTGTTGACAACAGGGTCAGAGGTTTCTCAGAGATTCTTACGCAGGGTAGGTGGCTGAGAAGTCTCTGTGTCAGTGGCACTCTAGTGTCCAGGCAGTCCCATCTGTGTGTTTGCCCTTTCCTTATCCGTCCCTAAGGTGTCAGAGAACAGGAGGTGTGCCCTCCCATTTGTCCCCATGACAGCAGAGGGGAGGCTCGGGGACACACACCTCATCCACATCCCCAGGGCTGCTCTGACTGTCTTGTAACTGTTGACAGAGACATGAATACTGGTCACTCCCATTTTCTGGTGGGGAACCAAGGCTCAGAGATGCATGTTCTGTGGCTTTAGGAAATTAGCACATGGCATAAGGCTTTGCAGCCCTGTGCCTCGCAAATGTCTGATAAGTGTTAGATATGTTGTTTTACAATTTAGTTTTTATTTATCGTGTGTGAGTGCATGTGTGTGAGTACATGGGTGTGAGTGCATGTGTGTGAGTGCATGTGTGAGTGCATGCCTGTGCATATTGCTACGTTGCTTGTATGGAGAGCAGAGGCCGGTTTGAGAGAGTTCTCTTCTATCAGGCTTGGCAACAAACACGTTCACCTGCTGAGCCATCTCTTTGGCTCAGTCATTGTTAACAGCATCTCAGTGGTTCACAAAGATGTCCTCTGTGAGTTAGAAAGGGAAGTCATTTCTCTAGAAGTGTCTCTTATCGGAAGCTGACATGACAGCAGATGACAGATTTCCCTGAGTTCTTTTGATCACTTGACTCTGGGTACCTACAATTGCTAAGTGTACATACAAAAGGGAAGAGGCTGCATTTCTATAAGGGAATGGATCCATACTTGATTCTGTTAGCACAGAGCCAGACCAGCTGGAACTGCCATCTATACATATGGGGTGTGTTTTCTTGTTTGAAATGCTTAGAGGTAAACTTGCATTGCTATTGAGACAGTTTGTTGGTACCTCTTCTCCATCCCCATTCTGGCATTTGTGAGTATATAGAGGCCAGAGTTTAATGCCCAGGGGTCTTTCTTAACTGTTTCTACCTTATTTGTTAGGAGGCAGGATCGCTTACTAACTCTGGGGCTCAGAGGCTGGCAAACTCCAGGAATATTCCTATCTCTGCCTCATCAGAGCTGGGACAAGTGTGTGTGCTACCATGCTCGGCTTTTGTGGCTAATTTTTATGATGCCTTGGAGATGTTCCAGTGCAATTGGTTGTTACTTTGGGTGACGAACTGTGTTCAATGGCTACAGTTTCTTTGTCTGAGAGACAGCTAACCTTGTCGGGATGAGTGAGTCGAAGTCATCCACAAAATCAGGTCCCCTTAGAAGGGTGCTCAGTTTAGCTCAATTCCTGAGACATTGTCATTCTTCTCTGATTGGTGGTATGAAGGCGCCAGGCAGATTGGAACACCTATGAGAGTTCTGGGATAACATGATTTTTGTATCCAAGGGCTCTGCTTGAGGCCCTCCCATAGAACTAGCACACATGAGAAAAGAGCTCTTCTGGACTGGTTACATTCTGGAGATTTCACGGACACCAAGCACCACAGCAAGAGAGCCCCAAATAGGCTCTCTTGGCCAGTAAAGAAGGTCACGAGGCAGACCATCTTTCCAAGGGGTCTCTCAAGGAAGGTATATAAAGGTATAGAAGGCAAACATCCTCATACTGGTCTTCAAACTGGGGTGCCAGATTCATGGATGCTAGAGTCTTGTCCTGTCTGAACCCTGTTCACTGGGTTCATTCGGAACAGCGTTGCCCTTGAAAATGTTATAGTGTCTCACACTCTCTGACTCTCCTCATTCCATTGTGGAGTGTCATACCTACTAGAGAGGATGTGAATACCGAACCATGGGCATCACCCCACCTAGCACACTCAGTTTGCGGATGAGAGTGGCGTTGGTGATCACTTTTGCTCTGACACTGAGTGCTCCTACAGTGCAAACTCTTTTCCCTGATGCTCTGTTAAATGTAACTGTCTTCACTCCCACTGCTGCCAGACTCAGGTTGGCATCTCCCGCCCTCTTGCTTTGGCATCCCAGGGACTTGGATGCTCAGTAAAGAGGAATGCTCTTGCAGTGGTGAGCAGCGAGACTGTAAGATGTTGACACTTCTTCAGGGAGTCTTCCCGTAAACCTGTGTGGATCATTAACCTTGTGAAACACCCCTCCTTGCCCCCAACCTGGAGCTAGGAGCTCAGATGCTGTTCAAACCAATAGGATGCCATCTTGGGCATCTGATGAGCAACATCCTGTAGCTTCAGTGGGTGTCACCCTCAGGTGTTAACCCAGGTCAGAGGCAGGTCAAGTGCTAAGTGGCACCAGGCAGTGGGCAGCAGAGCTGGTGTTGACCTGTCTGCGTTCTCAGAGTTCATGGTAACAGGGATCCAGGCAGAAAGATCCAGGCTAGATCTCAAGATGAACTCCATGCTAGGGATGTAGCTCAGTTTGTAGAATGCATACTTAACATGCATAGAGCCCTAGGTTTGTTCCTCGGCACTGAAGAACACAAGAAATGGTGATGCATTTCTATAATCCAGGACTTGGGAGGTTGAGGCAGGAGGGTCAGAAGTTCCAGACTCACCTGGGCTATATGAGATCCTGTTTCAAAAGGTCAAATCCAGCTAAGCAATCCCCAAAAGTAAAACAATCCAGCTAGGTCAGGCCTCTGACCTCCCCTTGTCATCTGTCCCCATTTCCTTCTTTGCTGGGACATTTGCCAGTAGCCCCCAGAACATAGGCAGGTCAAAGAATAGAGGTTAGGGAAGTTGGAGCAAGGAGATTTCATATACAAGGACCTTTATCCCTGAGTCCACCTCTCTCTTGGGCCAACCTCTGCCCACATCTCTTCTACCCACAGTCTGAACAGTTCCTTCCTTTGTGCCTTTCACTCCATTTCTGGCTGTCACCTGGTAGGGCACAGACTTCTGGACAATACACATCCAGAGTATTCCTTCAAACCATCAAGAATATCAAGTCTCAGCCAGATGTTGCCTACTCCAGAAGGGCTCCAGGGGCCCCACCTAACATCTACACCTCCCCTTTTTATCATCTTCATTCCTTTTGTCTGACGCTAAAAATTTATCACCTTGCCACATTGCTGCCTTTCTCCTTTGCTATCATGTTAAGCTCCAAGAGGGAAAACAGCAGAGACTTTGTCTTGTTCTCTACAATGCCCCAGAACGCAAAACGATGCTTAAACATAGCAGGTGCTCAGTGTTTAATGAATAGATATGTAGTTGGGTCCTTCAGAAGATCCATGCGACCAGCTGCTGGGCTGCCAAGCTGTCCCCAGGTGATCTGGATGCTGCTGTGTAAAAAGCACTGGACCCCATGGTCCCAGAACACATGCGGCAAAGGCCTCTTGGTCTGATAGCAGCTAACCAATAGGTTATGCGACTTTTTTCAAAGCAACAGGAAGGCATACTCTGAGATAAGAAAGGGAAGAAGGCAGAGGCTGGAGAATAGAGGCTAGCAGGCACTCTGGTGCTTCTCCCTGGGGATGCCCAGACCTTAGAGGTTGGCCAGCAACCCCACATGCTTCCTGGGGAGAGATGGGAGAGGAGATCCCCTCTGAAGGCCCTTAAGCTGGGACTGCCCCACGAGCTCCACTCGTCCTCTCAAGTGGTCAAGAATCAACCTTCTGTCCCTTGTGTGTTCATGCACGGACATTGGGGGTTGCCTGGGGTTGTGGCAGTATCAGATCCATGCATGTTCTACCCCTGCCTCCCCTCATCCTTCCTTTCAGTCTTTTCATCTGTAAAATGGGCTCTACCACACTGGCAGGTAAGAGGGGTCTCCCATCTCCAGGATGAGTGAAGGGCTAGAAGGCTGAGACCCAAGGTTGAAGAGGCAACCTGGGTGGGGGATGGTGAAGAGTCAGCCCCAGGGTGGAGAGGGGTGACAGGAAGAGCTCAAGCTGAAGTTTGCACAACAGGTGGCTCCAGCATCTAGCTGGCAGCCGTACAGTGTTGCAGGGTTTGGCTGCTTTCAGTGTCATGGCCTACTGATCTGTGCTGAGTGGCAGGCGTAGGTCAGACAGCACCTGATGCACTGCAGAAGCCTCATGTCAGATCTCATTCCCGCCACTCTCTGGGTGTGTTATCCCGGACAGGTCATACATCTCTGCTCACAGCTTCGATTACATCATCTGTGAGATGGGGGTCATGCCCCTCTCCTTCCGCCCCTCTTTCTTTCACATGACTGCGGTGAGTCTTAGAGAAATAACGGAAGTCATTCCAGTGACTCCTGGGCTTCAGCTCCCCACTTTTATCAGGGTCATCGTGTAAGGTAGTAAGGATGTCTGGGGATATAAGCTAAGGAAGCTAGAAAACCACTATCCTGACTCAGTGACTCGCCCCACCCTGGCCTCTGGCCCAAATTCTGGAGGCTTTAGTCAGAAAGTAGGGGTCTGTTTGCCCAGGCCTGGGGTTTCCCTGTAGGAAACAGCACAGCCTGATAGAAAAGTCTTAGAAACCAATAGATATAGTCCTGCCTGGGAATTCAGAAGCTGCCAAAATGGACGGGGTGGACCTGTCAGACTTGTCCCTTCGGGGAAACCCAGGCATGAGCTGTCATCTGGACCTGTTCCTACCCACCCTGCTCTAGTGAGGCCCTGGGTGGAGCTCAGCACAAGACAGTTGATGTGACCTACAGGCCTGAGGTTACCCACCTTGGAATTTTGTCTATATTCAGCCGTCCAAAGGCCCCCAAGTCAAGCCTGAAGGATCAAGGTTTGAACCCATATCATCTCCCCATGTCCTTCACCGGCCTGAAGACTCATCTGCCAGTAGACGCCACCTCACCCTCACACTGAACTGTTCCCTCCATGATCAGGGGTGTTTCCATGGTGACTTCACCTCCTCTAAGATGCCCCAACTGGTTCTCATTGTCCTCTATAACCAGCTCTTAACTGGCTTCCTCTGCAGCTTCCCCTCTTCTCTGTTCAACTTGTAGGTTAGCAAATCTCTTGGGCTAGGGGTTGGTTCTTTCTGCTTTTCCGGTTCTGAAGGTCTCCGGCTGATTGATTTAAAAGCTACAGTCTGACTTTCACCCTTCAATCAGTGTCCCTGATCTTTCTTAACCTGCCAAACCTGCCACCTCATGAGCAGCCTCTCAGACATCTTAAGACATGTCTCTGTTTGGCCTTCTTCGCCATGGAGCCATCTTAACCATGAGCTGTTGGTCCAGAAGTCTCTGATCTGACTTCAACCTATCTATGTCAAGCTCTTGCTAGAACATCTGGAATGAATGAATGAATGAAGAATGAATGAATGGATCCTTGAAAGGCATTCCACCATGGGTAGACTCACTATCTGCAAGAAGATAATGCTTCCTCCCTGTACAGACACCCCTGATGGCATCTGCTCAAGACAGCTGTTTTCGGGCACAGTACCCCACCCCCACCTCTGCAACTGAGATGGGACTCAATATGCTCACTGTTAGTAGGAATGAATGACTGTGAGGTGACGTCCATGACACCTGGTGGCTGAGGCACAGTGGATATCCAATATTAAGAAGTGAAAGGGAATCATGCCAAAGCCATTTCTCTTTAGGAGCTGTATGCCTGCATACCTGAGGATAGTAGAATAAGGGTCTTGTCCCAAAAGAAAGAAACTTAAAGCAGTGAAATTTCTCTCTCTCTCTCTCTCTCTCTCTCTCTCTCTCTCTCTCTCTCTCTCTCTCTCTCTCTCACTGATTTGAGGTTGTTTTTGTTTAATTGATATACAAAACATAATAGTTGCATATGTCAATGGGGTCACCGTGCAATGTTTAATACCCAGTGCATTATATAAATGGGGTGAAATCCATTCATCTTCTCAAACATGCATCCCTTCTCATAGCTGTAAGCACTCAAAATTTGTTCTAGCGTTTTCAAACGAGTGCCCCACAGGTGTCTCCCACAGTTGCTCTACAGCACAACAGTGCCCCAGAATGTCTTGCTCCTGTCTGAGTGTGATTTAACCCCATCGGCCAACCTTCCTCCGTGCCAGCCTCTTGTAACCCAGTGGCACCCTTAGCTTCTGTAAGATCCATATTTGTAGATTCCACATACGAATGAGACCCAGTAGTGTTTGTCTTTCTGTGGCTTCTATATTTCATTGGTCATGATGAGGCCTAGTTCTACGCATGCTATAAATGGCAGAATTTCTTCTTTATGATGGCCAAGTCGTATCCCACTGTGTTATGTAGATATTTCCTCTATTCCGTAAGGTGATAGGCACTTGGGGTGTTTCTCTAAAGCAATGGAATCTCACTATAGAGGCTGTAATCAGGCTTCTGACTCACTTGCCTAGGGGCCAGGTTTGTCCATGGCATTTTGAGATAGCCCTGGGAATGCCCCCACAAGATGGGGCATCCCAGGCGAAGAATTTCTACAAGCTATTGGGAGATCATCTATAGATAGCACTGCTGTTAATCCTCTTTAGAGTTGGTTTGTGATTAGAAAGTTACTTAATACAGCTCACACCCACTGATCTTTGGGAAACTCTAAGAGACCATCCTAAGGACAGCTCCCGTGGGCTCAGCTGGGACCATGGCAGAAACAGTATGGCCGCTCAGTTGTTCCTTCTACCTAATCCTACTTCAGGCCTTCCTTTTCAACAGGACCTAACCACAAAAGCTCTTCATGATAAGAGTCCTGTATGACTCAGAGTCCACTTCCGACAGCACCTAATCTATATACCATCTAGTTCCAAGAATGTTTGGGAGGCGAGGTGCGTGCAGGAACAGTGGGGTCTTGAGCTGGATTCACCCCTTATCTGGCTATCAGTGAGGACCCATCACAAGAGGCAGGTGAAACAACCTCTGATGTAATTGTTAAAACTTTCACTGATAAAGGATGTGCCTAGCCCCACAGAGAGTTGATATGCCAGGGTTGGGGATATCCAGGGGACCCCCACACACACATTCAGATGAAAAGGGGCGGGAGGATGGGGGGAAGGATTGTGGGCGGGGATGACCAGGAGGAAGGCAGTGCGTGGGATATAAAGTGAATAAATTAAATTAAAAAACTTTCATCCATGTTAGAAGATGAGGCTCACGCATGGCCATATATGTTATGGGAGTTCCCTGCTCTGAGGATAATAGTATTGGAGGTTTAGCTGAGTCTCAGAAAAAGATAATGAAGGGGTTTGAGTAATCAATTGCCAATAAAAATTTAACTGTGAGAGGCCTTGTTAGTGCCAAGAAACAGCTCTTGACTCTTACAGGAGAGGAAAGAAAAAAAGGTTTAGAGTCAAGTCCAAGACTTGTCAATAGCAAAGTCTATGTTGGGGACAAGCTGTTTGCTTATACACCATGGTTTTTAATGTTGGAAGTCCTTGAAGGTGGTGGACCCGCTAAGAGGTCATGGGTTGGGTGTTGCCCTTGAAAAGTGTTGCTACTGGTCTTATAGAATGAGTCATTTGTTCTCACATGAGCGAGTGATTATAAAACATCGTGCCTAATCCATGATTCTCTCTTTCTCTCTAAGTTCCTGTCTTGTCATGTGTTCTCCTCTTGGTGCACACACTCCAGCCAAGATTCCATCCACCATGATGTAATGCACCCAAGGGGTCCTTGCTAAAACAAGCACCATGTTCCTTGGCCTTGAAGTCCCCAAAGCTATGAGATTTTTTAAATTTTTTGTAAAATATCTATCTTTGAATATTTTGATGTAGCAGCAGAAATAAATGGTTTCCAGTAGTTAAATTCCCAACTATATACTTCTATGCCAAGGGTGGCTATTGGGAAGGAATAGGGTCTTTACACACAATCTAGGGAGCCCTGTTGTACCTGAAACTCTTGAATTCTTAGGCTCCTCCAGAACCCAGAGCTTCAGAAGTAACCTATTTAACTCTCTTTAAAGGGCAATTCCCTCTCACTTAAGAAAGATAATGCAGAGCCTTAGTGTTCCAATCCCGTCTCAACTCTTGAATATGAGGCTAACAACCATAGTCACCATAGCCTGGCTGGATGTGTCAGATTGATGGTATATTGTGATAAATACCATGACCAACAGCATCTTGGGGAGGGAAGGAGTATTATCTTACAGATTGCAGTCTATCACTGAGGAAAGCCAAGACAGAGACTTAAAGTCAGAAGCTGGAGGCAGGAACCATCAAGGAATGATGCTTACTGGTTTATTCAGTCTTTGAGACTGGTTACCTTAGCAATCCCAATCTGGTGCGGAAGACCTGGCAGATTTTTGGAGAGCCATTGGTCCCTAGTCGATAAAGGATGCCTGGAAACCCACATTTTAATGTCAGTAAGGTAATCGACAGCAACAATAAATCACATCAGTTTGGTGGCAATATGGAAAGCTGAGCGAGCAAAAGGCAAGTGATCTTTGGTCAGCCATGTCCATTCTGATCTGGGCTGCTACCAGATCACCTACATTTGAAGTGGCTCTTCCCATATACACGAAGGCATCCAGGAAAATTCCTCAGGTAAGGATCCCAGCTCAGGTAATTCAAAAACATGGACATTGAAACCAACTATCACAACTGACAACTGGACAAAAGGACCATCTATGGAGGGAGACACATGCATCCTAGCTATCAAGTACTGGCAAGAATCAAGAAAGAATCTATTAGGCTGGATTCTAGACCATTGGCTAAATATAAGTTTGAATGAAAACACTTACTGTTACAGGAGGATTCTGAAGTAGCTACTGAGGATGGTACCCAGATCCGCAGACCAGGAGGCCAGGATGACAGCTATGAGGACCTGACTCGCAGCAAGTTACGAAGATGCTCCATGAAACACAGTACCCTGAGCATCAATAAAAGATAGAGCCCAAACAAAGTACTGCTAGCTCTTTTTTATAATTAGATTTACTTATTTCATGTGAGTGAATGTTTTGCCTGTAGGTATGTATATATGGTATACCACGTGCACACGTAGTGCTCATGAAAGTCAAAAGAAGACACCAGGTCCCTGGAACTAGAGTTATGAGCTATGAATGAGTGTGAGCCACCATGTAGATGCTGAGGATTGAACCCAGGTCCTCTAAACCACCAAGCGTCTCTCTAGCTCCCTAACTGTTTTATTCTCTGTATTCAGAAGAATGAATTATGGATGCTGTGATAATTATTTTTATTCTCCAATTTACAGCAACCAAGAATCATCTGGGGGGAGAGTCCTAATAAGGATTGCTTAGCTAAGGTCTGACCTGTCTACATTTCTCCTCACTCTGTTAGTTGAGATGAGAAGAACTTCCCTGAGTGTGGACAGCACCATTTTTTGGAGTCTGGGTCCTGAACTGTCTAAGAGTAGAGAAAGTGAGCTGAGTAATAGCCATCTGTCCTTCTTTTGTACTTGACCATAGATGTGCTCAGCTTACTCAAGCTCTTTGCTATAACAGACTGTAATCTGAATCCGAGAGCTAAAACCCTTTCTCCCATGAGTTCCTCTGTGTTGTGTGGTGGTTTGAATGAGAATACACTCTCTCATAGGCTCAGTCATATATTTGAATACTCTCTCTCTCTCTCTCTCTCTCTCTCTCTCTCTCTCTCTCTCTCTCTCTCTCTTTTTCTCTGCCTGGGACTGAAAGTGTAAGCCCCTAATAAACCCTTTCATCCATAAGTTGCCTTCATTGTGGTATCTTATCACAGCAATAGAATAATAACCAACACAGTAAGTGGTTGTTTTTTAACCACGGCCACAGAAATGAAACTAGGGTAGATAATCCAGATATCCTAGTTAAATGTCCCCTGCCAAGTGTCCAGTCTGAACAGGTCTAAAGACTCCAAACTTCTTGATAAAAGAAGCAACCAGGTATTCTAAAATGAGGGGGCCAGCCTACACAACCACAGGAATCAGGCTCAAAAATGTCCAAGGAGAGGGAGAGAGAGGCCAAACATTTGGGGAGCATGGAGCTTGTTTGAGTTGGGGGTGTGTACGTGTGCTAAGAAGTGGATTCCTGGCTGAAGTTATACTCAGCAGCACCTGTCAGTCTCCAGGCCTTCCTTCCCAGTAATATGATAGGGTAAACACAGCACATGGTTCACACAACCCCTCCACTTCTGTGTGGCCTGTACAATAAAGGCCAAGAGGAAGGCTCCAAGACTTCTCCCTCTTCCAGCAAAAGAAATAAACAACACTATCTCACTTTGCAGGTATTGGCAAAGGGAGTCCATGGTATTTCACTTAACTTACCATGAAGATTAACCTTGAGCCACACAGTGGACTAGTACCTGTCCATCACAGTGTAGCCGTGGTTCTATCCAGTGTGCTTCCCAGATGTTATGTCCTTACCACAGTGTATGAACATGGCCTCAGTAGCTGCTGTTTTCTATCCATTCTGATTCTGGTTTGCATTCACTTTGGACAAAGTAGTTTATATTTCTAAGGCAAGGGTGACTCTCTTGCCCTTTGATATAAGGTTCTAAGCAGCCTAAACGTTCTGGAACATCCTTCAGAATAACCTACTGGTCTAACCTACCAGTCAGATAAAATTCATGGCCATGGTAAGGCATAGGTACTCCAGGAGACGAGCCCTGAGGGCATCAGAGACAGCCACATCAAGAAGCTGCTTAGAGCTCGTGATCGTGGATTCTAGAGCATGCCAGGAAATTTCTCAGGAAGTATGTGGCAAGTTATGACATTATGTGCTTCCCTTCCTGAAGGAAGAATATCTGTGGCACGCCTTCTGGGTGGCAGATGTAACCTATTATAGTCCTGGGGTTATTATTCTGACCCATATACCTGGCAGTTACATAAAATATGCCACTGTTGGGTGGGCACTTGAGCAGGGAAGGTCTATAGTGTTTCTTCAGGCCATGACTCAAATAAGCTTGATTGGCATAAGACATAACTTGTATGAGGACTTCTGATCCCAAACATACCCGTCTTTTTATGTTTCCCAGGACTGGGTTGTCACTGAAGAATGATCTACTGGTACAGGTCTCAATCCCATGAATGGAATGTGTGTTTATTTTTGTACAACTGACTCCTTGACCCTTTCAGATTATAGGATGAGAGAGCCACATGGGCCACAAAGATAACTAAATGGATGCTGAAAAGCACCAACATCTATTTTGGAAAACAGCTCTTGTCACACTGCTGAGTTATGATAAATCTAGAAGGCTTAATGAAGTATCAATACAAGAACTACTTATGGTAGGTTCCTCTCAGACCCAAAGTCCAGCAACTGTTGGTCATAAGCTAGAAATAGTATATATAGTACTCAACATCAACAGGATTGGAGATAGCATGAGTACGATAAGCCCTGTGTCATCCATCCCACTATACCCAAACTTCCCTCCTGGCTCCCACCTCTGGGTTCATGAGTGATCCCTTAATTTCGACTGAGGGCCATGCACACATTCACACATACGTGTAGATCTTGAAGAAATCAATAAGATATTTGCTGTTAGTTGACTATCTCTATCTTCCCATTACTTGGAAGAGTCAATGAGTCATTTTTACAAGAATAAACACACATTCCAAACATGGATTTGAGACCTGTACCAACAGGTTTTTCTTCAGTGACAGGACCTGGGAGAGAGGACCAGTAGATCAGTTGAGGAGACACATACGTTTGAGATCAGGAGGTCTTGTACAAGCTCTGTCTCGTGCCAATCAAGCATATTGGGAAACACAGCATCTTATATACTATTTCCAGAGGAGAAATAGGACAGAGTCAGTAGAAATTATTGTACAATAGAACTAAGCCATACAATCTTGCACAAGGGAACACAGGGCATCTCAAGAAGATTACCCATGAAGCACAGAGCAGGCTTGGGACCAATAACCACATTCACACATGGTGGGAAGAGATGAACTCTTTACAAGGCTCTGACTCCAGGTTATTACCAACCCTGGCTTTACAGATAGAACACAGTTTCTTTTTTATTCATCAAGGCCTGGGGGTTGGGAAGTCCCAAGGCCCTGGCCCAGCTAAGCATGTCCCTTTTCCTCATCAGAGCCTCAGAAAAAGCCTCATTGGATCAGTCCATCCCTCAACAGCTTTGCCTTCCTCTGCAGGGACTCAGCCAACACCACTGACTGGAGGCTTTCAAAGTTTTGGGTCTACATAATGCATGAGCAGAGAAGGCGAGAGTCCAAAACCATGCAATCTGCTGCTTATCAGAGACTGTATGACATAAATGCTGTCAGTCTGATCACATCGGGCAACGACCAGTGGATGGCATCATTGCAAAGCAACGTGGAAGCGTCACTGTACAGGATCATAGGCTCCTCGAGAACATCATTCTTACAACAAAGCAAGCACTGTCCTAGGAAGCCATAATCCAGTGGTTATAAACAGACACCTTGAGATAGAAGCAGGAAGGGCCCCTGATAGTCTCATCTCTGGTGAACCATTTGGAATATTTTGCCCAGTGGTCTTAGTTCCCTCACTTCATGTAAAACATGAGTGCCGAGGATTTGAACTCAGATTCTTACATAAATAGGAGGGTGCCAAGGACGTAAACTCAGATTTGTACATAAGTCTGACAGGTTACAGACTGAGCCATTCTCCTGGGCTCCTCTGTATTTTCTTTTTAGCAGTTTCTGATAGATGCTATCAGATAAGCTGCCGGGATGAGGGCAGGTACTAAGATTGCCGGGGACTTGAAATCAGAGAAAGGCTGATGTCCACGATAGCTGTATGATCACCAACTTTTCCCCTTTCCAATCTGCCCCAGCAAAAGCAGGCCAATGACATCACAGATGTGCCGGGCTATGTACTTAAGAGCGACATCCCATCGTTAAATTTCTGCTAGAATATTTTGAAGCCACTGGTAGCTCAAAACCTGTTGACAGTGAAAGTATTTAACATCATGACTGTTGCTGTCATTGCAGGTTAAGGATTAGCCAGTAGCCCACAGCTAACTCTGCCCTGAGACTCAGACTTATGGGGAGGGATTGCATAAAGAAATGGGCCTAAGAGAGTCAGGGACTTGGGGGACAGATGGATCTCATTAGGAACACGAAATAAAATAGATGGATGGGGTGGAGGCTGGAACAGGAGGATCAAGTGAGGAGGGGAAAGGGAGACAAAGACAAGGGAAGGAGTACAAGGAGAGAGAGCTAAAGTTAAGTACCGATTAAGGGGTGGTATGGGAACCTAATACAGTAGAAGCTTCCTAAAATTTATACATAAATAAACACAATCTAAATGAAATCTCCAAAGAATGGGGGAGACCATCCCAACTGGCTATCTCTTGTCACCATATGAAGCTTCCAGTACTGCATTGAATTGCATCTAATTGAGTTGTTGGCCAAAAGGGTCCCAGAGTAATCCCAAAACAACCCAGGTTGTTGCTAAGACTATAGGTTGCTCTCCATGAACTGACACAAGGCCCCATGATGAAGATAAGAGCTACATAACTCTTTGAATGTGAAGTTGAATTGATAACTACATAGAGCCTTCATCCCTACATTTCAGTGTCCTTGGTGCACAAAGAGCTCTGCATACTATCAAACCCTTTAATCTACAGTGGCGTCCTGCCCGCAGGCTATGCTAGGGCAATGGTGGCCCAAATCTTGTGAGAGGAACCAACCAATGTCTGATTGACTTAAGGCCCACTCCACAAGATGGAACTCATACCTAACCTAAAACTAGATAGGCCAGAGGCCTAGAGTAAAGCCAAATAACTGTTTTTAAAATAACGAAGGAAGTGAGGGGAACAAATGTATAGAGAGAAAGGGGGCTTGAAACCCTCAGCTTTAAATAAAATTTTTTCATCCAATTCCTCCCCTCAGAGCTTAGGAAACCGAAGAGAAGGCAGAAAGAGTATAAGAACTGAAGGATGGAAGACATAAAGAAAACATGGTCCCTAAATCAATATGATCAAAGCTCTTGTGAACTCATAGACGAAGGCAGCATGCACGCGGCTGACATGGGTCTACACAAGGTCCACTGCAGTATTTTATAGCTCAGTGCTTTCAGGGGGCTCTAGAGTGTGTGAACAAATGGGTCTTTGATTCTTGTGCCTTCTCTTGGGCTCTTCTGTTTGTTTTGTCCAGCTTGATATGTTGGGAGGTGTTGTTTTATCTTATTTTAATATTATCCCTTAAAAGAACAAGAAAAAATGAAGAAAACAAAGGAACAAAGAGGTTATGAGGGGGAGAGAGTGGGGAGGAAGTAGATCTAACAACTTGTAGGGTAGATTGCAGTAGGTGCTGGGCTATATTACCCAGAATACCTTTCAGGAGTCATGAGCTTGCCAGTGTTTACAAGCTTCATTGGAAGATATCAGTTCTTGGCAGCCATTCCTTCTTGGGAATTTCCTGAGCTGAAGAAAATTGCCACATTTGAGGTCACGCTTCCTCAGGCAACTTACATCCAGTTACATATCAACATGATAGACAGACAGGTTCAACTTCCTCACACCGTCACAGGGAAACTGACAGGCTGTTCTTGATCTGGAATTTTCCTTTGGGTCAGCTGCGATACTTGCCATTGCAGATGGGGCTGTCTTCTGTTCAGTACTGCAGCATCCCTTTCTTCCCACAAATACACAAGTGTTCATCTTAGAGTCCAGTCTCCAGAGAACCCAGCCCTGAGTCGAGAAGCTAGATCCTGAATTTAACATAAATGTCTCCTCAAAGCAGGGAATTCTCACCCTTCCCAGAGGTGTGTGTGCGCGCGCATGTGCATGTATATGTGTGTGTATTAGTGTGTATGTGCTGCATGAGTGTGTATGCATGAATGTGTGATGCGTGTCCATGCATAAATATGTGTGTGCATATGTGTACTTGTGGGGGAGCACTACAAACCTGAATAGAGGTGCCCCAAGAGTTTCTCAGTGTCTCTGATCACTGTATCCAGAGGGGAACCTTTAAGCCTTATGTGTTCACAGACAAAACTGTTATGTAACTATGGTGCCTGGCCTCAAACTTTTCCAGTGAAAGAAAGGACCCAGAGGTCATTTCTCTGGGAGTGGAGAGGAAGGGGGACTGTGAGTTATCCACTGTGTCATTTCTGATAAAGCTGTGACTCTAGTGGCCTACAGAGCCTCCCCTCTCAGCTGTGTCTTCTGTGCCAGACACTGTCTCATCCGCCATGTTTCTGTTGTTTGATAAGCCACTGCCCGAGTTTTTAACTGACCTCTCCATCTGACCCTTCCAGCTTTGCTATCTACTGTGTCTATCTGTCCACCTAGCTGTTCCTGACCTCCGATAGCCTGCTTCCCTACGACTGATGGGCCCTGCGGCTGGTTGAGACCTGCTGGTCTCTAAAGGAAGCTGTTCCTACCCACCAGGGAGATTCATCTTAGCCTGGATACCTAGACTGTGTACCTTCAGTTTGCTCCCAGAGCTCCAGTGTCTGTCTGTCCGTGATACCCACAGATATAGGAGACTTTGGAGTGGCCATAGCCCAGGCACAACCAGAAGTATAATGTCCCCTCTGATTTCTGCACTAGTTGGGATGCACTTCAAGGGGAAGTTGAATCCATGATAGGGTTGCTACTGCCTATCAGACCCACAGCCCTGTCCCAAGGCTTGATGGAGTGCAGAACCTACTGCTTTAGTTTAGGGCTTGAAAAGACCAACAGAACCATCCTGAACAGGATCTAGTCGGGGAAGGGACCTGAACTGGAAGCCAGGCTGTCTTAGGGTGTGGGGAGAAAGGGGACGGTGAGTTATGCTGTTGTTACGTCATTTCTGACTTGGAGCTGTGGGTCTCTCCGATCACCCCTCCCCGCACATGACCTCACCCTGGCTAGAGGGAAAGGCTGGGCAAGTGCCAAGATCTTTAGCCTGAGAGCGTGGGGCTGCCCCAGCTCCTGGGCTGGAGGAAGTATGACAGATTGCCAAAGACCTGGGTTTCTCTCCATCCTGCTGCTTCCTTTGAGATGGTTCCCAAATCCACCAAGTGGGAAAAGGAGCTAGCTTCTGTGGGCTCCAGTCCAGTTCATCCTTCTGGCTCACCTTTCACGTGGATAATGGCACCCTGCCTGTGTCCTGAGTACCTTTCAGAGTTCCTGGGAGGCTTTGTCCCAAAGGCAATTTTCTTTCTTCCTTCCTTCCTTCCTTCCTTTCTTTCTTTCTTTCTTTTAACTTTTAAAGTGTATTTCCTCTCTCTTTCTGTCTCTATCTCTGTCTCTTTCTCTGTGCATGTGCATGTGTGTGTGTATGCATGTGTTCTCATGCTGAAGTGTGGAGGTCGAAGGACATCTTTGTCTTATTCCACCACATGGGTCCTGGGGAACTGATTTCAAGTCATCAATCTTGGTAGCAAGCATCTTTGCCTGCTGAGCCATCTTGCCAGCCCACAAAGAGCATTTTCTTTTTCTTTCTTTTCTTTTGCATTTTTATTGGATATTTTATGTATTTACATCTTCTTGGAAGCTTTCCAAGACCTCTCCTGCACGATGATCTCCCTTAGATCTGTCATGTTTCTTTGAATCAGAGGAAACAAAAGGCTTACTTTATCACTGGGAAATAGCATTATCTGGGACCTGGAAGGTGGGGGGCCTCCTCAGACCTGAGAGATAGGGTAGAAACTCCCCTTCCTGAGAAGAGTGGGTAACAGTGAACCTCTGGGACCAGAAACAAGCTCCAGAGTGGATATTGAGGCAAAGATACCAAATGGGACATCTCCCGCCTCTCTGGATCTTACTCTGTCTCATTGGAAGCCAGATGTCAGCTACTTAGGGGTGCATTCCAGGCAGATAGGCAGGGGAGCAGAACTGTGTCTGGCTTCTGTTCCTGGGGCTCAGGGCTGGTATGAGGGAAGCTGTGGGGGTAGATTGGAGAGCAGTGACTTACGTCAAAGGGCCCAGAGCTCATCCTAGGTTGGCAGGCAGCCTAATGTGACAGTCCCCTAATTTGTGACCACCTCCACCATTGAGAGTCCCACAGTGCCTCACAGTGCCTGCCACACAGTCCCTGAGAGTCAGCATGTTCTCTGTAAACACTTTCATAGCAAGTTTATGGGTGGCAGCCGTAGAAAACAGAGGAGAAGGCGAGCCTGTTGAATGTCAGGTGTCTGCATGTATGAGGTGGCTCAGGGTAAAGCCATAGGACAGAGAGGAGCAGTCAGAGGTAAAGGGGGCTGGGGAAGTGAACATGTGACAGGTTACAGCAGGCCACTGACAGGAGACTGTGACTACTAGGCTTCCAAGAAGAACACAGGCGTGTGTCCAGGGGCTCTGTCCCTTGGCCTGATCTCTCTACATTGGATAGAAGCAGGCTGTTTCCTGGAATCTCCCAAAGGCTCTGAGGTCCAAGTTTCATGAATAAAGACCACACAAGGAAAGTCTTGGGCAATCAATCATATCTATGTCAAGGGACTCTGTATGAACCTATTTGAGTCCCCAAAAAGGAGACACCAGGAATGAAGAAGCAAATCCTAAGCCCTGAAGTGGGGGGCAGGCACTAGCAAATCATAAAACACCTAATTTGCCTCTAGATAGTGAGCACATTGTTCTTTTACCAGTAAGCCTTGCTTCCCAGAACAGATGTGTGGCCCCAGGAGCAGAAGTCAGGCCTCAGATTGTGTTTTGTTTTGTAACAGTTGGAATTGTCAGAATGTCGACCGCTTCATGAGGGTGGACAGTGGAGGGAACATTCCCAGTGATGATTGGGTGCTTGGGAAGCTCCCTCTAAAATGGAGAAGACACCCAGTACTGGAGGATGGTAAGCCATGTCTAGCCAGAAATCTTGTTTATAAAAGTCTCCCTTGGAGACATGTTTAGTGCCCCCTCTTAAATCAACAATATGCATATCCTGTGACCAGAAGAAGTTCTACACCTAAGTCAGCATTTTCAAAAGAAGTAAAAACACCAAGGACCAAAACACACATACAGAATGCTAATAACAAAGGAGACCTTATTAGCCTTAGGTGGAAACAGACTAACTGTCCATCAATAGTAAAATGGAGCCATACACTGTGAGGTAGTCAGCCTGGTGAGACAGCAGGTAAAGGTGCTTGTCACTAAAATTGAAAGCCTGAGTTTGATACCCAGGACCCACACGTTGTCTCTGAACACCATATGTGCACAGTGACACACACACCCTTCTCCCACACTAAATAAGTAAGTGTAAAAAAGAAACCTAAATGGAGTCAAGTGTGAGATAGTTGTAGAATATACTACTACATGGCAAACAGAAAGAGTTCAGATGCGAAAGACAATGTGAACACAGGCCTCTGCTGAGGTGAAGTTCAAGAATAGCCCAAACTCTTTTGTGGTGGGATGCTGGGTAGTCTTTGTGCCTATCGGGAAGTGTTCTACTCTCTGGAATCGTTTCTATGGAGATGAATGTTTGTGAAAAGTTTAAATTGCTTGCATTTTACATGTTGTGCAACGATCATCAAAATGTAAAGCAGTATGTAGCAGGCTGGCTTTCCCCCGGAATAATATCTCAGTGCCAGTGAGAGCAAGCCCCGGCTACTCATCAGCCCGGAGCAAAGGGAAAGGGTCACAGTTGATTACTGCAGGTTGACAGAGCAGGTCTGCTTGGTGACAGATAACATCAGCGGCAGCAGCATGAAACCTGTCTCACTCTTCATAAATCAAACCACAGTGAAAAATAACCCCAAAGCTGCAGCTTTCTGGGTAGCTCAGGTCTCCGGATCTCCTCACAGCAGGGAAACTGGTCATCTGTTCGTGAGGAGTCCTCCTGAGGGCCGTGGAAGGCTAGTAATTCTGTCTGGCTCACCTCCTATGGTATCCTGAGGAAGTCCCCACCTCTCCGAGGTGTGAAGGTGGGGAGCTTCCAGAGAAGGTAGGCCCAAGGACTCCACTGGGCCAAGTTCCTGCCTAGGGGCTGCCCACTTGGCCCTTCAGCAGACCTGCGTGCATACTGTGCCGTGAGCATGGGGCCGCTCCCTGTGCTTGCATGGGGCTCCCTCAGATACTACAGTGCCTGGGCCTCTTGTGGCAGGGCTGGCCGGGGCTGGGGCACTTCCTTTCTTGCTTGTACTTTCCTCTGCTCATATAAGAATTATGAGGCTAGAGAACAAAGTTAATTCAGTATTTCCTAGCTGTAACAACGTGGAAGGTTCCAGGACAGGAGCTACTGGATCCCTAATGGTTGGCGTGTGCCTCACCAGAAGTCTGGGTGGATACAGCCTGTGTTTGGTCCCTGTGTCCTTGCCGCCACTGTGTGTGTGTGTGTGTGTGTGTGTGTGTGTGTGTGTGTGTGTGTGTGTGTGTGTGTACATTCTCAAGTAAGGGCCAGAAGCTGATATCAGATATCTTCCTCGTCTCTCTTCATCTCATTTTTTTGAGACAGCGTAATTCATTGAACCTGAAGCTATCTGATCAGCTAGAGAATCAAGATTCTCCTGACTCTGCCTCCTGGTATTGAGTCTAAAGTTCCCATTGTGACATCGGGCCTATTACATGAGTTCTGGGGATCTGAACTCTGGTCCGCATGCTTGCATAGCAATCACTCTACACACTAAACCACCTCCCTGTTCCTGTCCCCCACTTTCATCGTACAGACCCAGGCCACCAGACATCTATGCACCAGGCAGTCAGGAACCATTAGGATGGCTCAGGAACACAGTGTACAAGGTTTCCAGGGCCAGCCCTACACATCTATGATCTTCAGCAACCTACAATTCTGTGTGTGTATGTGTGTGGTGGGGTGTTAGCATTCTGCCTAAGCTCCACCCCACAGTTACCTGGCAATGGCCAGGTATGCCTGACACTATAAAAGGGGCTCCTTGCCCCCTCCTCACTCTCATTCGTTTTTTGCTCTCTTGCTCTTGTTCTTATCTTACCTCTCTCCCACCCTCATGTATTCATGGATGGCCTTTACTTCTCTATTTCTCTACTTCACTACTCTCTCTTTCTCTCTGTCTTTCTCTGCCTCTACTACCCTCCTAACTACCCCCGCCCATGCCCTGAACAAACTCTGTTCTATACTATACTGCCATGTGATTTGTCCCTCAGGGGGAAGGGCTGACTCAGCATGAGCCTGTGGGGGCACCCCCTTCCCCAGACCTCACCACACCTTTATATAACATATTCCCCTTTTATATTTTTATAAACACATCAGTAAGGATGTCAAATGATACCTTGTCCCCTCCAAGTATACTACAAGAACGGGGCTGCCTACCAATGAAAAGCCTATTAGCATCCCTTTTCTATATCCAGGCTGAGTGGCATCTTGTCCATTATCTATTGTAAACTCACCCTTGGCATCTTTGCTAAACTATTCATTTGTGGATTCTTCAGATGCTATGCAGGGATGCTGAAGATGCAAATTTACTATGAGCCCATGATGTTCATTGACCTTGGACATAGCTCCTCTCTCCATAGAGAAAGGTCTTCTCCCACCCCACCTCACATGTTCCAGTTCCATCTCTTGGCCCATGTGGGGTCACTTCAACATGGGTACCACTGTGGGCCCTGCACAGCAGCCTCTCCTAGCTGCCATGTTAGCTTGGTGTCTGTTCCACTTTGTGTTTCTGTTGCTGTGATAAACACCATGACTAAAACCAATCTGGCAGAGAAAAGAGTTCATTTGGCTTACAGGTTGTAGTCCATCATTAAAGGAAGCCAAGGCAGGAACTGAAGCAGAGATTATGAAAGAACATAGCTTATTGATTTGTTCGGTTACCATTTTATACAGCCCAGGTTGACCTATCTATGGGTTGGCATTGTATATCTGGGGTGGAGCCTCCTACATCAACTGGCAATGAAGAAAATACCCCATAGATATGCCCACAAGCAATTTGAGAGAAGTTAAAGTTCCACTTTCCCAGATGTGTTGACAACCAAGATTAGCCATTATAGTGTCTGTCACTCTGTACCATAGACTGACAGATTGCTCCTTCTTGTGGGTGAATCTTCCTTCCTGTGTAACCTCCCTGGGACCATACCATTTGACCATATCATGGATGTTCAAAGACTGCATGGGGCTGTCTATGGGCTGGTTCAGTTCTCAAGGCCCAGCATGAGAAAGGCTTCTTTCTGTGTCTTCTTTCATGCATTTCTTAGAGTCCTGTTAATTGCTATGAAGAGGACGCACGAGGCCTCCAGGATGAGTGGGTTATCCCTGTGTTCTAGAAAGTCATGATAAGTGGATGAGTCTATCTCTCAGCCAACCAGCTCTGATTTCTTTTCTGGGCCCAAGATGGTCTCAGAGAATCCAAACTTCCCTCTTCAGGGTCAGGTCTACTCTTGAGTACCACCTACAGAAGTTACAGTTTCATCCTGGCCTTGGCCTGTTAGAGAAAGGAAGTGCCCAGGGCTTGACCCAGACCATGTCAGGTCAAGGCCATGTTTCGTGGACTGAGTACCAACCCAGAGCCCCAGCTTTTCACTAGAGCAACATCTTCTAACTCAAATGCTGTGGACTCAGGCCTGTTGCTCTCAGAAACGGTACCCGTATGCACGTAGCCCCAGCATGCATCTAAGACTATAGCCAGAGCTGAGCCCACCTAGAGTGAAACCTGTGACTTATGGAAAATTTAAGAGACCCTCACTGCCAGGCTGGTCTCTTCATGGGTGACTATCTGGTGACTTTAGGGACTAGTTTATCCCTTTTGTGCCTGGGCCTTTCTTGGCTCCACTGTTCAGCTGACCTCGGTGTCTCCTGAGCGAGCCAGATGCTCTGCAGGTATTCAGCTTGGCCGAAGCCCTTATATTCAGGCTGAGGTGTGGCCTCCAGTGCTGAAGTTCATCTTACCTTTGTGGACTCTGACTAAGTGATTAAGGAATTCATTCAAAGTCTCATGGCAGTGAAAGTGATAAAGACCTACATGTAAGTCTCCAAGTCTACTTCAGATACCTCAGGCTTTGTTAGAAGGTCAAGATCAGGGAGCCCACAAGAGTCCTCCTGGAAAGGAGTCTCTGCAGCCCTACTGAGACTAGACTGCCAGTTATAAAGGAACATGGAGGGCTGTGCACTCAAGAGCTCACAATTATTAGGAACCATTCCAAGAGACCCCTGACCCTGCAGCAGCCACTGCTGCCTGACCCAGAGCCACAGGGTTGTCCCCCATGTTCAGAGACACCCAAGCAACTTTCCATGAGCACATTTCTGATCTCTGGCCTCTATGGTATCTAATATCTCCAGATAGAGATGGGAAATTATGTCCCAGAGTCCTTTGGCAAGGATGGCAGGTGTGTGGATGGCCTACATAGCTGGGTACAGCCTGTCAGTAAGCAGGTATTATATCATAACTAATTGCACTTCAGGATAAGTAGCGCCTTATCCATCCTGGCTTGTTAAGTCTCTGGCCTCAGAGCTTTGAGTTACGGGAAGCTGTTTGAATTGTAGGCTATCCCAGGCATCCTCAAAGGATTGTTCAAATGATTAGGGTGGGGCTAGTATTGAGGGTGGAGGTCAGAACTTGGGAGTCCTGGCTGCCAGCACTTCAGGACCTAAGCAGAACTAGCTATGGGGATTGAGGAATGAGAGTCAGAGATATGTTGTCATGCCAGACACCCAGGAAATGTTATGAGGAGTTACACAGGCCAGATGAGGGGTCTTGCTCAGTGGTCCGATGACCCTCTTCTGGTGCTGGTAGAGCTGGGAGGGTAAGGATCCCTGAACTTTATGAACACCCTTCCTGCCTGAGTCCCACACTATGTTTTACTCTTCAATAGGTAGCTTGAGAGATCCCCTAGCCCACTCTGGGCCAAGGGACAGGCTGGGGTGGATCCGCCGTGCTGCCCAGAAGCCGTAGTAGAGAACACCGGAGGAAGTGACCTAAGCCTGGCTGGTATTTTAGCGCTTGGGTCTCTGAAGTGAGTAGGTGTTGGTGAACTGGGAAGGGAGCTCTGGGAAAAGATTGTATTTGGATCAGATAAGGGAACAGGAGACAGTGCTTCATGATAGAGCTCTTCCCTGCCCCCCTCTCACTCTATGAGGCCCAGACAGGCTCTATTCAGTATTCCCACGCTCAGGCTTTATTGAAGTAGTGATAGATCAGTTATAGATGTGTGGCCCCAGGTACTCCACACTATGGCCCACCCACAGCCTTGTCTCCGGCGCAGTGCCAGACTCTCACCCCTTCCTATCCCCACTACAAATCATTTCTGAGACTCCACTAACCCTTTTTCCTTCAGCTCCAACACCAGGAGAAGCCCTTGATCTTCTGACATGATTTTTATCCTTCTAAGGAGATGACAACTCTTTTTAAGCCTTCCTTAAGTTCTTGGAATTAGAGGAATCACTTTGCTCGATAGGTGGATCTGCAGGTTGAAGTCTCTTTTTTGGAAACTTGTCCTCCTAGCCACGGGGTCTGGTAAGAGCCTGTCTCCTAGGAGGAAACTCAGAGAGACCCTCCCACTCTGCCTGGACAAGAGCATCATGATGCCACCTACAGCACCGAGACCTAGAATCTGATGACCATATAGAGCTATGAACCAAAACAATGTGAGATGGTCACAATGCTGTCCCAGAAAAGGTTCTGAGGGTGAGCAGATAGGGGTTCATGGGACCATGCATGCAAAATACAAAGAGAGCACAGTTCAGCCATGTCTTCACCTGCTCCTCTGAACTACAGCTCTCCTCACATTATAAGCTACCCAAGGGGCTCTTCATCCCAGAAGAGGCTCCGAGAGGATATCTACCTAAAACAGGACAGATTTTTTTTTCCAGCAGAGTCAGTCACCAGTCTACTTGAGCTGTCACTGACCTGCCCCCCATGGACCCTGGGTATGTGTAGAAAAGATTCAGAAGAGGACACAGACAGAGACCCCTGATGTACCTTCGGATTGACTCTCTGTTCCTCACAGTTTCTGCTCCCCATCCTCCAACCCTGTTAGCGAGGAGATTTCTTTTAGCTTTGAGATGATCTCAAAGGATAACTGTATGGCTTGAATCCCCATCTTAGAGGAGGCAAGTAGTGTTCAGACAAAGCCCCCTGCCTCCCTGAACCTCTGGCTGCAGTCTAAGCGAATAGATTATCAGGTTCCCCTAAAAGCAAACAGCAACTTACTTCAGCTTTGTGCAGATTTCTGAGAAGAGTTTCATGATCTTATAAAGCTTTGGTACATATGGGTCCTGACTGTTGTATTTATCAGACAGTTCCTTTAGGGGAGGGATGAAGTCCTTTGTAAACTTTGCAGCAGAGCCCCTGAAACAGGGTTAGAAGCATTGGGGTGGTAGGTAAGTCTGCACAACAGGGTGCTGACAGACACCCCTCTTCACCCACCCCTGCTCACCCCAGTCTGATGATGCCCTGAACCAAAGGCCCTACCCTGATTCTCCCACAGGAGTCTTGTGGACCCTGAAGGCTATGCAGCGGATACAAGAGATGCCTTCATCTCCCTTTGCCTCTGTAGGCTATGTTAGGACAGTGTCTGGAGAGCCCAGCAAAGTCAGGCATCTGACCACTGATTCATCTACTGACTGGGCCAGGGGTTCAGTTCACAAATCCTTGGCATTTTTTCATATCTCCACTGTTTGCTGGCTGAGGCAATCCCTCTCTCTCCTTCCAGCTATGACCAGAAAGGCCACCGAAGTTAAACTCTTATCTCACTGCTATTCTGGAGTCTGCTGAAGTACCTCTGCAAACAAGAGAAACCGCCGTGAAGGGCCACAGGCGTGTGTAGACAGTAATGGAAAGTCAAACGTACATGGTATGTCTTCTTGTCAGCAGATGGTCCTTGCCGAATCTCAGCACAGAGAGCCATGGGATTTTTCTGGGCAACTGTGGTGGCTACATCCATTGGGGAACAATGGTTTTCTGACCCCCAGAGCACAAAAATCAGAAAAGTAATCTTAGAGGTGACTCACAGGAAATCTGAGTTTGGCTTGCTTGATAGCGTCTCAGTGGAAGGGACCCATATGTACACAGGAGAGTTTAGGGAAATACCAATCAATTCTGTTTATCAGTTACCAATGGCTTTGGAAGAAGACGGGGTAAGATGTGCTCTTCATGCATTTCAGTGTCATGCCACACCCCGTGGACTCTTTGCTAAAATCCATCTTGCTCTAGGAATTTTTATTTGCAACTGGTGTTGTGGTATTTTTGCCTGAGGCAGGCGTCTGTGTGCTTGCTGGCTTGCAGGGAACAGCAGGCAATCGCTGCACCCTAGTACCTGTGAAGACCTTAAACTGCAGACAGCCAGCTTCCCCAGGTCACCTGCAAGAAGGCTGGTCCCACTGCCCAACCCCCAGCTTTGGGAATACACGCACATTTTCTGATGATCCTCAAGAGGGACTTAGGGTAATGAATGAGGGAGACTTTCTGCCTGGTTGCCAGAGACAGAGAATAACTATATTTCTCTGGAGTTTAGTAGAAAATACCCCTGAGAGTCAAAATTTAATGGAACAAGTAAAAACCAGTTGAGGAAAGTGCCACCTTAGAGTATGCCCCAACATACACCATACTGACACTCTGGCTGCTAAAGATTAAGATCACCCATTTGGGGGAAAGTTGGGTAAATATGCTGAGTTCTGACCCCTGTGGTTTAGTTTCTTTTTCTCTGAACAGTTAGTCTATTTGCTGATTTACTTTAAGAGTTCTTGAGGCCCCAGGTGTGAGGGCAGATAGTGACACCGGGTCTATGGTCTCAAAGGGGGACAGTAGTTTTGCTGAATGCCAGGATTGACATCTCTAGACACTAACCACCAACCCCAGAAGTTCCTTAGTTCCTAGAATGGCTGATACCCCTTCTCTGGGCCAGGTCTATGAACCGGTTACTTCAACTTCCTGGTGAACCTAGAATCCCTTCTCTGAGGCCGAAGCTCTTGAGCACCCCAGAAGTTCCATCAAGGCATGTGAGATCCTACACCCAGGCTGATGCTGGACCCAGGTTTTGATCTTACCTCCCATTGGTCATGACAGCAATAACCCCATTAATACCTTGCACCAATATCAACCCCCCCAACTCCATCTACACCCAAATTTCTCCTCTCGTAAAAATAAACCAGATAACTATACAAACAAAAGTTTTAATAATTTATTATTCTGGTAAGACACCCTCAATAAATAAAGAGTTGCAAAATTAAATAAATAAATAAATAAATAAATAGTTTTTAAAAAATATAAATATGTAAATAAATATTACTGGTTCCTATCAATAGGAAATATTTCTCCTTTGTCTTCTGCTGTCCTGTCTGAGTCAGCATTTTCAGAAGGCTGTACTGCCCCCCACTGTGGCTGTGCCCCATTCTTTGGTCCCTTTAAGGCAGAAGTCCTGAGTTCCCGGCTCATTACTCAGACACAAAAGCAGCAGTCTGGGAAGCTGGATGCAGAGCTGGCCTGAGTCTCCTCATTTCTTGACCAGCTTCCAGCAATCAAAGGGGATGTCAAACAGAAAGTCTTTAAGGTTTCTTATGAAATCCTCAAAGGTGGTGACTTGTGTTTCACAGTCAGCTTCCTGGAGGGGATGGGGGAAAAAACAAAACAAGACAAAACAGCACATGAGTCCCGGTGAGTGGGTGACCAGGGCGAGCAGCTCTGTGTTTCTCTGTTGCTGCTGTGAACTCAGAGGCCAGAAGCCCATCCAAAGGGATCAGGTGACACTGGGGCTGCTCGTGCAATGGCATCCGGGGACTGTGCCCTAACAGAAGGACAGCCTCAGGTCTTAGTTGGGCTGCCTATTTGGTTCCTGCTCAGAGGCAAGCAATCAGTCTGAGGCAGCTCCTCAAAAGACACAGGGCACACTGTCTTCGATGAGGAAAGGAAATAGGAATGTTTGGGATGTCTGCTCATCCTAGGAGCCTCCTCCTTTTAGCCATAGAGTAAGGCACCCCCATAGGAAAGTCCTGTCAGGAAGTGGCACCTGGGTGCTGGCTCTTGCCTCTTCTGGGCTTGGGCAGGCCCTAAGCTTCCTTGGTTTGCCTCACCTCTGACCTCATGACTGATAATGGTATGTGTGGCATGGGCAGGTATCTCCTCCTGGGAAGAACAGTGGGCTCTGCTGCTCCTCAGCTTAGCATCTAGGGATGAGCAGGAGCTATGGCATGTTCGCGAGGGCCTTCTTAGAAAGCACTTACTGGGACCCTGAACAGTTACAGCCAAAGTCTCTCCTTACCAGTCCCACCCTCCCAGAATAAGACCCTGGGTCCCGATGCTGTGTACTCACTGGTGTTGGGGGACAGTTCTTCTGGTAGTGGCTGGCTATCATGGTCAAGGCGCCCTTGAGTTTGGTGAAATTGCCCCGTAGACCCTGTTCGTATACTTTCAGTCGGGTCTGCACACATGTTGGACTCTGTGAGAAACATCCATTTGTTGATAAACAAAAGCCAAGTGCCCACAGAATGCAAGCTACCTTCTCCCCACGTCCTTCTGTCCCCACCAGTGTCACAGGCTGGGGCTAGTCCTAACACTGTCCTGACCGCTGCCCTTCTCCCTTCCTGACCCAGGTCACCTCAGCCATCACATGGCGTTGAGAGCCTAGTACCTCAAGAGGTTCCCAGTTCCACCCAACCCCCAATTTTGTAAGAGAAGTCTACTTGCTGCCATTCCAGGAGAAGTGGATGGCCAGAGCAAGTGGGGAGGGCTAGCCCCCAAATTTCTGTGTGGGTAAACATTGTTCCAGAAGGTCCTCTGTGCCCCTCTAGAGTCAACACCCTCTCTCCTTTCGTGGTCACAGGGCACAGTGGGAACGCCAAGGCAACAGCAAGTCCAGCTCATTAAGTAACACTCATGTTCCCATAAACCCCTGCTGATCTCTGACCTTTGAAAGCTAACTCTGCCCAAACTTATTGCTCGCTTGATAAAAGGGTGAGCATGACCGCTGCAGGGGCATGGCTATGGATGATAAAAGAGTGCACGTGACTGCAACGGAGGAATGGGTATGGAGATCTCCCTAGACTCTGCCTCCTCCCCCTAGCAGCTACTGACAGGGAAGAGTGTAGAAAGCCTTGCAAGAGGTTATTTAAAGCAGCCCGGGAAACGACGCCAAAGAGATGCAGCGTACCTGGATGGAGAACTCATCAGAGACGATGTCAACGTCTGCGTTCTGTAAGAGGGAAGTGCCATGTTACCAAGCTGACAGGCAGGGCAAGACAAGAGCCAACGGGTGGCCTGAGAACAGCTCAACTCCCTCCCTCACTCACCTCTGTGACAGGCGTGTCATTCAGGAGGCTCAGGGCTTCTTTGATAGCATCTACATGTTTCCAAGGCCGGGTGACAGGGATGGGTGAGCGGGTAGATGCTGAGAAGCTGTAGACCACAATGCCCAGGAAAAGTAAATTCTGCAGCCACATCCTCCTCAGGACCTTAGCCTTTCTCTCTGAGTACTGGGCTCACTGCAAAAGAGCTCTTATATACACAGTTAGAGGAAATGATTAATGGTGACCACAGAGCTCCAGGGGGGCGGGGGAACTACCTGAGTTGTGGAATCTCCTGGCTCTTATCAGCTATACATGGGGCCAGTGAGCCTTCCCCTAGATTATTAGGCTTGGGGGTTTTCATTAATAAGCCCTTCCAAGAACTGGCAGCCCACCTGTGGGCTTCTTTAAAGGCCTCTAGCCCTGCCTGGGCAGTCTAACCCAGCCTCTGACTAGCCTCTCCTTTTTGAGGGGCCTCCAGGCATATTTGGACTTCCTGGCCTGGAGTGGCTGGGGCGGGGTTTGGGAGATAGAGTGGGGTTCTTGCTTCCATAGCACCTGCTGTTCCTGGAGGCCTTTGGGCAAGCTGTGCCTACTCTGGTGGCCCATTCCAGCCCCAGCCCTGTTCTTTCCAGCCTTCTGAGCTATGCACTTCTCACATGCCCTTCTCATTATCTGATTAGACAAGGTCCGGCCAAATGGCACAATTCTGTAAAGGTCTCCACAAACTCCCACTGAGGAAACAGAGTCATGGACAAATTCATCCCAGCCATGCCCCACCTCCACCACACCTCCACCTTGGGAGCAATTGGATTGGCAGAAATGAATACAAAAACCAGGCAGACTACATGTTCTCTTATGGTACCATCCCAACTGACTGTTACAACCTCAGTTACAAATCCAAATTACAAAGGCATGTTCGATCCTCAAGGCTTACAACATGGCTAGAGATTCTGACTGGGGCAGGTAAAGACAGCCCAGATTGACTGCTGATTCTGCTGGCTCCCCCTTGCCAAGTGACTCTTCCTTTGTTATGTGAGCCTCTTTACCCTCTCCGGAGCAGCCTGCCACTCAAAAAAGACACGTTTACTGCTACCTGTGCCACTAATGGGCAGCTGGGGTCTCCAAGGTCTGTAACATAGTAGCTGGCAGGTACCAGGCACAGGGCCTCCCTGGTTTCTCTAGCAAGTTCTCTCAGGTTTAGCTTGCTGCACAGTCCCCTCGTTCCAGCCCACCTCCCACTTCAGAAGCTCTCTGTGGAATCAGGAACTGCTTCTGGAAAAGCAGCATGCGCTCAAGGGGCTAAGAAGTGTTTGATTTTCACAATGGCGTTTGGAGAAGATGGCACGAGTTTGGGTTTGCACAGGGGATCCGGCCCCAAGCCTTCCTGTGCAGGAAGTTTGAGGCCATGGGGAGACATATGTGTATCTCTTTAGTCGTGGGCGTATGGTGAGGAATTTAGATATATGTGTACTCACAGGAACATGTCAGGGTGCAGGAGGTTTTAGAAAAGGGTGCATCTAATGTGAGCCGCACTGATTTTGTCTCTGTGAGAACCCTTGGGCTTCTGGCTGTGCCTTCTTGATATGGGAGGAGCCCCTATGCCAAGCAACATGCTTTAGGGCCTAAGAAGCTGATTCAGTGGACCAATGAACTCAGACAAAAGCAAGGGCTTTTGGGGGTCAGATAACAGGTGGAACTCAGGACAAGGCCACAAGAATCATTTAGGAAGAGAGACTAGGGGTCAGAATAGACATGTCTTAGCCAAAGCGTGTGTCAGGGTACTGGCCAAGAGGAAAGCAGAGGCCACAGAAGCAAGACTCAAAACAAGAATATGGTCTATAGGTGCCAAAGTTCCGCCTATGGGGCAGGATTCTAAGGGCTTGGGGACGAAATTTGTGGGCAGATATGCATCTTTCTCCTAGAAAGATGACATCAGGGTGGAGGCGGCGACGCTGGCAGGCATTCCTAGATTGCACTCATGGAAAGAAGCAGCGATAGCATCAGACGGTCTTGCTGACTCAAGGGCCTCGGTAGGGCTGTGATAGGGTGGAGGTGGGGACCAGATGGGTGAACTGACCCCTCTTTGGCCTCCCAGGCCACAAGGCCAGAAGTCAACCCTCTGGAAAAAGGTTTCTGGGAATGCCCGTTGACATGGGCTCCAGGGGAACCAGGGTGTGTGGCTGCCCTGGGATCTTTATCACAAAAGGAAGTCATCACCAGGGGAAGGAAATGGGCCCCAGAGTCCCTTACATCCCACGGGACAGACACATGAGCATCTAAGATGGTCTGACCCATGCTTATGACCAACATTCTTTGGGGAGGTCTTTGTCCTCAATGGGGTCTAAGATCTAAGTGACCACTTGCAGCTCAGTCCACACAGGAAGGATGGTGGCAGAACCAGAACCTGAACTCATGCCTAGTCCTATACATGGATGCTTTCTACTGCCCTGGGGTGACAGGCCACACAAAAAATTCTGGCCACCAGCCTAGTCCCAGAAAATGGTGGACCAAACACACTTGTTCATCAAGGCAGCTCTATTGGTGGGAAGGAAGGAGTAGCCTGTGACAGCCCCAAGGACACCTTGGGGATGTAGGAGAATTCCCCTAGAAGATTCTGCTCCCTATCTAGATATCACTGTACCCCAGGCTTGGGCTCTTGTCTTCCCTACTCTGCTACCACGAATTCTGGAATATCCCAGGAAAGTACCCCTCCGAGGGCTTCATTGCATCATCCACTTGATGGATGCTGTGTCTGTCTTAGGAAAGTTTATAGAAAGATTTTCCCAGGAGGAGGCAGCATACTGATACCTTTCCCATCCTGGGGAAGTCCTAACCTGGCAGAAGACACAGAATTTCTGGAATATTCAAGGACTAATGTGCCTTGTCCTGGCCCAGTCTCTGGGAGCATCTTTCTGGACAGAGGTGGTGAAGTAGAGAGATGGCCTGCACCCAGAGACAAATCTCATGGAGTCTTGTCCCACTTTGAGGGCCACAGTATAGCTCAACACCCTGAGTGGCTTGTACTTCCCTAAGAAGGTGGTCTTCTCTCCCTGCTACACCAGACACATGGAACCACAACTCCAGCCTTTGGTGTCGCTACTCCAGGATGACCCCACTTACGTTCTGTCTTTGACCCAGCCCAATATATTTTCAAAGCCCACATTTCCTTCTAGTTCTGTTTCAGATGCTTGGGTATCCTCAGGTCCCTGGCACTGGTGAGTTCTAATGAATCTGGGAGGGCCTGAGGATAGCATCCTTTCAGCCAAGCCGCTACAAGGATAAATAATATAGTCTTAGCTCTTAGAGAATTTGTGTCTGTGGCCCCACAGGGTAGAGGACAGGGAGAGCCAGACCTAGATTTATAGGCATATGGTTGAGAGTGCCAATGAAGATAATTATTTTTTAAAAAATCAACCACGATGAAAGCCATGAAATGAGAATAAAACAAGTTATGGGAAGGTCTTGAGGTCAGTGTATATAAGGCAGACAGACAAGGACATTGTCTGTCTCTGAAACTCAAGGCCCAGGGTAGCCAGCTAGGTTAGGGATTATTTGCTTCAGTGTGGAAGATACAGACTAGCAGTAAAGTTTGAGGTGTCAGCCAGACTGGACTGGATGAGGAAAAGAAAAAATAATGTCCCAGAATGCTTGGTCAATTGTTGCAATATGGATTCAGCACTTAAGACCCTGAGAGGTCACTGGGGTATTCCAGTACCACACAAGTTGCTTGGCGTGCATTTTGCTGAGATGCCAACTTTTGAGAATGGGCCAAGTGTAATAATACCTCCTCACTGGATTCATTTCTTGTTCTTAGGGCTTCTTTGCTGTCTCCCTAGGACCTAGAAACTATGCCATGCCCACACAAGCAGGTAAGGCCTTTGGACGCACAACCCATGAAAGCAAAATTCCTCCACTGCCTGGAATTCTCTACCCAAGATTTTTCCTCCACGGTTAGGAATGTCCCATCCCTGAATCTCCTCCAAGCCTTCTCTCCAACTGAGAGGTCACCAGGTACCCAGAGGGAACACTGCCTTTATTTGCACCCCTTGTAAGGGTCACTGGGAGTGCATGGGACAAAATCAAAGAAAAAATGAGGGAAGAAGCCATCACAACCTCCTGGAGTGCCAAGGGCCCTTCTTTCTACCCTAGGCGTAGGGGGAGTTGCAGACCTTGGTTGGCTCCAACACCTGCCAGCTTTAGGAGCCGAGGGGCCACAGTCAAAGTGGCAGTTGCTGCTTTATATTGTCATCAGGACAGGGTCCATTCACAGGGTTTTACGGGTCTTCCAAGCTCCGTCACCCTCTCCTGGAGCCTCTGTCTGGTCAAGTATGTCGATTGCCTCTTGGGATTTCAGATCCCAGAAGGCTCTGGCTTTAAACATTGTTAACAGGGTCTTTGTCTCTGGACAATCTGGACAATCATACACACACACATACACACACACACACACACACACACACACACACACACACACACACATTTCTACATCCCCAAACTGCTACATCCCAGTAAGGGTGGTTCCAAGTCCCCATCATCTCCCAGGAAGCATCAGCCCCCATGGTCCTAGATGCAAAGCTTCAAAGGAAGACTTGTCTTCAGGCCTGGCCACAGTGCTTCAAAACCACTTTTCTTCTCTGGGCCCGACCTTCATCTTCATGAGAGGATGGAGACCTCTGCAGGTCACTGCAGAGATGCCTGGAGACTGGCACCTAGAGGTGCTTCTTAAATATTAGCCAAGAGCTAAATGTATGAAAGTTTTCTGCTTGGGTTTTCTGTTTGGACTAGTTGGGAGGTCTCCATTCCAGCTTCTGTTTCCCAAGCTGTCAAAGAAAGAGGATCCTCACCGGGGTCTCTGCGGGTCAGCATGCTACATGAAAGTGAAGCAGATTAAATTGTCTCTGACAGGAACATTTAATCCCCATGCAGACCTGTTCTAGTGCCTCATGACATTCACATGCATACACCCCCAAGAGGCAAAGGCAGCCAGGAGAACAGGGCATAACACTGTGCTGGGATCTGGGTGGCCTACAGGTAGCTGAGTCATGCCCATTTTCCCGTAAAGAGTCAGTTAGGACAGAAGACTGTCTTCCCTATTCCTGCCCTCTATCCTAGCTAAGAGCAGATAGTTCTGCATGGTCAGGGAGCAGGGTCATGTTTTCTAGGAATAAGCAGACTGACTCTGTCTGACTGAGGAGAGCAAGAATATTAAATTTGGGATATTACTTGGCCCAGGTGGGTTGCCACCCCTCTGGGTTCGAAGCCCATAGTCATACTAAGGGCTGGCAGTGGCTGTCTACTTATGATGATTTTTCAACATTCAGGTATTTATTCATGTGATTGTATGTATAGCTTGTATGTAGGAGTCAGAGAACAGTTCTCTTTCCACCTAGGATAGACCTCGGCAGTCAGGTTTGGTGGCAAGTGCTTTAACCCCACTGTTGCAAGTCCTAGAAATCAAATCTGGTGTTTGGCCACAAGTGCCACCAAGCCTTTTCATTCACCTGACTGTGTAATATTTTTATTACCACACTCACTCACCCCAGCGTATGGGGCCAGGACACAAAATATGTCACAGATATGTTTAGAGAAAGGGAAAAGAAGGGAGACCTTTGTCCCGGTGCCAGATGTGACCCCTTAGTGTCTAACCTCCTTTCTGATGTGTCTCCAACTCCCTGCTCATAGAGGCACCCTGTCTCCCCATCAGTTGTCTGTGCTGCCTGGATTGATTTCCAGGACATGTCTGGGCATCTCCAGAAGAAATTTCCAGCACTCAGAGTTGAAGGCTGCCATCTGAGAGGAAAGATACTGAGTTCCAAGGCTAAGAGTCTATCTATACGCCTTGGAGATCAGAGACTGCTCAGGAAAGAAAGGTGTGTCGGGGTCTCCAGAGGCTGTGTGAAAAACAGAGGAAGCCCTAAGTGACAGTGGCTGTAGAGATTGCAGTGAGTTAATAAACTATATCTCAGAGGCATGTAGAGGGACTTGGAGACACAGGGGGAATCTAAGCTCTGATGTCAGGGAGGCAGGGAAATAGAAAAGGGACAGAAAAACATGTGAAAGCATGTATGGGGTGCTTCTGTGAGTTCAGAGGAACAGGGACAGGTGCACACTCAGGCTACAACTTGAACCATGTGGCAACACAAGGCATTAGTGGGGGCCCCGCCCACGGGGACCCCGGGCCGGAAAAAGATCTCTTGTGTCTCAGTGGTACTGGCAGACACGCTGAGGCTTTAGTGCTTCGGAAGTTCGTGAGTCTCATCATCTGGGCTTCTCTGTGCCTCAGTCTCTCCACTGCTGTAATGGGGCAATCCTTTGGTTCTTGTGGGGATTCTCTGTGTCCCTTTTTGCTCCAGGAAGACAGCATCTTTGCCCAATGCACATCCATGGCCATGATCCCAACTTCAAGGATTTGAAGGAGAAAGTAACCCTACTGACGCCATGAGAACTCCCTCTGTCCACCTGGGCCTCTTTCTCCTCCATGTCCCCTCACCATCCTGGTTTCTGCTTCTACCCACCGCTCCCCCCCACCCCGTCCTGGCCCTTTCTTATCGGCGTAGAATCCAGTATCTTCAAGGTCCCATCCTAACCATCCACTTATCTACACCCTCAACACCCCAGTCCTTGGTCATCTAGTTTGTTATCTCCACGGTTGCCATGCTGGTTGGGCTGTTCTGGGAGTGGGGAAGTATGAATGAGGTGAAGGGATCAGCTGAGGCCCAAGGAGTCCTGCCTCCACCTTGGTTACCTGGTGCTCAATCTCACTGAATGGTTTGCCCACTCAGACTCCCCTGTGCCTACCCTATAGACGTTCATGCCTTTACCACTCAGAACCGTCTGCCTGACTCCTCCCTGTATCTTGCTCATCCACTGCCTGGTGGAGCCCTGCCTCTTGGGTGAGCTTCTGAGCATCAATCCTAGCATAAAGCACGTGAGATCAACATCCATCCATCCCCTTCATTCTGTACTGACATTCCCCCTCCACACACACAACTAGACAGAGCCAGGAGGCTCCAGTAGGTACTAACCTATATCTCATTAACTCACCTCTGCATGGGGGGTGGGTCGTGGAGGGCCTCAACAATGGATTCAAATGGTAATTCAAACCAGGGAGGAAAGAACCTTTTCTTTGTCTCGGGGGCAGGGGCCTGTGATCTCCAGTTGTGGAGTGAGTTTATGTCGCCTTGATTCATGTTTTTTTCTGAAGCCCCACATCTTTTTAGGTAAAGAAAAGATGCACTTCCTCTCTTGCCCTCCCGATGAAAAGCTGTGCTTGTAGAATTAAGATAAGAGATAAGTGAAATCGCTGGTGGTTGGTGTGACCTACTTCTTACTCCACGCTTCAGATGTGGGAAGCTGGCCTTATCGACCCTTTCTCTAGGATCTCCATGGAGTATTGCTGCCCTCTGCTGCCCTTTGGATTTACTGACCTAGCACAGAGGACAGGGGGCCAAGGCAGCTGCTCGAGAAAGATGCAGGCCAGCTCTGCCGGTGCTGTTGGATCAGGGAGTCATTGCCTTTCTCATCGGTGGCTGGGCATGACAAAGGACGTATCCCTCTGGACCGTTATAACAAGAAATTATACAAAGCAGGGATTGTCTATAGTTCTAGAGGCCGAGAAGCCTGAAGGGAAGGAACCAATCGGCCCAGTTGCTTGTTGTGAACCTCCCAGTTCACAGACAACTGTCACACTGTGTCCTCACATGGAAAGGGGACTCAGGGGGCTTCCAGGAGTCCTTTTCTTTTAAAGACATGTTTTAAACTATGTGTGTGGAGACGAAGGGGACTTCTGTGTATGTTAAAACCAGAAGATGGCACTGGCTCCCTTGGACATGGACCTATAGGCAGTTGTAAGCTGCCTCACAGTGTTAGGACTGAACTTGGGCCTTCCATAAGAGCAGTCTGTGCTCTATCCCAGAGTCCTTTATTTACAAACTAATACTCAAATCTCTTTTTCAAAACGCCACTAGCAAATACCTTTACACAAGTATTTAGGGTTATACACTCAGTCTAAGTCCAAAGCACAGAGATACCCCTACAAAGATTCAACCACAACTTGATTCTGGATTTCAACCCAGGGCCGTTTGGAGGAGGCTGTGCTATCCCCAGACAGGCTCTGAGGTCTGAGGTAAACCTAAGTGAGACAGATCAGTGGTCATTTCTGACTCAAGTTGACTCTAGGCTGCAGACTGGACAATTCCAGAATGTCTGAGAAGGCTCATTCCCACTTCAGAAATGTCACCTTCTTCTTCTACTCCATGCCTGCAATGTGTCTCCTGTCTCTGACCTCTCTCCTTACTCCTGTACCTGGTCTGTGTCTGACCCCAGCCACTAACTTCTGCTTATTGTATGTTTCTGCATCAACAGAGACCTGGGACACCCCAATGTCCAACCAGGAGCTGGGGAGTGTGGCAGAAATCACTCTCACCCCAGGTCCTTCTGCCCCAGGAGTGCTCTGAGCACATTGTGGTACCTGGCCACTGCTCCCGCAGCACATGGGTCCCCTCTCCTCTAATTGTCACATAGCTGGCACATTCTTGTAAAATATGTCAGCTCTCTTGGAGAGACTTTCACAGCCATCCAATCTAAAGCACACACCCCCCCAACACCTCTCTATTTAGTTCATGGCCAAATCTACAGGACCAGTACAGAGCCTCCCACATAGACACATAGTCACCGTGCACAGCAAAACACAAGGCACTGCAGGAATATAGTGCCCTTCGGCTACAGGAGCTGTGAGTTCAGTGAGACAGTTAGGCAAGAGAAAGATAATGGACTGCTGTCCCACTTTCAGTGAGGGAGCCTCTCACAGCTGGTAAAAATAAAACAGAGTCCCAGGGAGAGTCTCCGGCAAGGTGGGCTAACTGGGTTTTTGTCAACTTGACACAAATTGAGTCACCTGGGAAGACAGAATCTCAGTTGAAGAAATTCCTCTGTCAGACTGGCCTGTGTGCATGTCTGAAGGGGGGTTCTCTTGATCAGTGATCAATGTGGGAGGGCCCACATCACTGAGGGTGGGGAGATGGTCAAGAGTTGTGTAAGAACTCGAGCTGAGGAAGCCAGTAAACAGCATTCCTCCTTGGTCTTTGTTTCAGTTCCGTTCCTGCCTCTAGGTTCCTGCCTTGAGTTCTTGCTTTGGTTTCCCTTAATGCTCTACCGATTTGTAAGCTGAAAGAAATCCTTTCCTCCACAAAGGTGTTTCTGGTTAGTACTTTAAGACAACAGAGAAGCAAACTGATGTGAGGAATCTTTCCAGGTTTGCTTGGTTCTAAACTACCACTGAAAATAGTTTCATGCTGCAGATAACTGAGCCCTGCCTGGCAATTCTCATGTACTTTTTAGAGTTTAAAATTTTAGCACGCAAAGTGATGGATTTCATCATGCTCCCACCGTTATCATCCCTTCCCCCTCCTGTCGATCCTCTTCCTCCCCCTGTACCCCTGATTCTGCTTTGATAGCACATGTATTCTATTACCCATCCCCCACCCACCTCTCTAAGACCTCCGTTTCCCCTTCTACTTCCAGGACCCACAGCCACACCCACATATAGACACATACATAGACATTTTAATATCAGACTCTCATTAGAGAGAAAGTATTCCATATTTGTCTTTCTAAGTCTGGGTTACTTCTCTTAAATATAGTAACTTCCAGTTCTGTCCTCCCCACCCCTAGAAATCCCATGATTCCATTTTGTTGTTGTTGCTACTGTATAATACTCCACTATGTAAATGACATTTTCTTTATCTAGACATCTGTCGGCGGACAACTATTTCCTGGCTACTGTGAAGAGTACAGCAATAAACATGAATGTTCAAGTGTCCCTGTTATAGGAATTGGGGTCTTTTACATGCAAAAGTGGACATATGGTGGTTCTATGTTTTGGGTTTGATAGGTTTCCATATTGATGTCCATAATGGTTGTGCCAGTTTATACCCCCAACTAAGTAAGCAATACTTAAGGATTTCTCTTTCTCCACACACTGACCAGCATTTGTGTGGGGGAGGGGGCATTCTAACTGAGTGGGATGGAATCTCAAAGTAGTCTTAATTTAGATTTCCCTGATGATTAAGAATTATATATTTATAATATATATAAGTTTCCAAGGATCCATCTGGTTCTTCACCGCAGCCTTCCATTTGTGCTTGGAAGGTGTGGAGGTTTCGTGTCCAAATTTTTCAGGTCTTTGCATATGTTAGATATTAACCCCCTGTCAGACATACAGCTAAGGTTTTCTATTATTCTGTAGTCTGTCTCTTCACGTTGTTGAAAGTTTTTTGGCTGTGCAGGACACTTGAATTCCGTTAATCCTGTTTGTCAGTTTGCAGGGTTATCTCCTGTGCTGCTGGAGTCCTTTTACGTGTTCTTGCCCATGTATCAGTTTCTATCAGTTTCAGAATTTCATATTTAAGTCTTAGGTTAATTTGTAATAGATTTTTTGTGCGGCATGGGAGATAAAGGCCTACTTCCATTATTCTGTATGTAGATAGCCAATGGCTTTCTGAACACCATTTTGAAGTCTCCCTGCCATGGAGTATCTTTTAATGCCTTTGTCACTAATTAGATGACAGTTTATGTGTGAGTTTATTGTTGGGTCCTCTATTCTGCACCTCTGGTGGGTGTATCTGTTTAACGTTGCATTGGTCACTACGGCTTTGCAGTATATTTTGAGGTCAGGCATTATGATACTTCTAGCACTATTCTTTCTGCCTAGGACTCTCTAAGCTACTTGAGGTATAAGAACTTTAGGATTTTTTCTTCTGTCTCTGTGAAAAATGTTACTGGAATTTTGACAAAAATTATCTTGAATCTGTAGGCTTTTGGGGGGGCGATGTGACCACTTTCACTATATTCGCTCTGCCAATAATTTCTATTTCCGATGTCTAAAAGTTTATATTGTAGAATCCCATCATCTCTTTGTCCAGGTTTAATATCCTTTCTAGATATTTTAACTTTTGAAGCTACTGTGAATGGCATGTATTTCTAGTTCCTTTCTCATAAAAGTTGTCACAAGTATATAGAAAAGCTATAAACTTATGTATGAATATTTTGTGTCCTGAAGCTGTGAACATTTGTTAAACTTAAAGATTCTCTGTTGGAAATTCGAAGGTCTTTTAAGCATATCCATGCCTTCTGCAGATAAGGATAATTTGGCTTCTTTATTCTCTGCTTACATCTGGTTTTGTTTCTCTTCCTTGTCTACTGCTTGGGCAAGGGCTCGAAGCCCAATAGTAAATAAAGGTGGGGAAAGCGCAAACCCACCTGTTCTGGGTTTGAAGAAATGTTCTCAGCTTTTGCCTGTTTAGTATGTTGTTGACTATAGGTTTGCCACATGTAGTATTTATTATGTTGTGGTATGTGCCTTCTAAATTACTTTGGGACTTTTATAATGAAGACACACTGGACTTTGCCATCTATTGAGATGGCAGTATGATTTCTGTCCTTACGTCTTTTTGTGGAGTGTACTGTATTGATTGATCTGTGAATGCTGGCCAAACTAGCATCCATGCTGTGAAACCAGCCTGGTCATGATGTATGATCTTTTTAATGCGGTCTTGAATTCAGTTTGCAGATATTTTGTTTAGTGTGTGTGTGTGTGTGTGTGTGTGTGTGGTGTGGTGGTGGTGGTGGTGGTGGGGTGTGTGTGTGTGTGTGTGTGTGTGTGTGGTGTGTGGTGTGTGTGTGGTGTGTGGTGCGTGTGTGTGTGCATGTGTGTGTGGTGCGTGTGTGTGCATGTGTGTGTGGTGTGTGTGTGTGTGTGTGTGTGTGTGTGTGTGTGTGCAGGTGCATGAGTACCACAGTGCAAGTATGGCTATGGCCATCAGAGAACAGCTCTTGAGAGTTGTTCTCTCCTGTCACCTTGTGAGTGGGGTTCAGGGGTCAACCTTGGGTTATTGGACCTGCACACAGTGCCTCCGCCCACTGAGCCATCTGTTATTTTATTTTATTTGCATTTCAGTTTCCTTGGTTTTCTCCATAGCTTTGAATTTCTCCCCTAAGTTAATGATTACTTTTACTTGACTGCTTTACATTTCCGTCTTTAATTGATTTTATTTTGATACTTTGGGCAGCAGGAGTGGGAGGAGAATTATTTGGTTATTTTTCCTTTATGAAGTTGGACTCTGTGACCTTCTAGCATTTCGGCTCTTTCATTTTCTTCGGGTTAAGGACTTGTGAGTCAGAGATTATGCTTTAGTAGATTGTGGTCTCATAGCTTTTGAGACCTTTCTGTTGTGTCTTATGCATCTGTTAGGGTAGATTTGTCCTTCCTTTCTTTTTTTATGGTTCCCTGCTTTTCCCTACTCCTGTTTGCTTGTTTTATTTTGTGTGAGTTGTCTACACCTGTTGTTATGGTGGGAGGCAGCTGCAGTAACACACGAGATTTAACAGCTGCCCTGGTGTTGGCTTGCAGAGGATATGTGCACACGTGGGGGCGTCTCTGATCGGGGTTAGACATGACATTTTTGTGTCTGGGAAAAGCACAGTTTATCATTTCTATTAGAGCTAAGGGCATCCATATGTAACTGGTGAAATGGAAACACAGAGGAAATGGAGACAGGAAGGAGGTGATAGTAAGAATGAAAAGACAGGTTTGAGTTCCGAGGAGTAGAGAGACTACTGCAGAAACAGGTGCTGCAGCCTGTCAGTCCCCGTGTGTGGGGTGAGGGCCGCTAGTCTCAGTAGCTCAAGTGAGTGAAGTCAGAGTTTATTCTTCCAGAAGAGAAATGTCTCCATTGCCAAAGTCCACTCTGCCAGAATTTCCGCTCTGGGGCCTACTGCTGCAGTCCACACCCTTGCCTCTGGTGTTTTAAAGATTGGGTCTTGGGTGGCAGACTCTGGGGGTATATGAGGCCCACGCATATGAGCTTACCTTTGCGTGCCATCAGGCTACTGTGTCAGGTCCCACAGCATACTCTCACAGTTCAGTGTGGCTCACCAGGCAGTGTCTTCTCTAGCAATATCTCCTGCTCTTCAGCCTGGGGTCCCTGGGTTGCACCAGCCAAAATCTGTGCACGTCCTATCCAGTCTCTGGTTGCGTTTCCAGAGCCTCGGCCCCTTCTCTCCAGCTCCTGAGGTGTCCACCTATACTTACTTAATTTGCAGTTGGCCAGCAGGAACAGAGTTGTGGCTGATACCAGTGGCTTGGCTCCTTCTTTGTGGAGGAACTCCCATCTCGGCTTATTTCTGTTTTCATTAAAAATATTTCCTTTTATGTATGAATAGAGCTATTGTGGCTTTAATCTAGTTTTTATCTATGCATACACATCCAGCTTCTAATCTACCACCTTGCCCAGAAGTTCTGGGATTTCTTTTTAAACATTTAACAGTTGGTTCCATGGGACAGTATGAGCTGGTCTCAGCTCACCACTGACTCTGGGCCCTGCATGGACCAGTTATTATGGACACATGACTGGACAGTGCATCGGGTAGCAGGACCACAGAGGACAGTGGGGCTGAGGACAGGCTATGACTCAGCATAGCGACATGAAGTAAATCACAGATGCTGTCTCAGACAGGATGGAAATAAGACCAGTACAAAAATTCATAAGTGAAGGCAAGTATGTGGAAGTGGACACCCAGGAGAATTGGGGGATCTCCTGTAGATTCCAGGTTAACTGAACGTATTAGACACATCTTCCCCCACAGCACCAAGGTGCACCCTAAGACCAGGGGCGAATCTTTCTCTAGTGGTCATTTCAGGAACTGCAGGAATGTCTCACTTCTCTGCCTTCTGAGCATCCCAAGCATTTGGATGGGGAAAGAGGACTGGGGTCAGGGAGAGGAGAGATTTATTTCTTTGGGAATTTAAAAGTCTATTTGGAAGAGGCACATAGGACCAAAGAGCCAGACGGTAGACTAAATCCCACGTTGCTGCTGACCCCAATTTCACCATTCAGGCTAATTCCTGCAACTAAGACACCATGTGGTTGTCCTTCTTGTGGGTCCCTGCCTACCTTTTGCTTTCAGAGGGGAGCCCTGTCATGGGTCATCTTGGACACTCCAGAGGTAGACAGTGGGGACTCTACAGTAGACTGAGCTGGAGGAGGCTGGAGGTTTAGGTAGGAAGAAAGGTAGGGGGAAGGTCTGGGAAGCCACAGCCACTTTTGTTTGCTGGAGCTCCCATGGGGTTGATAAACCTGAGGAAACTCAGACAAAGGGTGAAGGTTCGTTCCATCTGACAGCCTTAGGATACAGGCAAGTCCCTAGATACCTCCTCCAAAGATTTAGGGTTAAGGCTCAAAGATGCATTTTTAAAGCTCTATCCAGCTCAACAGGTCATGAAGCCCAGGGTCAGTCTGGAGTCAGGCACGAGGTAGGGAGACTAAATCAACCAAGAGAAGCCGGAAGCCTAGGCAGGCATGGAAACTTCTGGAAGAAGTAGGATTTCTGGGTCTGAGTAACCTGCATCCTTAGAGAGTGCTGCCAGATGGGAAAATGGTACTGAGTGGGCTTCTACTATGGGAGTTCTTAGGGGCACTGCTGCAGTTCTAAGTATGACCACTAGGGGAGGCACTCTTAGGAATTTCAGTATTCGTAGCATGTTCTCAGGTGCCAATCCTGAATGATGTCCTGGCGCGGGGTGGGGGGGGGGGACTACTTAGAAGCTGTGCTCACTTGGCCTTACTTTGCTACACTAGACTTCCGTAGTCCCATAAAACAGAGGTCACACGTTCTGGTTTGCAGTGAAGAGTGGATTAAATAGTACAGGTTAAATGCCTAGACCAAGGTCTGGTACATGTTACATGGTGTGCAGTCACTTGTGATGATGTCTGCACAAGTGTCCTCTAGGACTGTCACAGAGACGATGCCAAACTAAGAAACTGAACAAAACAAAACCAATTTGTTCAAAGTTATTTATTTCCACAAGGGTTAAAAAGCCTGTTTAAAACATGAGGGACAAATGAACACTCCAAGTCTCTCTTGGAATTTTTTTTTTTTTTCAAAACAGGGAGAAATTCTTCCTCAGCTAAAACAGATATACTTCACACTGCAGAAGGTAATAAATAAATAAATACATAAATAAATAAATACATAAATAGCCTTAATGGAATAAAATAGACACATAATTAGGAAAGGCCGAAGGAGAGCTGCACATTTCGGAAAGTAGATACATTGATAAGGTATCTGATGGTATAAGGAAATGTGAAATCCTCCTGGGCATGGGCCGTGAGGAACATTCAGACTGGTTGCTCTTCCTGCTGTCTAACATTCCAGGGCCACAGGACGAGACGTGATGGAGCCAGACGTGGGCCGAGGTAGTCTAGAGATTGGCACTGGCTGAAGATCTTGAAGTTGGTTCGCATAGAATCTCAGTTTCTTCTCAAAGTCTTTCAGATTTTTATTGTAGACACCTGGCAGCTGTGAAGATCCGAAAAGGGAGGCGTTAGATGTGCACGGGCTGCCGGGGGCCATTGCAAGCTATGAGTCTGCTCCTGAGCAAGGGCACAGACTGTATAGCGCATGGAAGGAAGGGCCACTTACCTCAGAGTCATTCGCAGCGGCGGGCAGGCAACACTTAAGATTCTGTGGGGAAAACCAACGTAAGTCAGGTTCCTCTAAAAGGAAGGCCTTACTTTCCTCTCCAAAAATGCCGGGGAAGGAAAAGGCAGGGATCCCTCAACCCCCAGCAACCTCACACACCTGCAGATTGGACCTGATGCCGGCTCTGTCCTCAGGATCAAATTTCCTATGGCTTTCTAGGAATTCGTAAAGGTTTACTCTCCGCAGGGTCTTATTCTAAGAGGGCAAAGAATCTTTGTGTAAGACCTAGGGAGGTCAGAGCTGGGAGGTGAGAACTGGGGAGGTGAAAACTGGGGAGGTCAGAGCTGGGAGGTAAGAACTGGGGAGGTGAAAACTGGGGAGGTGAGAGATGGGAGGTGAGAACTGGGGAGGTGAGAACTGGGGAGGTGAGAACTGGGGAGGTGAGAGCTGGGGAGGTGAGAGCTAGGGAGGTGAGAGCTGGGGAGGTGAGAGCTGGGGAGGTGAGAGCTGGGAGGTGAAAGTTGGGAGGTGAGAACTGGGAGGTGAGAACTGGAGAGGTCAGAGCTGGGGAGGTGAGAACCGGGGAGGTGAGAGCTGAGGAGGTGAGAACTGGGGAGGTGAGAGCTGGGAGGTGAGAGCTGGGAGGTGAGAACTGGGGAGGTGAAAACTGGGGAGGTGAGAGCTGGGGAGGTGAGAACTGGGGAGGTGAAAACTGGGGAGGTGAGAGCTGAGGAGGTGAGAACTGGGGAGGTACACCTGCTGTTAGAGGTTTCTTTGAACAGCCTTATTCCTGGTCCCTTCCTTATCCTGGGGCTAAAAGCTAGTACACATCCAGGACAAAAGCCTCCTTCTCCAGAGCACCAGGTCTTAACCTCTGGCAGCCTATGGGCTGTATGAAGGATCTAGGCAGATCTGTCTGTACTGGAGGAAAACACATCCCTCCAGACAAGTTCTAGAAAAGGCAGAAGATTGGCTAAGAAAAAACCTCATGCCCAACATGCCAAAAACCAAGGTTAATACTTTAATTTAATTAAGAATTTCTAGATACCTAGAAGAAAATCCTAAGGACTTCAACTTGTCCCTAGGGAGGAGAAATGTAGACACGCAGACGCTTGCAAAGAACTTCATGTTAGGTCCAAACAAATTAAAATGGGACAGAACCATTGATTCTAACTAGAACTAGGAAACTATCTGCCAGTTGTAATGTCTGGGGCTGGTTGAAGTGGAAAAGACAAATTCGGTTTTGGAGGAGGAAGAAAAGCACAAGGCCGTCACAGAAGGCAGCTCATTTGCTGGCCCACAATGTCCCCACTGAAAGTGGAGCCAGAGGCCTGTGGCAGGGCTCACCCACAGCTGTCTTTTCATTGTATATCCTAACATGTAACTTTCATTATTACAGCTGGATGTGGCATTTGCTGAGGCTTGGAGAGTCATTTGATGATTTCCTTAACAACTCCTCTGAGATAGAATAATAAAAAATAGAAACAAGGCAGGATGGAGTGGCATAGCTGAAGTCACCCAGGCAGGAGGAGATAGATGGAAGCCAAGAATGCCCCAGAGCAGGGCTCTTACCCTCAGATTGGCACTGTCATCAGCATTAGGGGATTCAGACACCTGGAGACACGGGGAGGAAGAATCGTGAGACTTATTGGTCTGAGGCACCTGTTGGAGCCAGCCTGCATCAGGCCAACCCCGGCCGGCTACTCACTGAGAAGCTCCACATGATCTCTCTGGCAATGGATCTGCAATTCAACGTGCTGGTTAAATGGTAGGTATCTGAACCCCTGACTGAAGCTTGGAGTCCCCGGTGGAAGAGCATCAGGAGCAGGAGCAGCATAGAGAGGGTGCTGGTGGTAGAGCTGGCAAGAACCATTGTCTCGTTCTGGTCCTCCAAGGGGTTCTGAAGAAGCCACGGGAGCCTCCACCTTATATGTATTCATTGAAACGAGTGGGGTGGGGCCGGGTGGGGTAGGGGGGAAGGGCAGGTATCAGAAGCAGCTTTATCTGACATGGCACCTCCACAGCAAACCACAGACTTATTCATCACTTTCTAGTACTCACAATTATAGACATGGGAAGAAAGACTGCTTGTTCAAAGGCCATCCTCTGCCTTTGTCACAAAGGTGGACAGAATGGAAACAGGTGGGGGGGGGGAGGAAGTAGCCTGGCTCTGAGCCAGCTTGGACTTTTTGTGCAGTGGAACAGGGTTCTACCATCCCTTGTACAAACTTGACCCTAACTGAATTCCCTACCTTGTGGACAAGGCCACCAGAGTCTGTGGGGCAGACTGGAACTTAGTAGGCATTCTGGCACATGGTTAAATTTCCATGGGTTGGCTAATCTAGGCAGCTTCCCCGCTGACCCTTATTCCTTGCAGGTGGATATGGAATTCAGCTCACTCTTTCACTGGTCTAGTCTCGGGGCAGGAGGGCAATGCACTAAGGCCCACATCTAGAGGACAAAACCCCTGATGATATGGCTGCTGACACTAGGCTATCCTTCTGATAATTAGGCTTGGGGACCTAAGGACAAAGGTGGACCTTGAGAACAGTGTTCCTTACTGGGAGCTCCGGGATGGTTTAGCAGGTGACACAGACAAATCTGAGCGGGGAGGGCAAGTAGAGAGAAGAGAGCAACTCCCTGAAGGAAAGCCATACTGAGGGATTTCTATCCCAGTCAGCCCTGGAGCATGAATGGAATGGGAGTTGGCTTGCAGATCAGGCCTGTAGAGGTGGGAAGCAAACAGGGACGGTTATGGGAAGTTCTCAAAGGACCTGAGAAAAGAGAAAGTGGCAAATCCAGGAGTGTGGAGAGCCAGGGGACAGTTCCTGAAGGATAGGGTGGTCCCCTTCCCTGTGGGACAGGTTGGCAGACCACAGCACATAGATGGAGTTTTGGTAAAAATATGGGTGTGATGAGGCTGGGTAAATATTTCTTCAAGGTGGCTAGGCTGAGGTGCAGGGAAACAGAGGCATGGTAGAGAAACCAGGGTTTGGGTCGGGTTGTGGTGTGATGTGATCAGCACAAGAAGATGAAGGCTAGCACGTTATGCTGAGGTAGGGGAAACTGGGTGCTTCTGTCTTCAAAACAGGAGCAGTTATGGTAAAAGATAAGGGTGAGACGGCAAGGGAAGCATGGACTGATCAAAGAGAGGGTGTCTGCAGCCCTTATACTCTGTTTCAACCAAGCAGACCTGATACTAGGAGACTGGACCCCTGGATGCAGCTCAGAGTATACTCCACACTTAAGGGGAATCTCACTAGGGAGCGAGCAGGAGTTTGGGGACCAGTTTGGGTGTCCAGGAGGCATTACTTAACCAAATAAGCTGTGTGCATGTGTCATAAACAGAACAGACCTTAGCCTCAAGGGACAGGTAGCCTAATGCTCTGTTCCTCTTCCAACGGTCCTTGTCAGCACTCCATTCTTGGCTTTCAGAACCAAAGACTTTCATTTTGACAAGACCCTCGGTGGCATACAAGGAGCTCTGATTTTGCCCTAGAGATGAGGGTTTGTTTCCTGACCTCTCCACTGTTCCCGGCTGTTATTTTCCATGTAAGCGTCTTGGGGACAGAAGCATGTACTATGTGATTCCTCAGTGAGGAAGATTTTCTATTTCCTATGTAAGCAAGCTTTTTGGAGAAAATTCGAAACGATGAATTTTAAAGGTGTGGTGACCAAACACTCTGACATGTAGTGTTTGCCTCCTTAAAACTCCCAGGTTTGTGCTGTATCACGGGAGCCCCTCCAGCAGCAATGCTGGAAGAAGCAAGGTTTAGGATCTACGTTTGTGAAAGTGTCATAATGAGACCGTCCCTTTTGTACTATGAACACTAGTGATTAAAAAAAAAAAATGGTGGGCTGGGAAAATGGCTAGTGGGTCAGAGTATGTGAATCTTCAACAGTCATATTAAAAGCCAGGTATAGCCATGTGTGCCTATAACCCCAGCACTGTAAGCCAGAAGCAGGAGGATTATAGGGCTCACTGGCTGTGCACAGAATCCCACATCACATGTGCACACACATATATGTACATGTATATTCATACACCATACACAAACATATACCATACATGTACCCATGTGGTATATATGTAACACGTATGCCACACATACAAAAGAAACCTTTTTTTCTTTTTAAGAAAAAAGGGGAAGAGGGAACATTGGCTTTGGTAGGTTTGTTTCTTCTTTGGAACATGATACTACACTGGATAAGGCTGCAGCATATCTATAGTCAGCCACTCGGAGGCAGGGGGATTGTCTGAGCCCAGGAGTTTGAAAGAACTTGGTTAACATGACAAAAAGCTATCCCACGTGCTAATAACAACACTTTGAATCAGTGAAAGTAGATAACGTTTATTAAAAGGGAAGGGGCTTCATGCTAGTAGCATTGAGACCCGTGGGTTCCCTGCAAGAGGAAGATATAGTGAAGTGTCCCGGGAAGCTTTATCTAGTTTGAGGCGATGGCTAAAACATTGGGAAACCATAGTGAAGGGGTTGAGTGACTCCTCTGGACCTGAAGGGAGGTTCTAATGCTGGTGGAAAGATCCAGATAGCACTTAGGGTTGTCTAAGTTTATAGTGGGGGCACTTAGAAGGTGCTAAAAGCCAAGTCCTTGTCACGGTTAATTGCTTTTATTCTTCACGATGGGCTAATGAGGCAGTACTGTAATTTTTTTTCTGTTTCATAAATGAAGAAACTGGGGTTTAAAGAGGCTGGTCTCAAGGCGCTAAGAGATGACATCATCAGGACTGAATGTGACTAGCTCAGAGGCCAAACGGCACAGAGGAACAGCTTAGGAGATGGTGGAGCTGGCGGTGCTCGGAGGATGAGGAGAATGTGGTGCTGTTGGCCTTGGAGTGAGGAATGACTGGGGTAGGAGGGAGAGCAGAAAACTCTTCAAATCTGTCCTTTTAAAAAGTTTGTTCCCCCTTTAATTTTTTTTCTCACTTTGTATGTATGGTATTTGGCCCTGCATGTACACCTGTGTGCCGAGTGCCTGCCTAAGAAGCCAGAAGTGGGTGTTGTCCCCCTGGAACCTGAGTTACTGGTAGTTGTAAGCTACCATGTGGGTGCTGAGAACTGAACCCTGGTCCTCTGCAAAAGCAACAATTGTTCTTAACAGCTGAGCCGTCTCTATAACCTTGGAATTGGTATTTGGGGGCAGCTAGCATAGTCTCGAGTCAGAGAAGGATCTTTCCAGACAGGCACACTTTCTATCTGATGAGACCAGCTGTCAGTACAAGACAACCAGCTAGCAGATGAATATAACATGCCTGAGGGGACTTGAACAGGGAAGACCTCATCACCAGAGGTCACACCAACCCCGAGGTGAGCCTTAGGACAAGGCTGCCTGTGAGAGTCACACCTGTCTGCTGGGGAAAGTGCAGTGTGTTAGAGTCCTGGGTCTGATGGAAAGAGGGGAAAAATGGCCTCTTTGTCCTCTGTGAGAAAGGTCACACTCTGAGGATGATGGGGTCAGAGGTGAGAGAGGCGGTAGGGTTGGATTGCCTGAGCTCATTGTCCTGGGTGACCTTGAGGGGTTTCACAGCTTTATGTCAGAGAGTGAGTTAGTTGGGAAGACCTAAGCCTCTGATGGTAAACTGCTGGGCCCAAGAGAACGGGCTCGGAAAGGAGCAAAGGCATGCTCAGAGGAGGCAGATGTGGTACAGGCCGCTCCCAGAGGAATGCCTTTCTGTGCAGCCCAGCACCTACTGCTGTCTAAGGAACCAGGGGCAATGAAAACACCTATTCCTGAAAGCCAATGTGATTGTCAGAGGGCCACCCAGATGTCCTTGCTGCATGTGGCTGGGCACCTGTCACCTCTGTGATATCATCTCATCAAGAAGATGAGCCTGAGATTCCTTGGGAGTCTCCTTTGAGGTCTTAACCTACAGGAACAGCTTTGGTGAAATCACAGAAACCCACTTCCTCCTTTCCCCGTGGGCCTTGGTGGTGTGTAACCCCTAGGAGATGATTCTGCCTCTGACACTTGCGTCAGCCCGTCCCAAGAGAGCCTCTTCCATAGGCGGGCTGATTGCTATCTCCAAATCCACAGCTTCATGTGCTTTTGGCTAAGGCATATCTGACAGAGACCTTGGCTAGGCTGAGACCCCAAAAGCCATCTGAAGAATTTTCTAGAGCTTGTAGCAACAGAGGCCCTGGAGGTTCTGTGTACTCTAAGCCTCATCTACATGATCTCTTGGCTTTGCTAGGTCCACCATATGACAATGTCAGGATTCTCACTGTAGGAGTGAGACTAGAAAGTCACACCTGTTTATTGTCATCATCCGCCCCCATAGCCCAGTGGAATTTTCTGAGGCATCCACCACTGGCAGGGACTTGGGCCCCAGTTGCTATGACAAGCTCCCCTGCCACTCTCTCCACAGCATCACATGACAGATATTGTCTGCCCATGACCTCAGTTGCACTTCCGCTATCAGCCCTGACCACATAGCCTGGTTTAGCCTCTACAGCAGACATCTTGGGGCCCCAGGATGGCTCAGTGGGTGTCATCAGGTATTTTGTGCCCACTTGAGAGAGAGGGGTCCAGGAAAAGGCCCATTGGGTAGTCTGGATAGGAAGGCCTGGACTGCTGTCCAGCCAGGCTCTGCCTGCAGGCCTTCCCCAGGATTTCACTCATTTTCTCTCAACTTTCCATCCTATGCTACAGGGACACAGGCTTCCCCACTCCCAGTCTGATCCTTGTACATGGCCACTGGCCCCATTCTGATAGCAAAGACAGGTACAGAATGACACACTTAGGCAGCTTGACTTATACCCAGGCCAAGGGCACATCTGGGTTCTTGCTCTTGCACTATAGAATATGGAGTCTGAGAACAAGTGCTTCTCATGCAGGAGGAGAGCTCAGAATTCCAATGCTGGGGCCCACTGCCTTCCTGCTGTCCACTGGCATTGTGCCTCACGTATGAAGCAGCCTAACAGAGCTACTGTTGAGAAGGCAGGCAGAAGGAACCACTAAGCCCTGTAGGATGATCTGGAGCAAAGCAGAAGAAATGCTCTCACGAACAGATGGGGTCGGGGCTGCGGGTGTTTCTAATATACTGGTAACTGGGAGTGGCCATCTTGTTTCTATCGTCCCTAATGCCTGATGGATCTGTCACTCTTTCGACAGGGCCTGTCATTCCCTTGTTACCTACTGGGGATGAGAAGATATGGAACATGCATTCTTGCTCTGTTTGCCATATCTTGTCTTGGACAAAACCAAGAGCCAAGGGAAAGGGCAAAGATGCAGAGTCTTCAGCTCCATGTTCTCTAGCCTCAAAGGGTAAACAATCTGAGGCTTAAATGCTAAGGACTCACTATTTCAGGCCCCCAGCAAATGCTCATCCAGGTGGGTAATGGTGGCTCCTTAGCTGTGCGGATGATGTTGCCAGACAAACGTCGATCTGCCTCTCCGGCAGAGTCAGAAGGAGCAGCTTCAGGGTCTTAGTTCCTATCAATACAGCAGAACCAAAACATGGCTGAGCCTGGGCAAAGACAGGTTCACGTGAGCATAAAGCCTGGCTGTCCTCCCCGTGTCCACTGTCCCCAGCAGATAGCCAGCTCTTCTTTTCCTTTGTGGAGTAAGAGGGGACGTTTGCAAATGCCCTTTCATAGTCTGTCCGTGGAGAGACTGTTTCTCATCTCCTTCCATGATGTTCCCTGAGCCACAGGTGCTGAAGCTCCGATGTAAGTGTATCCACTGGGGCCGGGGACCCCCACAGCCTCCTCATTGTGTCCAGTTATGGTTCTCTGTGATGGTCTCCACCTGATGTAAAGAGACGTTTCTTTGGTGAGGGGTGGTAGCTAAACTTCTCTGCAGGTGTAAGGATAAGACTAGAACATAGTAAGGAATTACACTGGTCTATTAAAGCAGCAGTAATAGGTCATTTTCTAAGATCCAAGACCTCACGAGCCTTGATAACTGGCTAGGTTTCCAGTGACTACACAAACAAGGCTGGAACTAGTGTAATATCAATGGATATGCCAATGTGAAAGGGGAAATTTGTGGATCTCTCCCTAGACAAAGAACAATAGGCAACTAATAATTGGTAGAAAAATTAGCCTCTCCCAAGGCCTCTTTTTGGTTATTCAGTGCAGAGTAATCAGCCATGAAACTATGTATAGGTAACAATCAAATCAATAATATATTTTTATTATTATACAATTATTATTTATATATTAATATTATTAATATACATTTGATTATATATGTTATTATATATATAGGTAATAATCAAATGAATAGGATAGCAGGTTAAGGGGAGACAGGAGAGACTGGGAGGGGGAGGGGAGGGGCTGCTGATGCAATTCTATTTCAGTTAAGAAAATAAGAACACTAATGACTTTTACCAATGGTAATTTCCAGAAAATGGCACATACATTGATGTACTTGTCAGAAAGATTACAGATCAAGAAAAGATACTTAGTAGTTCTGAGTCTTCTCAAGCTCCACCACCACCCCATCTCCCCAGACCCCTCAGAGTAGGTTTATATGGAAAGCTGTGAGCCAGGAGCCCTCGGGTCCTCACATGGTGCCCCTTGGACTTGGCTATGCCTGGATCAGCTATGTAACATGTACACCTCCCATACGCCACTAACTGGGCTGCAATGCCCATTGCCCTGGGCTTAGCATAGCATCTGCCCCTCCCTCCTCCATACCTCGTCTGGTTTTCTAGTACACTCAGCTTACTCAGGGAAATTGGATATCTCTCTGAAAACTCTATGATTCCAGAAGTTTTTCCGAAGTGCCGAGCAGCTCTCCTAGACCTTTGTTCTCTGAGTTCCCATAGCCCAGAGCTGTAAAGAACTTGGGCACCCATCCTTTTCCTTGCTATTCCAGGAATGAAGGCATTGGGACACAGGTGCCTGCAGCTGAACCCGTGGCTCCAGATGGAAGCCTCAAGTGTAGTATCAGGGTTTGCAGGAGCTATGGTCCACCGATTGTGCCCATACTTATTGTAATGGTAGAGCCTGCTAGGGAGTCTCTGAACTCTTAGAGGAAGCAAGCAGCCCTTCATAGCAAAAGTGAACCCTCACAAACTTTGTAAAGAATCATTTTGTCTTCAGTGTTGCCTTTCTGGAAGTTGTCTCCCTTTGACTCAGCCAAGGCCAGGCTTCCTGTTTGTTCCACAGCTAATTTCTTCGATTCCTCCTGGAACTCTCTCTTCAGATATCTCTGTCTTGTGTAGGAATTCCATATGAACCTCAGAGTCCTAAGATTTTTTCTTCTGAGCTATCTCAAAGTTCTGTGGTTTTACTTTTCGTACTGACCCCTTTAATCAATCTGAAGTGTATGAGCTAGGCTTCGATTGAATCACTTCCATAGTAATGTTCATTTGTCCCAACATTATTGTTTCAAAGGCTGCCTTTCTCTGCTGATTGCATTGCTGCCTCTGTCCCATTTTCAAAGGTTCACATAATGTGGGTGTGGGTCTTTCCTCTATTCTGTTACACTTTTTCACTCACCCCTCTTTGAATTAACAACATCACATCACTATAAAAGTCTTTATAATACATCTTGATATATGGTATAGAAAATTCTCCCATCTTGTCTTTTTCCTTCATGGGTTTCTATGTATGTGTTTGTGTGTATGTGAGTGTGTTATGTGTGTGTGTGTGTGTGTGTGTGGTGTATGTGGTGTGTGTGTATGTGGTGTGTGTGTGTATAGTATGGTGTGTGTTATGTGTGTGTGGTATGGTTTGTGTGTGTGTGCATGTGTATGATGTATATTATGTGTGTGTGTTATGTGTAAGTGTGTAGTATGGTGTGTGTGTTATATGTGTGTGTATTATGTGTGTGTGTGGTGTGTGGTGTGTATGTGTGGTATGTGTGTGTATGTGTGTGTATGTGTGTGTATGTGTGTGTATGATGTGGTGTGTGTGCATGTGTGTGGTGTGTGTATGTGGTGTGTGTGTGTGTGTGTGTGTGTGAATGTGTGTGGTGTGTGTATATGTGGTATGGTGTGTGTGTGTGTGTGTGTGTGTGTGTGTGTGTGCCCCAAAGAGCCTCTATCACTCTCATTCTTATGTTTTGAAATGAGATCCTCGATTGAACCTGGAGCTTGCCAGCTGGCTAGACTGACTGGCCAACAACTGGGAAAATCTGTCTGCACCCCTCCCCGACAATCTCTGGGGTTATGGATTTGTACCTCTATATAATGCACATATCTATATATCTATATCCATAATTTATCCATGCGTTGCAGGTTCTTCAAACTCAGGTCCTCATACTTGTTCAACAAACACTTTACCCATTGAACCATCCACCCAAATGAGATGCTCAGTGGGTAAAGGCGCTTCCCACCAAGCCTGATGACCAAAGTTCAATCCCAAGCACCTACATGGTGGGAGAAGGGACACAAGTAATTCTCCGACTGCCACTAGTCCACATCAGCAGGCACATTTCTGTGTGCACATGTGTGTGTGCACCCGTGTGAACGCTAATGCTCACACACACTAAAAAGCTGCAATTAAAAAGTTGAAAAGAAAGAACACAGCATCTCTGATTTTATTTCTGTAGTATTTCTCAATCGGAACTGGAGAGATGGCTCAGCAGCCAGACACAGAGGGCCTGCACTGGATTCCCAGCACCCATATGGCAACTCACAACCATCTATAATTCCAGTTCCAGGACATCCGACACCTTCCTCTGGCTTCTAGGACATGCACAGAGTGCACATGTAGGCCAAACACCTATATACATAAAATAAAAATATGTCTTAAAATATCTCAGGAAAGTTGGAAGTTTTTCCCTCAGCACAAGGCTTATACAACCTTTACAAGATTTAAATCTCAGTGTTCAGAAATATTTTCATAAGCAAAGCCTCTTCTCAAATGTGAAGTTAGTGAGCCCCTAAGTGTATATATAGATAAATATAAGTGATTCTTATGGCTTAATCTCACATCCATCAAAGTTATAACATTTACTCATGAACTGAAACCTCCTCTGTAGCTTCCATTGGATCTACACAGACGATCCGTAGTAATGATTTCTGTCTACGTTTTCTGTTTCCACGCACCCTATTCCTTTTTCCCTTCCTTGCTGCACAGGACAGGCCCCCTCGAGTCACCCCTTGCTTCATGTTCCATGACCTCATGTTCTCAGTCACCATTCCCATCTTGTTACAGACCTCAGAGAAAAGTATCTCACCGTTCACGGTGAACCACAGTGTTTCCTCTCAGATGGCAGAAGATACGCTTTAGCAGACTAAGGAAGTCCCCTTTGATTCCCAGGTTTACTAAGAATTTTCAGGCTGGATCTGTGTTAATTGTTCCACAGAGGTTTAAGGAGGTGTGTGTCTTGGTTTGCTTGGGAAAATTTCAGTTGATAAATGTTATCCTGATACCATTCATTGATCCACATATCCATTCTTATTAAGAATAGTTTGCTGAGTAGGGGACAAGGCTAAAACCCTCATTTACATACATATTTGCATACATATTTGCATACACATTTACATACATATTCACATACACATTTGCATGCACATTTACATGTACATTTACATACACATTTACATGCCCTCATTCCATCCACAGAAGCCGTGGTCGAGACAACAGTCTCGCTGTCTCTGGTGGTAGTATCTTACCTGTGCTTTGTTCAGTTTTGGTATCACAGGTTCATCTCATGCTGTGCTTTCTAGAAGAGTCTCACACGCAGGAGCCATGTGTGTTTAGTAGAGCACAGCCCTGTGGCCGTCCGGGAATCAGAGCTCTCTTGCTGGCTATGGTGATTATATAGGCTATAAACTTATACATGTATTTTTATTTCTTCTTATGTCAATTTTGAAGGTATAATTTTCTGTTAATTTGTCATTCCATTTCCATATTTTGCTAATATATGACTTTTAAAATATGAGTTTCTTGGGCTAGAGATATGGCTCAGTGGAAAAGAAACACTGGCTGCCAAGCCTGATAAACTGAGTTTTATGCCCAGGATACACATGGTAGGGAGAAAGAACTAACTCCCACAGCATCCTCTGACACTTGTGCCATGGTACACTCCCAGAGACACTGCACACACAAATAAGTTAATGTAATAAAAAATTTAAATATGAGCTTCTCTGTTTAATGTGTGCCACTTAGTGATGTTTGAATCACTATGTATGTTAGATATATATATATATATGTATATATATGTATATACATGTATATATATATGTATATATATGTATATATATATATATAGTGGCATATACGATATCAAATCACATAAAGGGCAGATGTGGATATATTTGGAATGGTAGCTCTCTCACAATTATAGAACATGATCTTCTCAATGTACAGCAAAAGCAATGATAGGCATCAAATTAATAAAAAAAAAAAAAGGAATGTATCTTTCTAGAAGTAGTAACGTATGCTTGTAATCTCAACACTTGGATGGCTCAGGCAAGAAGATCATAGCAAGTTCTAGACCAGTCTAAGCTACATAGTGAGTTAAAGAGCCACCCAGGCTAAAATGAGAGCTTGTTCCAAAAACCAAGAAAGCAGGCAGTGTCTGGAGTGGGCTGGGGGGAGTGAACCCAAGAGCAGGGTTCAGTACCTTTTCCTCTGTCCCCAGCTGGTGCCCAGAGTCCCCCCTCCCCCATCCCTCCCCTCCCCCTTGTCCCAGGATCACTCTGTCATACCCACCGTGATGGAAGACAATGGGCAGCCCTTGACTATTCGTAGGTAACCTCTCCAGAGATGTGAAGTCCTTATTCTTCAGTTGTTCAGTCCGATCGGACCCCATAAAAGCTGTAAAATGAAAACAGCATACAAGCAATGACCCGTATTGCTTTGTGGAATTTTATGAACACAGAGGTGCAGCTGCTGCATTAGCTGCTATGAATGGGAGAAAAAAATGGGGAAAGGAGGTCAAAGGAAACTGAGCAACAACACCACGTAGCCAGAAAAAAAAGATACTTCCAATCACTTCCATGTGTTTGTTGGAGATTTGAGTCGATAAATTACAACAAAAGATATCAAATCAGCATTTGCCCCCTTTGGTAAAAGATTAGATGCCCAGGTAAAGATATGGCAACTGGAAAGGCTGTGTATGGTTTTGCGTCTTTGTATAACGCACTGGATGCAGAGAATGCAATTGTGCATATGGGGGGTGTCAGTAGTTGGGAGGTCGACAAATCAGAACCAATTGGGCTCGTGTAAACCACCTGCCCCTAAAAGTACACAAGAAACTAACACTAATAGTTGAGATTTGAAGATGTAGTAAACCAGTCGAGCCCCAAAACCTGTACTGTGTACTGTGGAGGAATTGCTCCGGGGCTAATTGATCAATTACAAGACAAACATTTTCACCATTTGGACAAATTACGAAAGTAAGAGTTTTTCCAGAGAAGGGCTATTTGTCCGTCAGATTTTCAGCTCATGAAAGTGCAGCCCACGCCATTGTTTCTCTGAATGGTACTGTGAAGGACGTATGGTTAAATGCTATTGGGGTAAAGACTCTCCTAGTATGATTAAAAACTTCCAACAGGTATCACCACCCCAATAAACGTAGACAATGATAAATAAGAGCCCTACTCACAGAAGGGTTGACTACAGTCATCTGGGCCTAGAGTATGGAAACTCACAACAGTACAGACAGTATACGGCAAACGGGTGGCAAGTACCTCCCTGTGGAGTATATGGGCGGCCATAGAACCAACAGGGATTTGGAGTCGATCAATCAATCACCTTCTGCTGCTCACATGGGTGGATTTGGTGCTCAGCCTCCCCAAGAACAAGCTCCTCCCCCTGTACTACCTCCTCCAAACCAAGCTGGGTGTGGAATGGCAAGTTTCCCAACACAGTGAGCTGGGACTCTAAACACAACTGTAACTCACCGCAGGCTGCGATCTTCCGCGACACTCTGAAGACATGAAGAGCAAACGTCAGAAAATGAAAGTACGTATTTTAAAAATGGAATGTTTGCAGCCTTTAGCACAGCTTTGCTTCATGAAGGATGCGTGCCTTCTAGTTCTGCATTTTTAAGTTTTTGTTGTTCATGATGGATATGAACATGGTTTTTTCTTTGTGTACAAAATAATAGTCAATAAAGAAAAAAAAAGGACAAAGCAGAATGTGTCTTAAAAACTTTATTTACAAACTTGACCCGTGGTCTGGATTTGTCTTCTGAACTGGAGTGTGTAGCCCTTGCTTTCAATGCAGTAGTATATCCATAAAATTTGATATTAAATATTATTTTTCAATCTAATATTTCTGAGTTTTATTTTTATTTCTTCGATATGAGACAAAAGTTTGAGGTATGTTTCTCAATAATAGTGCTTGGATATTCTTATTTTTTGCTGTTTTTGAGTTGTGTGTTTCACTACTGAGTCCGACTTAGTTGCATTATGGTCAAAGGATATTCCCTGTGCTGATGCTATTTAGTGGAAACACAATGTAAACCCATGTGTTGTCTTTAATTTGTTAATAACTGTTTTCTAAAGTAAAAAGGCTGGAGCCAATGGGATGGCTCAGGACATAAGGATGCTTGAAAACAATGAAAGGAAGGTATAGACTACAGACTCTTGCATGTTGTCCACTGACCTTCACACATATGCTGTTGTGTACTGTGTGTGTACATACACACACACTTAATTTTTTTAAATAAAAAGAATCAGGAAAAAATTAATTTTATCACCTTTTAGTTTAATGTAATCTATCTGAAACATGTGTAATGAGGATAAGTAAGTATTTACATCCCCCTTCCTCCACATGCAATATCATCATAGGACTATATAGAGGAATATAGCTATATTCCAGGTGTCTAGTGCATGCCATGTTGATGAATGATAGGTAACGCCAGGCTTTCAAGTTTCCTAAGGTTGCATTGTCTGGCATATGGTCAATTTTTATAAATGGTCCATGTATATACATGGACTACAATAGTCTACAATCTTTCGTTACTGGATGCAACATTTTATATGTGTTTATTGATCAGGTGTTCTTGGTGTGTTATGCAAGGCTTTGTATATATCTCAGCTACTTTTCTAGTTGTAACAAAATACCATGACAAGGAGTAATTCAAAGGGGAAAGGGTTCATTTTGGTTCAAGGGTACAGTGCCCCATGGTGAGAAGTCCTGGCTTTTGAGGACTTCGAATGAGCTTCAGGCATTTGGTCTCATTGACTCCACAGTCTGGACACAGAGAGTGATGAATGCCTGTGCTCAGCACACCTTCTTTCTTTCTTCCTTCCCTCCCTCCCTTCCACTTTCTTCCTTCCTTTCTTCCTACCATTCTTCTTTCCTTTTTTCCTTCCTTCCTTCCTTCCTTCCTTCCTTTCTTCCTTTCTTTCTTTTATACAGTCCAAGATTTAGGGAATAGTGACACCCACAGTGGGCAGGTCTTCTCACCCCAATTAATCTAGACAATCATCTATAAGCATATCCAGAGGCTCATCTCCCAGATGATTCTAGAGCTCACCAAACTGACTTCAAATGTGTTTGAACTCTTGGTCCCAGTTGGTGGCATTGTTTGGGGAGATAATGGAACCTTTAGAAGGTGCAGCCTTGCTGGAGGAAGTTTATCTCGGGGGTGGGCCTTGGGATTTTATAGCTTCATTCCACTGCCAGGAGTTTCTTTCTTCCTTCCTTCCTTCCTTCCTTTCTTTCTCTTTCTTTCTTTCTTTCTTTCTTTCTTTCTTTCTTTCTTTCTTTCTTTCTTTCTTTGCTTCTTGAATGTGGATGAAAATATGATCAGCCGGTTTTCTGATCTACCACCATGTTTTCCTGGCTTGTTGCTGTGCTTTCCCCAGTGAGATGAACTCTACCGGAATCCTAAGCCAAAACAAATGTTTTTCTTCCTTATCTTGCTTTCTGTCTGGGTGTTTTACCACAGCAAGAAAGGAGTGGCTGAAATAGTACCCTTACTGAATTTTTAGTATGCTTGCTTGTCCAGTCAGAATATGTGAAAAACCTCCCATGAGGTGCCTTATATTTTTGTAATAGGCACATAAACCTCAAATAACATGCCTTTTAAGTTCAACAACTTTTAGGGATAAAATGTCCTTCTTGTTTTGGAAAGGCTATTTGCTTCAAGTCTCGTCCTGCTTTTACTTGATTCTGGCCATTTTCTTTTAGCTATTGTGCATGTTTCATGTCTTAACATGTTATATGTCTTAACATGTTGTGTGTCCCTCTCTGGTATGTTACTTTCATCTTCTGTCACATTTAGGCTTGTCTCTTGAAGAGTGTATAACCAAGTGTTGCTTTTTAGTCTGAACTATATCTTTCAATGCAGTGTTTAATTTTTTTCCTTAACATAATGTGATGGTTTGGTTTGGTTTATCGCCTTGCACAGTGATTTCCATCTGACTTGTTTCTTTTACTCTGTAACTTTTTCTTCTTCTCTATCTCAGTTGGGCATTTCATTGCCATTTTCTGCCTCTGTTAGTTTGGGAGTCTACACACAGCTTCTACCCCAGAAATGATAGTATTCCTCACTTACGACTGTCTAAGGTTAGTTGTTACTTCCCTTTCAGAAAATACAAGGAGTCTGCTCACCTACTTCCTGACTTTTTCTCCTTATGAAAAGTGTCAGTTCCACGGGGGCTTGGCATTTCCTTATACTTCTGCATTTGTCCATCTCTACCTACCCACGTTCTTAGCTCTTCCTTCATCTCAAGTTATATTTTAATTCTGTGTGTGTGTGTGTGCGCGCGCGCGTGCGCGCGCATGTGAGACGTATGAAGGTGATGTGTGTGATGTGGTGTATGATGTATGTGTGTGATGGGTTATGTGTCATGGGTTTGTATGATATGTGTGTGATGTGCCTGTGAAGTCTGTGATGTATTTGTTATGTGTGTGATATATGTGATGTGTGTTATGTATGTGCGTGATGTGTGTGTATGATGTATGTGTGATGTATGTGTTGTGGTGTGTGTGTATGATGATGATGATGATGATGCATGTGTGTGCCACAGTGCAACTGAAAAGGTCCAAAGACAGCTCTTAGGATTAGGATTTCCTCTCCTATTATGTGGGCTCTTGGGACTGAACTCCACTGCACAGCAAGTGCTTTTACAATGAAAGCATCTCAGCAGCTCTTCGTCTCAATGTTTCCATTTGGAATCAATTTCTTCTTTTTTAAAATTAACTTATTTATTTTATATATGAGTGCACTCTCTCTGTCCGCAGACACACCAGAAGAGGGCATCAGATCCCATCACAGATGGTTGTGAGCCACCATGTGGGTGCTGGGATTTGAACTCGGGACCTCTGGAAGAGCAGCCAGTGCTCTTAATCACTGAGCCACCTCTCCAGCCCCTGGAATCAATTTCTTAATGTCATCAGTTCATTTTTTAAATTGTTTTTGCTAAGAAATAAATAGTTTCAAAATCTGTTGGCTGCTACTTATAAAATTAAACCATTTTGGTGGGCGTAAATCTATCTAAATTTTTACTTATTGCTTAAAGATTAAAACATTTCTCAAACACATTTTGTTGTGTCTATTTGTGTATTTATATGAACTTATGTCTGTATATAATGTTTTGTTTGTGTACATCATTGTTCATAAGTATTTAGCTAGAACAAGATATACTGAATGTTAAAATGTTAACACTATCTTTTTAATCTTAAGATTTGTTTTCTGGGGGTTGTGAAATATGAGAGTTGGTAGAATTCAGCATGTGGTGGTCAGAAGAACTTAAGAGAACCAGTTCTCCCCTTCCACCCCGTGAGTCTCCAGGACCGAACTTAGGCCATCAGTCTTGGTGACAAGCACCTTTACTACTGGGCCATCTCACCAGCCCCAAATCACTGTGTTTAAAAGCTAGTCTTTGGTCATGTTTCTTCTGTCTGGCGCTATACTATGTAGACTGGTGTGCTGGCATATCTACTGGTCTCTTAGGAGAGGAGGAGGGGGTATGAAGCTCCTAGGGCAGTGGCAACATCCCAAGTCCCAGCGTGAGTTCCACCTCTACAGGTATGCGTGTGTAAAAGTTCAGAGTCAGGTGCATGCCTGTGCATGTCATCACAGAGAGCATAAGCTAGCTCTCAGTTTAAACATTTTTATTTCTTTTATTAATTTTTTTCTTACAACTTTATTTTAAAAAAACAGAGATTCATGTACAGATTTTTAAAAGCAATTTGGCATAAAACTATATGAATATATTTTTGTCAGTACTTGATTTTTTTAAAGGATTGATGCTATGCATTGAAATCTTACTATTTACAATGAGCATAAAGTTCATGTAAAGCAAAATGTAACATGGAAATAGTCAAAGTTTTCTTGGTGTATAAAGATTAAACATAATGATTTTTAACTAACAAAAATTGCCACAAGGCTATCTTCTTAGCTCTTGAGTTATTAATGATTTAAGGTCTAGGTGTACCCCACTCTGAGAGGGTGCTATGCACTTATTGTTTTTCTTTTTGTAAGAAGGACTGAGGCTTTCACTTTTTGGCCACTTTTGTTAATTTTTAAAGACACATAGAAACTTCATAACTGGCAAGCTAGGCAGCCAAGAGTGACCCACAGTGAGAAAGGCAAAGCCACCAGCTGGCCACTCTTTCCGTCAAAACCCCTTCTCATGCTACTGTGCTAAGGAGGCCGGAGGTTAAGCTTAGTTGTAGATGACAGGGCCCAGGCAAGGGCTTTGCTTTATTGATGGCTTCTCTGCACTCAATCCTGCACCAAGTCCTGAGTCCAAGTGATGACCTAGCTTTGGACCCGACCTTCAAAGAGTGCCACATCTCAGCAGGATGTACACACTCACTGATTGTCTACCGCCCTCCATAATACCAGGGCTATAGCTGAGCAGTCGAGCACACGTTCAAGGCTCTAGGCTCAACCCCAACACCAAATAAAGACCTACTCATTCCTAACGACAGCTCAAAGGACTTAAGATACAGAACGGCTCCGCTCACCCACGATTACAAAACTCAGCATAATGAAGACACAACAGCAGTATAGTCCTGGAATAGAACCAGGGCTCAGTGGGTAACATCACTAGATGCCAAGTGTGATGACCTGACATTAATTTTCATCTCAGGAAGCCTCATAAGGGTGGATGGAGAAAGCAGACTTCTGAAAGTCGCCTTCTGGACTCCAAATACTCACTGTGGCAAGTGTACTCATACACAATCTGTGGTGCAGGGTGTGTGTGTGTGTGTGTGTGTGTGTGTGTGTGTGTGTGTGTGTGCATTATTAAATATATATGTTAAAATAAAAAACACATACACTGCTAACGTAAAGCTCAAGTGGTGTGCTAGAAGGTGATAAATGCTTTAGAAGACGTGGAAAATTAAAGGAATCAGGCGTGTTCAAAAGAGGTAGAGACATTGATGTTGAATACAGTGGTTAGGGTGGCTCTAGGTTAGATCCAGGCAGCAACCTGGAGAACCCCAACGTTCAGGGGCTGAGGGAAGATGGAGGGCTGCTTTCTATGATAGTAGGAGATGAAGGTGGTTCCCAGGGGGAAAACCATATGAGATGACTCAGAAGGAAAATAATTCAGAGAAAGGATGTCAGCAGAGGCTGTATTCTGGGGGAGAATGAGACTGGAGCCCAGGGAGAGCCACAGATGGAAGGTCAAAGGGCATGACTCCTTGGTCAGTGTTTTGGTTAAGTTTCCATTGTAATCAACATCCTGATACAGAGCAACTTGGGGAGAAAGGGGTTTATTTCATCTTATACTTCTAAGTAATAGTCTATCACCGAGGGGAAGTCAGGGCAGGAACAGAAGCAGGGCAGAAACCTGAAGGTAGAAATGGATGCCATGGAGAGATGTTGCTTACTGGTTGCTCTATGCCTTGTTTAGCCTGCTTTCTTCTAGTACTCACACCACAAGCCTAGTGTAGCTGCTCACAGTGAGCTGGATCCTCCAATACCAATCATTAATCAAGACCATACTATAGACTTGCGTACAGACCATTCATATGGGGATACTTTCTCAGTTAAGATGTCTTCCTCCCAGATATGTATTGATTTATGTTAAGTTGACAGAAGCCAACCAATACAACCAGAAAGTCGTGGAAAACTCTAAAGCCTGTAGACCCCCCTCAAAAGAACTGTGCTGAGAGCAAGTTTGCCCAGAGTTGCCATCACAAAAATATCAGGTGACTTGCCTCTGAGTCATGGGGTGCTAACCATGGGATGGGTGGGAGAGGGCAGAATTATTACCAGCACATGTCTAGTCTGTCTTCTGAAGAATTCTGGCCCTCTCTTAGTATAACATCAGTTGGTAGGGCATGGCTGAGACTGTCTTTTGCTCTCAGAAGAAGACAGGAAACTGTGGCCAAGGCCCCAGAAATATTTGCCCATCAGACAGGAGAAAGGAAGTTGCTCCAGGAAGCAGGTGTGGTAGCCCCTCCTTAGCCTGGGCCTTAGTGGTCCAGTCCAGCAAAGCCTCAGATATCATCTGAAGCCTGTCATGGCAGCAGTGGCCATTGCTTCTCAATATGGCTCCCCAAAGGCCAGGAATATGTGACTAAAGGCCTCAGAGTGACTTGAGACACACACCCTGCCCCCATGGCTTCTCTGAATTGGGACTTCCCATGACTGCAGGGACAGTAGTTTCTCAGGCCCCTTTTCTTTGACATTTTTTTCCATAGACCGATGGGTAGTGCCGTATGCATCCTTTGGAACCCTGGCCGCGAAAGCCTCACAGACTCTCCTCAGAAACCCCTCTCACTTGCCTCCACACTCTTGTTTTTACCAGAAGCCTGTCAAGGAACTTGTGTCCCCTGCAGCAGGGCAGAGATTCCTATGACAGCAACCACACTCACTTTCTGCCTTGTGACAGTCTCAGATATAAATGGAAATTGCAGTTGGTTCAAACACGGTGTTAGGACCTGAAATATTGCAGCAGATGAGACTGAGCCTCTCACTGGGGAGTTCCAACAGGAGACAGAGAGAGACTACCGAGGAACACAAACGAAAACCTCAGATAATGCCCTGTTATCAATGAAATGGGACAATAGACCAGGGCAGTGTGGTCAGAGAGCAGGCAGGGAAGGGGACGAATCTAGACAGGAGACTAGGTGAGGTCACATGACTTAGTCTTCTATTCCAAGTCCGAACGTTTTAGGCAGGCTAGTGACTGATCTGATTTCTGTGCTTCAAAGAGTAATCCGACTGCCATGACAACGTGGACAGCATCAGGACAGAAGTGGGAGCAGGCTTTCCTGCTCCGGTGATGGTTCTCTGGTGAGGAGTAAATGGTCCCCCTTGCATTATTTTAAGATTTGTTGTTATTTTTGGAACATGTGCACACACACACACACACACACACACACGTGTGTGTGTGTGTGTGTGTGTGTGTGTGTGTGTGTGTGCGCTTGTATGACACATGTATGCAGGTGCACCCCTGGAGGCCAAAAGAGGGGGTCGATTCCCTGGACCTGTAGTCACAGGTGGTTATGAGATGAACTCATGTCTTCTGGAAGAGCAACAAGAACTCTTCTCTGGTGGCTCCTCACTCCTTCCTCACCCAACTACTGCTTTAAACTGAGCTGTGTTTGAAAGGAATCAAGGCTGTGTCGAAGGACCAGCTGCATCCCTACAAAGACAGGGCACTCTGAGCTGAAATAGAAGGACCACAGGCAGACAGTGTCATCGATGGGGCAGTGAGAGTATAGGATGCTGTTTGAACAATTGCATGGGTCAGATAGTCACAGCCAGCCTATGGCAGAAGAGCCACCGTGCCTGGCCTGGTCTGGCCATCAGCTAGGTATCTTGTCCCTAATGACTGCAAAGTCCAGTTGTGGTTAAGAATCTTGACATCGTTTCTGTCAGCTCTTCCGTGGATTTATCCACCCTCAGCCTTTCTTCTCTCAGTGGGCAAAAGGTTACTTTGGTTCAAGTCATGATGCCCACCAGTTGAAGCTTCTATGAACTAGTAATGTCATGAAAGCCATGGACCTTTGTTCAATTTGATTTCATTAAGTTGTATCACCCGTTGCCATGGCAGTGAGGATGGGCTACACTGACTGTTTTCATGGTAGAAGCTATGGCTCAGGGAAGAGTGGAGTCTAGGGAAGTGTGTTGGAACTAACATCCACAGACCACAGTTCACTGTAACAACTGTGGAGAGATGAGAATACAAAGGAGCAGCCAGTGGGGTAGGCAGAGAGCCTGGGAGCGCTTTGTGAAGTCCAAAGTTAAGAAAGGAAAGTGATTCCCATCAGCTGAGCAAATAAAAGGTGCCTTGAATGTGGACAGCCATCCGTGACCTTGACAAGTGACAATGTCAGCAACACAGCATGTGGGGCCGAGACGAGGACTGCAAATGACTCTTCCAGAATGTGATAGGGGAGAGAGGTATTTGGAGCGCACATGGAGTCAAGCAAAGCTTGTGTACTAAGGCTTGAACCATAGTGGGACCTTGTTCCCATAAAAGAGAGAGAAAGTAAAAGAAGAGGCCAGGTTAGGAAGGGCTGAGTTAAGCCAATCGACAGTCCTGCTGTTCCGGGGACTCCAGACTTGGGCTCGGCCCGGGGATGAGTTGACAGTGACTCATGGGAAAGACTTTGTGATCGGGAAGTGGGAACTTTTCTTTCCTCCCACTTGTCATTCTGTTATCAGGATCTCACGCCCACTCCTGGGTACCCCCTTACCTCCATTCCTAGAACTGCAGGTGCCCCACCAGCAGCACCTCCCCCATCTTCTCTACAGACGTGAGGGAAACGATAGAAGTCTAAGCTTGTGTGCTTAAAAGAATTAAGATTTATTTTATTTGAGTGCGTGTGTGTGTGTGTGTGTGTGTGTGTGTGTGTGTTGCCTCTTGTGTATGTATGTGCAGCATACTCAATGCCCACAGAGATCAGGAGACGCCATGGGCTCTTCTGTAACTGAAGCCACAGGTGGTTGTGAACCACGTGTGCTGAGCGTCAAACTCCAGCCCTTTGCAAAAGCATGTGCTCTTTACCACAGAGCCAGCCCAACCTAGGGTCTTTTGCATTGTAACTTTAATTACATTCATTCATCTGTGTAGTGACGTGTGGAGGGGTGGTTAAAAAGCTGCCACTGTGCATGTGTTGGGGACAGAGGACAATTTGTAGAACTCAGTTCTCTCCTGAGGATTGAACTCAGGTCACCAGGTTTGTCAGTAAGCACATCAACCCCTAAAGCATCTCCCCAGCCCTTAACTTGCCTTCTTTTGAAAGTGTCTATCCTTTTTCTTTGTGGTCACAAACATGAATTATGCTCATGACAAAAATAATGTGTTGGTTGGGGATGTAGTTTGGTGGTAGACTGGCTTGCCTAGTCAAGGTCCTGGGTAACCCCAGTGTCACACACAAAAAAATAAAATCACAAATTAAAATGGCAAAGCAAGTTTGGGGACCTCAGAAAAAGCATTAAAAAGAATCCAAAACCTACCATCACTCCCCAGCTCAGAGACACTCTTCTCCCCATGTGTGCCCACGTGTTGGAAGCATAGCAGGAAGGTCCTTGCATCCACAGGTCTCCAGAGAATAAAGGAGTGTTATTCACACAGGATTGTCTTTTTGATGGGAAAGAAAGAAAAAAAGAAACTTCTTCCATCCAGAAAGCTGAGAAGTGGAGATAATTAACAGCCTGGTGATCTGTGTGACCTGTTGGGCCAGGCCATATCAAGCTCCTACAACCAGGACTGGAGGTGGCCAATAATCTAAATGACCCTTATAGCCAGAGGCTTCCCCAAGCTCCCCCAAGCAAGACAGAGGTGGCTAAAGGCCCAAATGACCTCTATGCTATCCGAATGGCTGAGAACAGGCCAGAGCCTTAGGCTCTTAAGCTAGTACAGGTAGCATATCTTTAGAGCCCATCTTCTTGGAAGAAATGATACTTACCCTGTGTTGAATTTCAATGTAATCACACTTCCTTGTGCAACAGGGATTGTATTACACCAGGAAACTTTTTTCCAAATTATACTGGGCTTAAGAAATTGGGGGAAAAAACTACAAGACCCTTCAAAGTCTTCTCCAGGTTGGTGAAGTCAATCTGCACCAGGCTTTCATTCTTCTCTCTTGGAGTAGTTTACTTCTCTGTCTGACACCTGCAGGGACCCCTGACGTGTGGGTCCCTGTGCACGTGTGTGGTTGTACACATACACGTGCATGTGGAGGCCAGATAACAGGATCAATGCCATTACTCAGGAGATGTTTACTCCATTTTTGAAGACAGCTTCTGGTTGGTCTGGAACACCCTGAGCAGACTAGGCTGGCTGACTGTAAGGACCCAGGGACGCCCCCTACCTTTGCTTCCCCAGTACTAGAGATATAGGCACTCCCCACCATAGCCAGCGTGTTTTACACCGATTCTGGGGATCAAGCACAGATCCCCATTCTTGCACTTTACCAACTGAGCCATCTCCAAAGCCCCGGGTATTTTCTCCTGACAAATTTGTTTGTCTTTACCGACTCCGTTCTAAACACATCTTCTTTTTATTAACTGGAGCCATACTTGGTGTTGTAGCTTGTAAACTCTGCAGTGGTATATAGATATCTCCATAAGAAATGGGGCTTTGTCACACATAGTCACTCAAATATTTGTTAGAAGAGTAGATCTCACGGTCTGTTGTCAGTTAAGGCACAGGAAGCATTTTCTGGGCTCATCACACATCCTCTACCACTGCCTTTAATGGTTATGTACTATTTTATCTTGCACACAAAATAGTTATCTCTAACCTTCTATCATTAGATACTGCACCTGCTTTAGAGTTGTCAGAGGAAACAGTATGCAGAATATTCTTGAATGTTCACTTGTGGCAGCCATATTTCTGTACATCATTTGTACAGTGAACCTGTTGGGTCTACACTGCTAAGCCTTGGATGCACCTAAGGGTGACTTTGAACTCCTGATCCTCCTGCTTCCTCCTCCAAGGTGCTATGATTAGCTGTGTGTGCCACCATACCCAGCAAAGATGTAGACCAAACTGGCCTGAGACTCCCATGCCTCACTCTCTTTGCCATCTGCCTACTGGGATGTGCCCTACAGCCAGATAACAATGTCTTATTTTGCCAAATTGCTGCTCTCTTTGATTTCAACCCATGTCTTTAATCTGTTTTCTCTTAACTAATAAAAGATAAGTTTGTAATGTTGTTGTTTGCTTTTAAGACAGGGTCTTAGGTAGCTCAGCCTGGCTTTGAACTTGCTATGCAGCCAAGGATGACCTTCAACTCCTGACCTTGACTTTACCTCCCAAGTGCTGGGATTGCATGTGAATTTCCGAATTTAGTTTTCTTTTTGCTTTTACTGATATTTTCTTTTATTACTTGTGGGGCTAACTAGTACATACTGACCATTTGCATTTTATCTTTTCTGTTTTCCTTAGCAGCCAATTTCTTTTTTAGTTTTTAAATTTTAACATTTAAAATGTATTTTATTTTGCTCAAGATAGGATCTCATATAGCCTAGGCTGCCCTGGGAGTTTCTACATAGCCAGCGATGACCTTGAATTCTGATTCTCCTGACCCTTGCTCCTGAATTCTATAATCACAAGCGTGAGTCAGCCATCACAACCTATTTTATTTGGAACTGGGAATCAAACTCAGGGCTTCATACATTCCAGGTAAACACTCTACCAACCAAACTGTCACCAGCCTAGTTGGCTTCTTTTACTGTCTGTCTGTCCGTACCTGGTGCCCACTGAGGCCAGAAAAGGGCACCAGAAACCCTGGGATTGAAGTAAGAGATAGTTTGAGCCTGTGTGTGTGTGTGTGTGTGTGTGAGAGAGAGAGAGAGAGAGAGAGAGAGAGAGAGAGAGAGAGAGAGAGAGAGAAAGAGAGAGATTGTGAGTGTGATTGTGCATGTGTGTGCTGTGAATCAAACTCAAGTCCTCTGCAGAACCATCTTTCTGGTGGCAAATTTCCTAGCAAATAAAATCTAAACTTGTTCTGTTAAGCTCAAAAAAGAGAACAAATTAAATATAAACAGGACTTTGGAGAGAATCGGCACCTTTGTAATGCTCTATATACACCGACATGCCGAGATAGATAGGTTCCAGGGTGTGTGTGCGTAGCCCAGGCTAGTCTAGACTCCACCCTCTACCTAAGCTTCCCACTGGGGTGGTAGGTATGAACTGCAATGACTTATAAAGCTTAGCATTTTAATCGGTCTGTGCCCCATTCTCTAACATCACCCTGCATGGTCTTTCCTGGGGATGTAAAATTGACGATTAGCTTCTCCCTATCTGGTGGGCATTCGCTGATTCTGACATAGGAGGCACTTCCTCAGCAGAATGGTCCCCAGGTCCTCTGGAGTTCATATCTGCCTTGTGATTTCTCCTTCCTTAAGCAACTCTACAGTGCCAACTTTCTCTTTACCAGTGCCAGATGGCTGAGTGACGTGCGGGTCCGCACAGTGGCAGAGGTGATTGAGGGCTGGGGGGTAGGGGGTGGCCTTGTGGCTTTCAGTTTGATTTTCCACAGGTGTTGCTGACCAAGTCCTGTCTTTCACTCCTGAACTTGCTGCTGCGGGGAATTTACCCTGCAAAATCTCACCACATGGATCTCCGGATGGTCTACCCCATATGTTTAATGTTCCATTACCACTTCCCTGATTGGGTGTTTTTCCTTTTTTGGCAATGATTCTGCATGGGACTGACATAGAGCACACACGTTATTTTGGGTGGATTCACCCCTCTTGTGTCATGGCTGAGCACTTGTGGTTGCTCCTGGTGTTTCTACAAATACAAGAGACATTCTCTTTCATCCTCTCTGGGGTTTGTCCCCTCCCAGAACCAGAGCCTAAAAATAGCTTAGAGATGAGGTGTCTGAGGTTCTGTTTATCTTTCTATTAAAACACAGTGGCACCTGATGTTTGAACTCCTCTTTGCAAACAATTAGCTCTTGCTTTCTCCATTTTCCCATCTTTAAAAAAGCTCCTATTCCTAATTTTAGGAGGAGAGAGAGAGAGAGAGAGAGAGAGAGAGAGAGAGAGAGAGAGAGAGAGAGAGAGAGAGAGAGAAGAAGGAGGAGGAGGAGGAGGAGGAGGAGGAGGAGGAGGAGGAGGAATGCTCAAGCATTCTGGTGTTGTTCCTCCCTCTTAGACAGTCTGCTCAGTACTCCCCTGGCCAGGAGCCAGGAAGCTGAGTACACCTTTTCTCTCTCAGCTCCTCAAGAGAGCTTTGAGAATTGAGTGCTCCTTCCAAGTCCAGGGAATGCACCATCCTTTAAAGAATTCTCTTTGATCTCCCTGGACCTCCATGAGTTCCTCCTTCCACCTTAACAGGCTCTCCCTGTCTTTTTTCCCCCTCTCCCTCCATTCCTTGTTCCTAGGCAGACACAAGCTACTCTGAAGGTGTCCTTCCCCAGCCCTGTCTCCAACCCTCGTTCCCTGTGAGCCTGTAATGGCTCAACAGAACATGGGGGCTTGGGCAAATCCCTAGAGGCTGCAGGATCCACGGGGGGCAGTGGCAATGACTAATTATGTACATAGAATCCTGATTTATCTTGCTTTGTGTTAAGTCCTACGCAAAATTACTGGTGGTCATCAGTGGGTAAGAACTTTGGAACATGGTTTTCCAAGTGGTCTTTAGGACATCAGATCCTCAGATACCCACATTATCTTATGATCTCTGATTTATTGCTAGAAATCATCTGGCCTAACTCTGGCTGAGAGAGATTGAAGTCTCACTGGTTCCTCAGGAAAATAGCCTGGGTCTTCAGCAGACGGAAAAAGTGATGGTATTATTGGAGATTTATACAAAAAGTCTCAGTTCTGGGACTCTCAACGGACTAAACTCAGCTCCCCATCCCAATAAACAAGTTACAGAGATGGGTTGGACTGGGGATGTGTAACCTCAGGTCTCCTATCATCACTGTGCAGACTTGGTGTGGTGGCAGATGCCTGCAATCCTCGAACTTGGGAAGTAGCGACAGGAGGGTCTGAAATTCAAGGTCATCCTCAGCTCCATGCCAAGTCTGAGGGCAACCTACTACTTCTGGGCTGCCTCCTAGAGTTTTAAAGGGAGAGATGAGTAATGGTGAATAGCAGAGAAGGGAGTCTAATCTAAGTGACTGTGTGGGGTAAGCTTCTCCCTGGAGTGTTGGCATGAGGGTGAGTTGAATAGAGGATGAACTGAGTTAAGGGGAAGATGTATTTGTAGGGGTTGGAGACATGGCTCAGCGGTTAAGAGCACTGACTGTTTTTCCAGAGGTCCTGAGTTCAAATCCCAGCAACCACATGGTGGCTCACAACCATCTGTAATGGGATCTGATGCCCTCTTCTGGTGTGTCTGAAGACAGCTACAGTGTGCTTAATATATAATAAATAAACCTTAAAAAAAAAAAAAAAGAAAAAGAAATCCTGGTAAAGGCTGTTATCTCAGCTCTGGCTCTCTGAGGCAGTCTGAAGAAATTGTTACCACAGTCATCCCTAAAGATATCTGCTCCTACTCCAGGGCAGGGCCTCACCATCGCTGATAATCGCTGCCATTTGGTGGGTTATCTGTCCTATCCTTACCATTATTAAAGGGTGACTTCAGTCCCTTGTCACAAAGATGTCTGTCCTCCAGTCCTGATATCCCCGGACTACGAGGCAGATAAAGGAGAAAGAGTCAGGATAGTGACGTTAAGGAGACAGAAATGGAAACGTAAAAGGACAAAATAGAGTGATTGAGGTTAGTGACTAGTGACAGGGACCCTCTCTCCGGGATCAGAGATGTGGGATGTGGGATGAGGTTTAGAGGGAGGAGAATCTTAGGCCATATTTTCTAGAGGAAGGAGATGTGAGCACCCTGGCAACTGCCTCACGTCTCCCCTCCATAGCCAGTCAGGAAGTGCCACACATGCCAAAGACGGCCATTTCTTATTATTGAACGATTCATCTACATCTGTAGCTTCCCCCTCTCCCTCCCTCCTCCTCCCTCCTTCCTTTCCTCCCTCTATCTGTCTCTCTTTGTATATGTGCCTGTCTCCGTCTCTATTTCATATTGGTTTGAGTTACATAGCAAACCCTTTGTTACAGAATGGTGTACATATTTTTTTACAGTCTATTCCTCTGTCAGTTTTTTTGATGGTGGTTTTAGCATGCAGATCTTTTAGATTTGCATGTGTCAGAACTTCAAGTCTACCAACCTTTTCCTCTGTGGTTTCTACATAGAAAGACTTTCCCCATCCCCAGCCAATACAACATTCATCTATTTTTTTTCAACTTCCTTTTCAATGTCTTTACATTGTGCTTTGTTTTGCAACAAACCCAAACCTTGTATGGCCAGAGACACAAGCATAGATGCCTTCTTGAGAACCCGTGGGACCCACTGATTTGGACACTGTTTTTTGGGATCATAGACACAGGAACACACCTACAAGGGCTTTGATTTGTCTTCTTGTGGTTCTGAAAAAAAGAAAACTCTCAGGAACTTCTCAATCATGTAATGGTCTTCAACTATGTCTGGTCAGCTCATCAAAGAGTTTCCAACTAACAGAAACCTTTCCAAGTAAATGGTTAATTCTCATGTGAGGATAGCATGAGAATCTCATGTGCAACAGCAGTTCCCCAAAGTGAGAGCTTCTCTAGCTGTTTCTACTGTTACCCTTTTTGACAAAGGAAAGATTTTTTTTAACTAAAAAATAAATTTGCTTATTTATGTGTGTATGAGGTTGTGTTTTGTGCTATGGTGTACATATAGAAGTCAGAGAGGTACCTATAGGAGTCCATCCACCCGTAAGAGTTCAGGGAGTTGAACTGAGGTCATCATGTTGGGCAGCAAGCCCCTTTAACTGCTGATCATCTCAGCAGCCCATGGGTAACCTTACTGCATACTTCTCTGTATTTCCCAAAGGTTTTACATTAGACAAGATTTGAATTTTCTTCATTTACTACTACTTTATATTTATGTGAATGCAGTGCCTGCAAAGGCCAGAAGAGGGCATCAGAACCCTGGAACAGGAGTTACAGGCAACAGCTGTATGACATTGGTGCTGGAAACTGAATTCACGTCTCCTACGAGAGCAGTATGTGCTCCTAAGCAAAGTAGCGAATTGCCAACCTGCAATGAACAATTGTATTAAGTGCGAGAAAACCCACTAGAGGACATGAACTGGACATTACATTTCTTTAGCTGTTGTTTCTTATCGTCAACGTCTTTACTATAGATGGGGTAGCTCTTCTGAGTAGATTCTTTACTGAATTTCAAGAGTTTAGCCCAGAGCCAAGCATGTACACACACTTGCAGTGCCCAGCACTGGAGGGGCAGAGGCAGGTGAGTCGCTGTGAGTGAGACTAGCCTGTTTCACATAGTGGGTTTCAAGCCACCCAGGGCTATAGCTTAGACCCCATTTAGCTCAGCAAGCCTCACTAGGCAGAATCTCCATCCCCACAATGTGGGCAGCCATTGGGGACAATGCTGTGCTGAATGCTTAGCCCCATAGCCACAACCTTCTAAGGGCTGAAAACTCCTTGAGCAACGGGCAAGAGAAGGAGACAATCTGAGTTCTTGGCCATAAACAACACCAAATCCACATGGATCCTTTTTAGCATAAAAAGAGCATACTGAGAAGTTGCATAACTCACAGCATTTATGGGAAGTTCAAAAAAGAGCCTTAAACTTCCAAGAACAGCTCTCATAGTCACCCACCATCCATTGCTGCTGCTACTTGCCTGATGCCAGCAAGATGGGTGCCATTGGACAAGATTTTCCTTCAGCTCATTTCTAACTTTTGGATCAGAGGACATATCTCATTGGCACAGCCTAGTTCACTTACCTGCTCCTAGATTCAAAGAAGGCTAGAAGAGTGAGGTTTCTGGGTCCCTCCAGAAAGAGGTACTCACAACATGGAGAATTATCAAAATATGTCCAAAATATGTCTAAAACTGGCGGGGATGGCTAGTGATGATTCTTAGTAATGAATCACTTAGCCTAGTACATGTGAAGCCTTGAGTTCTATTCCCCCAGACTGAAAACATGTTACAGACTTACAAATACCAAAGAGTCATAGCTCAGATGTTCTACACGTAAGATCATCTGAACCTATCCATCCTTGAGCTCATGGCCATTTGCAGACCAGACAAGGGTAGATGAAGGCTGGTTTAGACTTAGAGGCTGCTGGTCACTCTACCAGAACCCTCTAGATCAATGTTTACTTGCATTAATGAAGACAGAAAGGACTGAGACTTCCCCTGGGCTTCACACAATGATGAAATCAGAGCAACCTTTAGAGTGGCGTCCTTTGACCAACCTTGATGGCCAATGTGTTAGTCAACTTTCCGTCACTCTGACAAAATACCTGGGAAAAATAAACCTAGTTTTATCTTAAACCATAGTTTCAGACGTCTTCATCCTCAGCTGCTTGGCTGCTTCTGGACCTGCAGAGAGAAAGAGTTTCACGTGGAGAGAAGGCAGAGCTGCTCATGAAAGCAGAGAGAATGAGAGGGAAGAGCTACAGGTAAGAACCCTTCAAAGCCATGCCTTCCTCACCTATTTCCTTCAACCAGGGTTCCCATCTCTGCAGCCCACTCAGCTACGAGCTCACCAAGGGATTACTCTACTGATGAAGTCAGCATCCTCACGTCTAGTTGCCTCTCAGTAACAGCACCACATAGGGATCAAACCTTCAACATATGAGCCTTTTCAAGGGACACCTCTTATCTAACATTTACACTAAGGTGGAAGGTCCAATGTGATCTTCATCCTCCAAGAGATCTTCCCAAGGTTAGGTTAGGGCCATACTTCTGTTTCCAGACTTGCCATACTAAACTGCTGTTGTTGCTGCTTTTGACTTGCCTGCCCGCATCCCGGCTCATACCAGAAGAGGGCACAGAACACGCAGTAGCTTAAAAAGTGAATGAATACATGAATGAATGGGAACTGGGAGACCAGAACTATCGCATGGCTTGATGTAAAAACCCCATCCCACCTTGCCTGGACATCTCTGGATGCCGGCTTCTCTCTTGCTGTGTTCCAGGGTTGCTGCACCCATGTAGTCTAGAGGTCTCAGAGTCACAGCTTCCTGGTTCGTGATGGAGATCTACAATGTAAAAGGAGCCCTTGGTAACTCGGTATAGAAGACAACAGCCCTGTGACTCAGTGGAAGGGACATTCGAGTGAAGAGAGACCTGGCCATGATCCCACAGCCAGCCCAGCGTCTTCCTGTCTCTGTCCCTCAAGAGAAGCCAAGTAGTGCTCAGAGGAAAGCAGAACCCAACTCGGTTAAGTTGTCATCAGCTTGGCGCCAGCACAGAGTTTTAGATTGTAACACTCGCAAGAAGCAGATGCATCTATAGGAAGAGTAACCGGATGCAGCATTCTGCAGGAGGCCAGGCTAAATGTGTCCCATGACATCACTCCGGAGAACAGGCTGCCAGAAGCCACCCAGGAGCCTAGATGTTCCTGCAGCTTGGTGCTACAGAAGCCTGGCCCTAGAGCCTGCTGCTTGCCTCCTAGGACCCTTGCTCTGCTCAGAGCTACTCATCTAGTCCTGTGTACAGATGCTAGAAAAACAAGGGCATCTGATGAGTGGATGGATCTTTGAGTCCTAACTGCGAATGTGAAATGGATATTGACAGAATGCAGAGATAAAGGCACTAAAAGGAAGAGGCCCTACAGTGCACATGATCAAAAATTGCAATGGGATAAACCCTGTCTATGGCTTCATTGTTTTAAAAAAAAATTTCTGGTCAACTCCCTAGGCCAGTCTGACTTGAAACTATCTATCCCTTCTGCCAAGTCTAGAAGTTTCCCCTGACAGGGTCTCCTCCTGAGCAGGCCTTCTATTAGTTTTCTACTACTGCTGGGAGTGCAGGAGGGAGGTCTGATTGCTGTGTCTCCCACTGAGAACAATCCTACACACCACCTTTGTGATCCTCTCGAAGAGGTGTCTGCCAAGTTTTAGATTCCAGAAAAATACCCTTGCCAGGAGGAGACTGGCTTCAAGCAAGTGCAGCCCTCCCAAGACCCAGTTCTTGTAATGGGAAAGAATGGTCTACTGTAGAGGCTTACTGTAGATGTTTCTGCAGGATGTACATCTCTAAGGTCCTTACAGATAGACCTAGACACACATACCAATACTAAAGATTCAGGACCACCCCTCCCCAACACATACACACACAGACACACAAGCACATACACACACAGACACACATAGACACTGAGAGAGACAGAGAAAGACAGAGAGACAGTTGCAGTTCAGCTATGAATTTAAGTGCACAGAGAGCAAGCAATCTCTCCTATGCCCCCTTGCACCCTGATCTCTGATGTCTAGCTTCTCACCCTCTTACTCCTGGTCCGGGTCCTAGTCTTAACCAGTGTCTGTCAGTAGAGAGGTCTGAGCTGCTTGGGCGCTGTCCTCGGTGCTGGAAGCCCAGTGAATCCTAATACTTGAAGAATCAGGGACCTTAGTGAAATCCACTTGAAGGTGTCCATCGAGGCCCCATCAGAACACCTAGCTTTGTTCTTTTGGGAAATCACAGAGCCAGACTTCCTCCTTTTGTTCCTAGACAAAGGGATTCCAACCTTTCTGCTCAGCAATGTGACCATCAGCAACTCAGTGCCTGTATGGCCATTTATCATAGCTAAGGGGAACTTGAGCTCTCATGTACCACACATAACCATCACTGCCTGTGTCCTTGGGAGACACCTGTGATTCCCTGTGGCTGCCTGTGGCTTCCTATGACATGCCTGGGGACATGGCAGCTGGTGAGTCTTCCTGTGACCTTGTGTGGTCTCCAACCTGACCTTGAGCTTTCTTATTAAATCTGGGCATTATCCAATCTAGCCTCACCTAGATGTCCACCACCCCCCCCCACTTCCTCCCATCTCAGGTTTGCAGATGTGGCGACTACAAAATCAGGTCCTAGGGGGCGTCTGAATCAGCCAGGATCCGGCCCTTCAGCATGTGCACTTTCTGGGACAGAAGCCCTGGACCCCTGCTGCCATTTGAGCCTGCCTAGCCAGAAAACCCTGGAGGCCAGTCGTGTGGAGGTAAGGGTCGTTCGTGGGTGGAGGGGTGAGGTAGCAGCGGCAGTGCACCCGTGAGTCCCCTTCCTCTAGCCCGTTTCCCCCAGAACGTTGCGGGGCGGGCGGCCCAGCCCCTCCCCCGCGTCGAGCTCGGCGGTTCGGACGCCGCTGTCTCTTTGCCCAGGAGTCCCGGCCGCGCTGCGGGGCTGGGAGTCGGGTTCCGTGAGGAGCGCGCGCTGCGCCCTCCCCCTCCCGCCGGGTCTCCGCAGCGGCGCGGGGAGGCGGGGGCTAAAAATACCCGGCGGCGGCGGCGGCGGCGGCAGCGGCCGTGGCTCTGGGGCTGCGGAGCTGCGGGCCTGGGAAGCAGTGTGAGCCGGGCTGGGCCCGCTCACCGACATGCTGACCTTCTTCCTGGTGTCTGGGGGCTCCCTCTGGCTGTTTGCCGGTAAGTCCCGATCCGATCCCGACTTCCATCTCCGGGAAGCTCTAGTATCTCGGCCCAGGGTGCGGGTGTGACATCCCCACCTTGCGGAGCCCTTGCTGCGGCTGCTGAGCAGTTTCTTCAAGGTCCCCGAGCCGCCCCCCAATTCTGGTGGGGGCCCATGGCAGCGTTGGGGAAGCAGCTGGGTCAGCCCGGAGGAAGGGCCTTGCTAGCTGAGACCCCCATAATCTTCCTTCAGTTCTCAAGCTCCTTTCTCCTTGTGGTGAGAACTGGTGATCAGATTAGGCCCCGTGCCAAGGGAAGGACAGACTTTCCGTGTCTGCGTCGATCTCCAGAGACCAAAACCCAAGTTATGTTGCCCCCAAGGTCCCAAGGTCCCTTGGTAGGTGAATTGTACGGTAGAGCCGACCTGGGCTTCCTGATTCCAGCCAGGACCGCTCTCATTACTGGTCCCTGGTGCCCTTTAGCCTGAGGATAAGATTGGTTACTTGCCCCTTCGCTCTGCCCAAGGTTGTTCCTTGGCTTCCCCTGTTTTCCCTCATCCCTGCACCCTCTTAGGAAGCTACAGGACTCCTGATAAATCCCTGCTTAGTACTTTCCCCAAATTCCTACACCCATACCTGGGCTCTCCCAATAGGCCCACCCCTTTACCAATACTTCTCTGCTCCAGTCTCTCCCCCTCTTCAGGCCTCCAGCTAATAATAATACCTCTAAAGGGTTTCTACCCCGACCTCAGCCCAGCTCTGTGCAGAATAAGCCTGATAATTTACAAGAAAATGCGTGGCCCAGCCCATGGCAAATGTTCTCCGCATGCTGGTATTTCTTATTTGGTATTCAGACAGCACCACCAGAGGTGGTGACAAAGTTGTTTCTGAGCTAAAGGAAGGGCAGAGGTTGATTCTTTTGTGAGAATTGTGCGTTTTCGTGTGTTAGTTTGATTTTTAATATTCACTGTGAAACATAGTAGGTTGTGGGACCTCTTTTATTGTTGAGATTAAAAAACAGACTTGCCCAATGCCATATGGATAACGCTCGGCAGATTGGAATTTTATCTTAAGTTTTAGCTGATCAACCCATGCCAAGTGCTTGGTTATATCATGTCTGAACCTGAGGGGATGGTGGGCCAGGTAATTATTTTCCCTGCCCCCACAATTGTCCTGAGTTAGGCCACAGGGACACAGTCGCCCCTGAGCTGGGGAGACTAAGGCCTCTCTAATCCCTTCAGCTCCCTAAGCTCCTTCTGTATGCCAGTGTCTGGTGACAGACTGCTCAGGGCCACTCTGGTCTTTGTTATGTGTCCAACAGGCAAGGACAGGCTAGAGCTGGGGTCATGTATAATCAAAATAATAATGATATTAGTGATGATGATGATGTTGTTGATGGTGGTGGTGGTGGTGGTGATGGTGGTGGTGGTGGTGGTGGTGGTGATGGTGGTGATGATGGTGGTGATGATGTTGATGATGATGATGGGGGTGGGGGTGGTGATAACAGACACTATCTATTGCCTACATGACAAAATGGCCTATGAGCCTCTTCCCAGTTCCTGGTCTTCTTTGTTCTATTCCAGGAAGAACCTCACCCAGCATGGGTTTAAAGCTTTGGTCTTTTGTGGTTCTAGGAAGGTGTCCAGAGGATACAGGGCCACTTGTGATATCAGCAGCCTGGCTGGGAGGGATTCTTGTGTACAGCTGAGTCAGGCTGAGCCTCATTGGATAAGAAAAGTAGGGTCCACCTCACCGAGGGGTTAGACAAGGGTCTGAGAACCAAGCAGAGCTTTCCCGCTGATAGGTGGCAGCTGCTTTCTCAGAGGCCTAGCTGCTCTGACTGCTGGGAGTCAGACTTTTCCTTAGATGCAGTACCCCAGATATATTGTGGGGGCTTTATAGATCATGTCTCTGCCCTTCTTGGGGCTTTGCTAGATTTCAGACTTTCTCTTGGGATAGAAGGATCTGAGAAATACGCATACACACACACACACACACACACACATACAGGAGACTACTCCTAAGTCAATGTTTCTATGCTTTTTGCTACTCAGTGTACCCCTAAGGAAACAAGCCTTGGTCTGGCAAAAGTTGACCTCAAGGGCTCTCAGGGAAAGATGGGGGAAATGCAACCAGGAAGAGGGGCAGCCATGAGCTCTGGGCTGCACAGTACCAGACCATTTCAGATCTAACCTGAATGTTGAGTTGTAAACAAGGAGATGATATGAGTCCAGTATGAGTCTGGTATGAAATAT